>NW_004443954.1:7017622-7081722 GCF_000243295.1 Trichechus manatus latirostris
TTTTTTTTTTTTGGTTTATATGTCTTGGAGACAGCAGACAATATCAAAATATATAAAAACAAAAAACAGGACAGGCTGGCTCCAGTAAGGGACCAAAATAAAACACTAGATGACACTCTGGTAAAATAAAAGGCATTGGAACTACCTGACAGGGAATTCAAAAGTCTAATACTCAGAGCTCTCCAAGAGATTAGGAAACAGATTGAGGAAAACACAGACAAAAGAAGGGAAAAAACAGACAAAATCATGGAAAATACAGACGAAATCAGGGAAAACACAGACAAGGCAATGGAAGAATTCAAGAAAATAATACAAGCTCAAAATTTCAAAAGAAGTAAACAATTAGATATCATACAAAAACAAAAATAAGAAATCCAAAAGATAAACAACAAAATTTCAGAAATGGACAACGCAATAGAAGGTTTTTGGAGTTATTTTGAAACAGTGAAAGACAGGATCAGTGAAGTTGAAGACAAATCCATGGATTCCACTTTGTATGAGGAAAAATCAGAGAAAAAACTGAAGAAAACCTAAGAACTATGTGGGATAAAATCAAGAACAAAAATTGGCATGTAATTGGACTTCCAGAACAGGGGAGAAAATGGAAAACACAGAGAGGATCCTTGAAGATGTGCTGACAGAAAACTTCCTTAATATCATGAAATATGAAAAACCAACCATCCAAGAAGCTCAATGAACCCCACATAGGATAGACCCAAAAAGAAAATTACCAAGAGAGATCATAATCACATTCGCCAAAAACCAGACAAAGAAAGAATCCTTAGACTAGCTCAAGAAAAATACAAAGTCACGTACAAAGGGGAAACAATAAGACTAAGTTCTGATTACTCAGCAGAAATCATGCAGGCAAGAAGGCAATGGGATGACATATATAATACCTTGAAAGAAAAAAATTACCATCCAAGAATAATACACCTTGCAAAACTCTTACTGAAATATGATGGCAAAATTAGGACATTTCCAGATAAACAGAAATTAAGGGAATATGTTAAAACCAAACAAAACTTACAAGAATTATTAAAGGTAGTCCTTCAGTTAGAGAATCAATACAATAAGACAACAACCTGAATCTAGGACACAGGACAGCATCAGCCAGATACCAATCTTGGTAATGAACTCTCAAGAATGAAACAAACTAACAGATTTACAACAGAGAAGCAGAGACATCAGTCTATAAATGACAACAATGTCAGAACAAAAAAAAGGGGGGGGGATAAACACTGTAGGTATAGAACTTTCAAACGGAGAGGAAGTCAAGGCAATATCAAGCAATAAAAGACTAGCTCAAACCTAGGAAGAGAGGGGCAACTTTCAAGGTAACCACAAAGAAAGTTAACAAACCTATTCATCAAAATAAAGAAGAAAAGTATAAAGTCTCAGTAAACACAAAAGCTACAAAAATGAAAGAAATGAAAAGAAATTCCACCAACGAAAAGAATTCAACACAGGAGAGTCATAGGAAAAACAACAACAACAGAAAAAGTCAGCATCACACAAAAAAAAAAAAAACCTTTGCAAAATGACAGCAATAAGCTCACACCTGTAAGCAATCACACTGAACGTAAATGGCTTAAATGCACCTATAAAGAGACAGAGTGACAGAATGAATAAAAAAACATGACCCATCAACATGCTGTCTACAAGAGACGCATCTTTGAAACAAAGACATAAGTACATTAAAAATCAAAGGATGGAAAAAATATATCAAGCAAACAGCAACCAAAAAAGAGTGGAAATGGCAACACTAATCTCAGATAAAATAGACTTTAAAACAAACTCCACCATAAACATCAAGAAAGGACATTATATAATGATTAAAGGGACAATCCACCATGATGATATAACCATGTTAAATATCTACGCACCCAACGATAGTGCTCCAAAACACATAAAACAAACTCTAACAGCACTGAAAAGAGAAATTGACAGTTCCACAATAATAGTAGGAGACTTCAACACACCACTCTCAGTAGAGGACAGAACATCTAGAGAGAAACTCAACAAAGATACAGAAGATATAAAAGTCACAATAAACCAACTTGACCTCATAGACATATAGAGAACACTCCACCCAACAGCAGCGAAGTATACATTCTTTTCCAATATACATGGGACGTTCTCCAGAAGAGACCACATCTTAGGCCCCGAAGCAACCCTCAGCAAAATCAAAAACATTGAGATAATACAAAGAATCTTCTCTGAGCACAATACCATAAAAGTGGAAATTAATAACAGAAAGAGCAAGGAAAAAAAATAATAAAACACATGGAAACTGAATAACACCTTGCTTAAAAAATCACTGGGTAATAGAAGAAATCAAAGATGGAATAAAAAAATTCCTAAAATCAAACGAGAATGAAAATACATCAGACCAAAACCTTTGGGACACAGAGAAGGCAATGCTCAGAGGTCAATTTACAGCAATAGATGCACACATCAAAAAAAAGAATAAGCGGATAAAATCAACTTGAACAAATAAAAAGAGAACAGGAAAAGATGCCCATAGCCACAAGAAGAAAAGGAATAAGAAAGATCACAGCAGAAATAAATGAAATACAGAAAAGAAAAACAAAAGAATCAGCAAGACCAAATGCTGGTTCTTTGAAAGGATCAACAAAATTGACAAACCATTGACCAAATTAACAAAATAACAAGAGAGAAGTAAATAACTCAAATAAGAAACGAAATGGGGGATATTAAAACAAACACAACTGAAAAAAAAAGGATCATAAAAAGTGCTATGAAAAACTGTACTCCAACAAATTTGAAAACCTAGAGGAAATGGACAAATTTTTAGAAACACACCACCTACCCAATCTAACACAAACTGAGGTAGAAAATCTGAACAGACCCATAAGAAGAGATTGAAAAGATTTAAAAAAAAAAAAAACTCCCAATGAAAAGAAGTCCTGGCCCAAATGGCTTCACTGGAGAATTCTACCAAGCATTCAGAGAAGAGTTCACACCAGTACTACTCAAATTATTTCAGAGCATAGAAAAGCAAGGGATACTTCCAAATTCATTCTATGAAGCCAGCATAAGCCTGATACAAACACTAGGCAAAGACTTCACAAAAAAAGAAAAGAAAGTTACAGTCCAATATCTCTCACAAAATAGACGCAAAAATTTTCAACAAAATTCTAGCCAATAGAATTCAGCATCATAGCAAAAAAGTAATACACCACAACCAAATGGGATCCATACCAGGTATGCAAGGATGGTTCAACATTAGAAAATCAATCAATGTAACCCACTACATAAATAAAACAAAAGAAAAGAGTCACATGATCATCTCAATCAATGTAGAAAAGGCATTCGATAAAGCCCAACACTCATTCCTGATAAAAATTCTCAGTAAAATAGGAACACAAGGGAAATTCCTCAACATAATAAAGGACATCTATATAAAACCAACAGCCAACATCATTCTCAATGGAGAGAGGCTGAAAACAATCCCTGTGAGAACAGGAACAAGACAAAGATACCCTTTATCACCACCCCTATTTAATATCATGCTGGAAGTCCTAGCTGGAGCAATAAGGCAAGAAAAAGAAATAAAAAGCATCCAAATTGGTAAGGAAGAAGTAAAAGTATCCGTTTTCATGGGTGAAATGATAATATACATAGAGAACCCTAAAGACTCCACGAGAAAACTACTGGAACTAATAGATTCAGCAGAGCAGCAGGACACAAGGTAAACATACAAAAATCTGTTGGATTCCTATACACCAATAAGGAGAACTACAAAAAGGAAATTAGGAAAGCAATATCATTTATAATAGCCCGTAATAAAATAAAATACTTAGGAATAAATCTAATCAGGGAAGTAAAAGACCTATACAAAGAAAACTTCAAAACACTACTGCAAGAAACCAAAAGAGGCCTACATAAATGAAAAAACATACCATACTCATGGATAGGTAGACTGAACATTGTGAATATGTCAATTCTACCCAAGGCAATCTACAAATACAAGGCAATCCTGATCCAAATACAGCATTCTTTAATGAGAGGGAAAAACTAATCATTAACTTTGTATGGAAAGGGAAGAGGCCATGGATAAATAAAGCATTATTAAAGAAGAAGAAGAAAGTGGCAGGCCTCACACTACCTGACCTCAGAATCTACATACAATTATGGTAGTGAAAACAGCCTAGTACTGGTACAATGACAGACACATTGACCAATGGAACAGAATTGAGAACGCAGATGTAAATCCATCCCCCTTCAGTCACCTGATCTTTGACAAAGGCCCAAAGTCCATTAAACGGGGAAAGATAGTCTTTTTAACAAACGGCGCTGGCAAAACTGGATGTCCATCTGCAAGAAAATGAAATAGGACCCACACCTCATGCCATACACAGTTTTTCAGAAGGGATCGAAGATCTAAATATAAAATCAAAAACTGTACAGATGATGGAAGAAAAACTGTACAGATGATGGAAAATCAACACTAGGGCCCCTAATATACGGCATAAATAAGATACAAACAATAATTAACAATACACAAATTCCAGAAGATAAACTAGATAACTAGGAGCTCCTAAAAATTACAGTTATGTTCATCATAAGACTTCACCAAGAGTAAAAAGACAACCTACAGACTGGGAAAAAAATTTTGGCTGTGAGATATCTGACAAAAATCTAATCTCTAAGATCTATAGGAAAATCCAACGCTTCTACTACAAAAGTCAAATAATCCAATTAAAAAATGGGCAAAAGATAAGAGCAGGCACTTCACCAAAGAAGACATTCAAGTGGCCAACAGACACATGAGGAAATGCTCGCAATCTAGCCATTAGAGAAATGGAAATCAAAACTACAATGAGATACCATCTCACCCCAACATTACTGGCACAAATCAAAAAAACAGAAAATAACAAATTTTGGAGAGGCTGTGGGGAGATTGGAACTCTTATGCACTGCTGGTGGGAATGTGAAATGGTACAACCACTTTGGAAAATGATATGGTGCTTCCTTTAAAAGCTAGAAATAGAAATACCATATGATCCAGCAATCCCACTCCTAGGAATATATCCTAGAGAAATAAGAGCTGTCACACGAATACACATATGCACACCCATTGTTCATTGCAGCATTATTCACAGTAGCAAAAAGATGGAAACAACCTAAGTGCCCATCAACAGATGACTGGATAAACAAACTATGGTACATGTACACAATGGAATGCTATGCAACTATAAAGAACAATGATGAATCTGTGAAACATCTCACAATGTAGATGAATCTGGAGGGCATTTTGCTGAGTGAAATAAATCAATCACAAAAGGACAAATACTGTATGAGACCACTATTATAAAAACTCATGGAAAGGTTTACACACCTAAAGAAATAAGCTTTGATGGTTTCGAGGGAGGGGTGGGGTGGGGAAAGGAAAACACTAACTAGACAGTAGATAAATGGTAACTTTGGTGAAGGGTAAGACAGTACAGAATACTGGGGAAGTCAGGACAACTCGACCAAGGCAAAGTCATAGAAGCTTCATAGACACATCTAAACTCCCTGAGGGACTGAGTTACTGGGCTGAGGTTCTGGGGACCATGGTCTCAGGGGACATCTAACTCAATTGGCATAACATAGTTTATAAAGAAAATGTTCTACATCCTACTTTAGTGAGTAGAATCTGGGATCTCAAAAGCTTGTAAGCAGCCATCTAAGATACATCTAATGGTCCCTCCCTGTCTGGAGCAAAGGAGAATGAACAAAACCAAAGACACAAGGGTAAGATTATTCCAAAGGACTAATGGACCACAACTACCACAGCCTCCACTAGACTGAAACCAGAGCAACTAGATGGTGCCCGGCTACCACCACTGACTGCTCTGACAGGGATCACAGTAGAGGGTCCTGGACAGAGCTGGAGAAAAATGTAGAACAAAATTCAAACTCACAAAAAAAGACCAGACTTACTGGTCTGTCAGAGACTGGAGAAACCTCGAGAGAATGGCCCCTGGGCACTCTTTTAACTCAGCACTGAAGTCACTCCTGAAGTTCATCTTTCAGCCAAAGATTAGACAGACCTATAAAACAAACAGTAACACACATCGTTCAACCATATATATAAGACTAAATGGGCACACCAGCCCCAAAGCAAAGATGAGAAGGTAAGAAAGCAGAGGAAAACAGGACAAATAGAAATGGGGAACCCAGGTCGAGAAGGGGAGAGTGTTGACACATTGCAGGGTTGGCAACCAATGTCACAAAACAATTAGTGTATTTTTTAAAGAGAAAATAATTTGCTCTGTAAATTTTCACTTAAAGCACAATAAAAAAAGAAAGACAATCTTTCTAACACGCATTATAATTCTTTCAATAAATTCAAATGCCAAATAATAAATCTAGTACTAGCAAATTAAGTCTGACAGTATAGTAAAAGAATCATATACCATATCCAAGTAAAATTTATTCAAGGAATGCAAGGATGGTTTGATATTAGTAAGTATATTAAAATAATTTAGCATCAGTAAGATTAAAAAGTATATAATTATCTTGGTTGATGATAAAAAGACTTTTGATGAAATCCTATCTTTCTTCTTATTTGTATACTTACACTATAAGGACTATTTCTTAGTAAAAAAAAAAAATCTGTCTTAAACAAATATCCAACCTCATACTTGATAATAGAATTCCCAGAAATCATCCAGAGGGCCCATGGTCCCTCAACTTGCTAAAGCTATAAGCAGAATTTTGTGGATATGTGCATTTTTATACTTAGCTTTTATCAAAGTCTCAAAGGGATGGAACCAAACCAAAAGAAACCAAATCCATTGCCGTTGAGTTGAATTCCAACTCAGAGCGACCATACAGGACAGAGCAGAATTGCCCTCATAGGGTTTCCAAGGCTATAAATCTTTACAGAAACAGACTGCCACATCTTTCTCCCCGGTGCAGCTGGTGAGTTCCAACCGTTGACCTTTCAGTTGGGCAGCTGACAGCTTAACCACTGTGTCACCAGGGCTCCTTAAAGGGATGGAAGATACCAAAAATGCACTAGAGGAATAACCTTCAATATCAGAAACAAGAAATAGATGCCTACTGTTAACCACTGTTGTTTAATAATATTCTGGAATTTCTAACTAATGCCATAATACGAGAAACAGAACCAAGAGGCATAACTATTGGGAATGAGAAGATTAAATTATCGTTATCTGAGGATATGATGGTGTTAAGTTCATTCGGACTGCAAGGCATAGAAACATGCTCAGCTTACATTAGGTGATGCAGTGGATCATGAAGATGACACAGGAAGCCATGAGGAGACGAGTCAGCTCCACTGAGTGGCAAAGGAACGCATCTAATCATCAGATGGCAGGTGTCCCCGTGCTTTACTACTGTGTTCCACCATGAAGGTGATTGATTTCCTGTTTTGGCTATAATTAACTAATTAAAAGAACCTATACTGTCTCTTTTTCGTAATAAACTTGTTCCTCCCAGGTTCCTGCTCATCTGGTCAAACAAAAGAGTACATAAATCATGTCTCCAGGGCAAACCTCCTTTGAGCCCGAGGGGAATGTTAAGGAGAAGTCTCCATCCTCACGTGTTCAGGAATACCTACAAGACTGTTCAGGGCCCACAACATTGAAGCCAGTTTCTGGAATGTGCTGTAATACTGAATACAGCCATCTCTAAACCAGGTACAGGTATATTCATTTTCTATCAACATGGGACAAAGCCAAACGAGCCATTGGCTCATGTTTGGAAGGAATAGAAGTTCAATGGGTGAAGACACACTTGGGATGGGAGGAGCTTGCTCATGTAGCTTATTTGACGGGGCTTTCACAAGCCTAGTCTCGTACAAACCAAATGTAGTAATAGTTATTATGATGAAAATAATAGTAATAGCTATTCACTGGTATTAAAACCAGTTGCTGTCGAGGCAACTCAAGCTCATGATGACCTCATGTGTCAGAGTGGAACACAGGGTTTTCAATGGCTGATTTTTTGGAAGTAGATTGCCAGGCCTTTCCTCTGAGGAGCCTCTTGGTGGACTCGAACCTCCAGCATTTGGGTTAGCAGACAAGTGTGTTAAACATTTGTACCATCCAAGGATATTACTAGTATTGGTAAATAGTATAGTGTAGTGGTTAAGAACACGAACTCTAGAGCCAGACTGTCTGGATTTGAATCCCAGTCTCATCACTTACTAGCTGTGCAATTTGAGGCAAGATACATAATCTCTCTGGGTCTCAGTTTTTAAATATATAAAATGAGGATGATAGGGCTGTTTTGAGAATTAAATGAGTTATTATTTATAAAGCATTTAGATTACCTAGTTAATGCCATATAAATGTTTATTAAATAACTGTTAAAGTTTATTGAGCACTTACTATGTGTCTGACATCATGTTAAGTATTTTACATACATCTTATCATTTAAATTCCATAAGAACCCTTATAATGATGGCATTAATAATACAGGCATACCTCCTTTTATCGTGCTTTGCTTTATTGTGCTTTTCGGGTAATTGCATTTTTTACAAATTGAAGGTTTATGGCAATCCTGCATTCAGCAATTCTACTGGCGCAATTTTTCAAACAGCATGTGCTCACATCTTGTCTCTGTGTCACATTTTGGTAATTCTTGCAAATTTTGAACATTGTCACTATTATTACATCTGTTATGGTGATCTGTGATCAGTGATCTTTGATGTTAATACTGTAATTGTTTTGGAGTGCCATGAACCATGCCCGTATAAGAGGCAAACTTAATTGATAAACATGTGTGTTCTGACAGCTCCATTGACTGGCCGTTCCCCTGTCTCTCTCCCTTTCCTCAGACCTCCCTACTCCCTGAGACATGACAGTATTGAGATTAGGTCAATTAATAACCCTACGATGGCCTCTAAGTGTTCAAGTGAAAGGAAGAGTCGCAAGTCTCTCACTTTAAATCAAAAGCGAGAAATGATTAAGCTTAGTGAGGAACACATGTCAAAAGCCAGAAAGGACAAAAGCTAGGCCTCTTGTACCAAACAGCCAAGTTATGAATGCAAAGCAAAAGTTTTTGAAGGAAATTAGAGGTGCTACTCCAGTGAACACACAAATGATAAGAAAGCGAAACAGTCTTACTGCTGATATGGAGAAAGTTTTAGTGGTCTGGATAGAAGATCAAACCAGACACAACTTTCCCTTAAGCCAATCCAGAGCAAGGCCCTAATTCTCTTCAATTCTATGAAGGCTGAGAGAGGTGAGGAAGCTGCAGAAGAAATTTTGAAGCTAGCAGAGTTTGGTTTATGAGGTTTAAGGAAAAAAGCCGTCTTTATAACATAAAAGTGCAAGGTGAAGCAGCTAGTGTCCATGAAGAAACTGCAGCAAGTTATCCCAAAGATCTAGCTAAGATAATTGATGAAGGTGGCTACACTAAGCAACAGATTTTCAGTGTAGACAAAACAGCCTTATACTGGAAGAAGATGCCATCTAAGACTTTCATAGCTAGAGAGGAGAAGGCAATGTCTGGCTTCAAAGCTTCAAAGGACAGACTGGCTCTCTTGTTAGGAGCTAATGCAGCTGGTGACTTTAAGTTGCAGGCAATGCTAATTTACCATTCTGAAAATCCTAGGGCCCTTAAGAGTTATGCTAAATCTACTCTGCCTGGAACAACAAAGCCTGGATGACAGTGGATCTGTTTACAACATGGTTTACTGAATATTTTAAGCCCGCTGTTGAGACCTACTGCTCAGAAAAAAGATTCCTTTCAAAATATTACTGCTCATTGACAATGCACCTGGTCCAAGAGTTCTGATGAAGATGTACAAGGAGATTAATGTCATTTTCATGCCTGCTAACACAATATCCTTTCTGTAGCCCATAGATCAAGGAGTAATTTTGACTTTTAAGTCTTATTATTTAGGAAATACATTTTGTAAGGCTATAGCTGCCATAGATAGTGATTCCTCTGATGGATCTGGGCAAAGTAAATTGAAAACCTTCTGGAAAGGATTCACTGTGCTAGATGCCATTAAGACCATTCATGATTCATGGGAGGAGGTTAAAATATCAACATTAACAGGAATTTGGAAGAAGTTGATTCCAACTCTCATGGATGACTTTAAGGGGTTCAAGACTTCGGTGGAGGATGTCACTGTAGATGTGGTGGAAATAGCAACAGAACTAGAATTAGAAGTGGAGCCTGAAGATGTGACTGGATTGCTGCAATCTCGTGATAAAACTGTAACAGACGAGGAGTTGCTTCTTATGGATGAGCAAAGAAAGTGGTTTCTTGAGACAATCTATTCCTGGTGAAGACGCTGTGAACGTTGTTGAAATGACAACAAAAGATTTAGAATACTACATAAACTTAGTTGATAAAGCAGCAGCAGGGTTTGGGAGAATTGATTCCAATTTTGAAAGAAGTTTTACTGTGAGTAAAATGCTATCAAACAGCATCATATGCTACAGAGAAATCTTTCGTGAAAGGAAGGGTCAATCCATGCGGCAAACTTCATTGTTGTCTTGTTTTAGGAAATTGCCACAGCCACTCCAACCTTCAGCAGCCACCACCCTGCTCAGTAAGCAGCCATCATCATCAAGGCAAGACCTTCCACCAGCAAAAAGATTACAACTCACTGAAGGCTCAGATGATGGCTTTTTTTTTAGCAATAAAGTATTTTTTAATTAAGGTATGTGCATTGTTTTTTTAGACATAATGCTACTAAATACTTAATAGACCACAGTATAGTGTAAACATACCTTTTATATGCACTGGGAAATCAAAAAATTTGTGTGACTTGCTTTATTGCAATATTTGCTTTATTGGGTCTGGAACCAAACCTGCAATATTTCTGAGGTATGCTTGTATAATGGTCCCTACATGGTGCAAAAAGTTTGCGCCCTGGTGGTATAATGGTTAAGAGCTTGGCTGCTAACCAAAAGGTCAGGAGTTTGAATCCACCAGCTGCTCCTTGGAAACCCTATGGGGCAGTTCTACTCTGTTCTATAGGGTCGCTATGAGGTGGAATGGACTCGACAGCAATGAGTTTTGGTTAACCTAAAGGTTGATGCTTCAAACTCACCTAGTGGTACAGCAGAAGAAAAGGCCTGGCAATCTGCTTCCATTAAGACTACAGTCAAGAAAACCCCATGTAGCAGTTTTACTCTGTAACACATGGAGTCTCCGTGAGTCAGGATTGATTTGACAGCAACTGGTTTTGTTTTTTTTAGTGGAAGGGACACGGGACCTTCAGCACAAGGAAGTTGAGAGGTACACTGTCAAATGCAGAAACTGGGGATGGAAGATTGATGGGGCTTGTAAGTGGCTGGCCCCAAAAAGGTATTCCCCTTGCCAGAGACAAGGGTGTTGCTAGTATGTTCCTAAATGGGGGTCTCCCAGGGACCAGCAGAAACATCCCTTGAGAGACAGAGAGTCAACATTGAACATCTGTCAGCTCTAGAGAACTCCAATACCAGTGTCATTCAAGAAAAATTAAAGAGGGGTCAGTTATTCTGGTGGAGGGTAGGGGGTGTTGGTGGAGGGGAGAGAGGGTAGGGGGATGAGCAAGCATCGGTTGCCACCAGACCCCACCCCTTATCCCACTGCAGACTTACATATGATGAATCAGAGCCAAACCACAAAAGTGTCTAGATTTTTACCCAGAACAAGACATTTTAATCACTGAAATGTGGCTGTTCTGTGACTACAAGTGACAGGGCACTTTGTAGTACCTCGGAGTGACCAGAGTAGTACTAACAAAAAAAAAAAAAAAAAACCAGTTGCAGTTAAGTCGATTGCGACTCATAGCGACCCTGTAGGACAGAGTAGAACTGCCCCATAGGGTTTCCAAGGAGCAGCTGGTGGATTTGAACTGCCACATTTTGGTTAGCAGTCAAGCTCTTAACCACTGTGTACTTAAAAAAAAAAAAACAAAAAAAAACAAGCAAACCCACTGCCGTCGAGCTGATTTCAACTCATAGAAACCTTACAGGACAGAGTATAACTGTCCCATAGAGTTTCCCATAGACTTTTTTGTTACTCTGAGCCACTACGCCACCAGGGCTGTGTACTAGGACCTACTTTAATTTCACTCAAGGGACAGGGAAGGGTTAACCCTACATAGTGCTTTTGAATCATCAGTTGCGAGAATAGATCAAATTATTTTCTGCTTGTACCCTACAGAATTCTGCTCTTTAAAAAAAATAGCTGCAGTAATAATGTTATAACAATAACAGCCCTAACATTTATTGAGCACTTACTCTGTGCTGGATTTCCTGGGTGGTGCAAACAGTTAATATAGCTACTAACGGAAAAGTTGGAGGTTCACGTCCACCCAGAGGTGCCTGGAAGGAAAGGCCTGGCGATGTACTTTAAAAAAAATCAGCCACGGAAACCCTTCGGAACCCAGTTGTACTCTGACATACATGGGGTCACCATGAGTCAGAGTCAACTTGATGGCAACTGGTTTACTTTGTGCCAATTCATGTCCAAAATATTTGACATGTCTTCCTCATTTAATCCTCACGACAATCCTATGAGGTAAACCTATGGGTTTTGTAAAACCTTTTTTACAAAAAAAAAAGGGCGAAACTGAGGCTTGGGGAAATTAAGCCCCTGCCCGTGGTAATACAGCTAGTAATTCATAGATCTGGAATCCACTGGATGTTGGGCATATTGAAATGTGGACCTTGGCAGATTACGCCTTCCCCACGAGCCCAGTAGCAAGTCAGGAGCTCTCTCCTATGGAGAAACAAACCCATTGCCATCGAGTCAATTCTGACTCATAGCAACCTTACAGGACAGAGCAGAATTGCCCCATAGGGTTTCCAAGGAGCGACTGGTAGATTCAAACTGCCGACCTTTTGGTTAGCAGCCGAGCACTTAACAATTGAGCCACCAGGGCTCCTCGGATGGAGAAGAACGTGGTTGAACGGGGCAGGTACTTGTTCCAAAACCCCAGGGGATTTCCCAGGTTCTCCTGATAGTCCCCAGAAGCCCTATAAGTCCACATAGTATCCTGATCTAAAAGGACCTCTCTAGATGCATGGGACCAGTGGGTCACATCCTGGTCATGTCTCTTTGGGGAACACTACCAGGAATACTCATGACATACGCTTGTGGTTTGATAACAGCCTTTCTTAGAGGTATCCAACCTTTCCTTTTTTTAAACAGTGCTTTGGATCTTTTAATCAATTTAAGTCTAGGTCTTGCCTGAGGGCCCAGTACTCCTTGCTCTGTTGAGTTTGAATCAGTACAGGATCCTGTTTGTCAGATCTGGCATTTTTCCTCTGATACAATCAAACAATCGTTTGTGCCACCTGACAATTTTGTTCCTGCAGTCTCCATAATTAGTAAAGTAAATCTTGGGGTACTGAGCCTCTCCTGTACCCATGTGGCTACCAAGGCGCCCAGATGACACATCGACTTGGCTTCGATCTGATAACAGTCACTACCTTGACGCTGCTTGTCACAACACCTCTCATCCTCACTGTAGTCAGTAAACAGGTTTTCGTTTCAAGCTCTTGAGCTGAGACATGAGACAATACACAAGAGTTAAGAGTTAAGAGTTGAGGTAATGTTCAGAGATTGGAAGACCATAAAACCAGCTGAACACCGCATGGTTTGAGTTAAGACATTCCTCAAATAGTGTGAATGTCAAAATTTTCCCACTCTAAAAATGGTGTCTCCTAACATTACATATCTTTATCATTATACCTGAAAAATGAGGAATAAAAATCCTATACAGTTGGAAAGACAGACACTGACAAGTAAATAAAAGCAAAACATTAAGAACAAAAAACATATTAAAACATATCATGAACAGTTTTGTACTGGTGCATGAAGGGAGGGAGATGACATACGGAACAAAATTGAGATTTCAGAAATAGTCCTACATATCAATTAAAAAAACCAAAACCAAACCAGTTGCCATCAAGTCAATTCCAACTCATGGTGACCCCATGTGTGGTGTGTCGGAGTAGAACGGCACTCCATACGGTTTTCAGTGGCTGATTTTTCAGAAGTAGATCACTAGGCCTTTTTTTCCAAAGCACCTCTGGGTGGACTCGAATTGCCAACTTTTCGGTTAGTAGCCGAGCACTTAACCGTTTGCATCACCCAGGGACTCCTGTAAGATAAAGGTGGTGTTTTCAATTTGGAGGGAAAATAAACAGTGTTGGAACACGATTTAGAAGTACTGTGAGTGGCAGGATAGAATTATCCCAGCAGGCAAATAGAAAATTTCTCAGCAATCTCTAGGATATCTTCACTTTTTGTAGTTTTCCATCAAGGGCAGAGGAAGATGACAAAAGGCAGGGGTTACCACTCCAAGACTGGCTGCCTATAGGCCAGGAAAAGGCATCAGGAAACAAGAGTCAGCAACTTTGAGTCTGGAAATCTTGGTGGCCTTGATGATCTAAAGAAACCTATTCTATACTAAATAGGCTATAGATAAGTGGTAACTTTGGTGAAGAGTGAGGCAGTACACAATACTGGGGAAGTCAGCACAACTAATACAAGGAAATGTCGTGGAAGCTCCGAAGACACAGCCGAACTCCCTGGGGGACTGAATTGCTGGGAAGAGGGCTGTGGGGACCATGGTCTCAGGGAACATCTGGTTCAATTGGCATAACACAGTTTACAAAGAAAATGTTCTACATTCTACCTTGGTGAGTAGCGTCTGGGGTCTTAAAAGTCTGTGAGTAGCCATCTAAGATACTCCGCTGGTCTCACCCCTTCGGGAGCAAGGGAGAATGAAGAAAACAAGATACAAGGAAAAGATTAATCCAAAGGACTAATGGACCACAGCTACCACGGCCTCCACCAGACTGAGTCCAGTACAACTACAAGGTGCCCAGCTACCACCACTGACTGCTCTGACCAGGATCACAACAGAGGGTCCCGGACAGAGCTGGAGAAAAACATAGAACAAAATTCTAACTCACAAGAAAAAAACAACAGATTTACTGGCTTGACAGAGACTAGAGAAACCCTGAGATTATGGCCCCCGGACACCCTTTTAACTCATTAATGAAGTCATTCCCGAGGTTCACCGTTCAGCCAAAGATTAGACAGCCCCATATCACAAAAAGAGACTAATCGGACACAACAGTCTAGGGACAAGGACTAGAAGACAGGAGAGGACAGGAAAACTGGTAATAGGGAACCCAAGGTCGAGAAGGGAGAGTGTTGACATGTCACGGGGTTGTTAACCATTGTCATAAAACAATATGTGTACTAATTGTTTAATAAGAAATTATTTGTTCCGTAAACCTTCATCTAAAGTAAAATAAAAATGAATAAATAAATCCTATTCTAGAGTTCCCGCAAAGAAGGCTTAGCTTTAACAGAGGTATTTAGAAACTAGGATAAGGTCTCACTTCCCTGAGTAGGTGGTGCCCGTGTCAAATTGATGCCATTTTCCTGGATTATGTCTCAGATCCTGTTATGACTGGCAAGTAGAAAATGAGAACAAACCAGTGTCCAGACATGTTAATTTGATAGTTTTCATCACAATACATTTAGCAGCAACAGGAATAAGAGGAAAATATTTAAGTTGGTTCTCTATCAACTTGAATTTTCCATTTGCAGCTTAAGAGCTAACTAAACATTATAAATAATGAAATGATCTTTGGTCTGAGGCAGCGGTTCTTCACTGGGGGCAACTTCACCCCCAGGGGACGTTAGGAAATGTCTAGAGATATTTTGGGTTGTCACTACTAGGGGATGAGTGCTACTGGCATCTAGTGGGTAGAGAGGCGAGGGATGCTGCTAAACACCCTACGTGCACAGCATAGCCCCCCACAATGAAGAATTATCTAGTCCAAAAGGTCTATAGGTGCTGAGGATGAGAAATCATGATCTCTCTTGTTCCTAGTAGTATGGTAAGTGAAATGTCCCTGCTTTAACTGAAGTTCATGAGAAAATTCAGCCTTCCTTTGATTTAAAATCAATCATTTGCTGTTTATGAGATTAACGCAGCTCTGAAAACTATCAACTAGCTCCTAAAGTCCATCCTCTTAGTAGTTCCTGACTCTCCTCTCTTTCTCCCCCACTTCCAGGCTGTGTTATATGTTCCTCCCAGATGCTCCCAAAACACTCCAGGCATAACCCTACTACATCCTTTATAATACCAGCCGCAGGCAACTCGATTCTGATTCATGGTGACCCCGTGTGTTTCAGAGCAGAACTGCACATGCGGTTTTCAATGGCTGCAACCTTTTGGAAGTAGATCACCAGGCCTTTCTTTCAAGGAGCCTCTGGGGAGATTCGAACGGCCAACCTTTCCATTAGCATCTGAGTGCGTTAATCGTTTTTACCACCCAGGGACTCCTTTATAATAGCTAATGTTTACGGATCATTTATTATGTGTCAGGTGTTGTGCTAAGTGCTTACTATGCATTGATCTTTTTAAAGTTCAAGCCGCTGTCTGGGAGAGGTTACTTTCCTCCCTGTCTGGCTCTACAGTACACCTGGGCTTGAAGTACACCACCTTTCTTATCACACCACCCTGTGATCTCTGAGTTCCACATTGACTTCCTGTTACGGATTGACTTGTGTCCTCCAAAAACATGTGTTGAAAATCCTAAACCCTATGCTATGGTTATAATCCCATTTGGGAATGGGTTTTCTTTATTACGTTAATGAGACAGTATTAGTGTAGGGTGTGTCTTAAATCAGTGTCTTTGGAGATATAGAAGAGATTGAACAAGCAATCAAGAGAAGCAGAGAGGGCGGAAGATAGACGCCATGCCACATGAAGATCACCAAGGAGCCAAAGAACGTCGCACCTACAGATCCTGAAAAGAGACAAGGACCTTCCCCCAGAGCCAGCAGAGAGAAAACGCCTTCCCTTAGAGCTGGCGCCCTGAATTTGAACTTCTAGCCTCCTAAACTGTTAGAAAAGAAATTTCTGTTTGTTAAAGCCACTCCTTGTGGTCTTTATGTTATAGCAGTACAAGATAACTAAGACATCTCCCCTCCTACAACCGAGTCTCACTCATTTCTGTATCCTCAGAGCATCCTATGTGGAACTTCATGCATAATAATATAAATGACTCATGAATGAACAAATGGATAAATGGTTATATAGATATATGGCTTCAACTTTGGAATCTGTCACATTTGTAATACCCCCATATAGATTCTCTGTGATGTAAAGAAGATAATCGACTTCAGTTTTTCTATATGCAAAAGAATTGAGGATTGCTATAGTGTCTGGAGGCTTATTTATAAAAATAGCCAACGAAAAAATGTAGGTTTTCGTCTTGACTTTATGTGTCAGTGTCTTAATTCAGTTCCCAATGACCTAAGAAAAGCAGTATTATCAAGAAGTATTCTACTGGAAACATTTCTGAGGGAGTTTATTTGGTTGATCTTTCAAATACTTCGTCATGTGTAATAATATCTGAAGTCAGTGTTCTGTCGACTGGTGTAATCTCACTGCAGCTTTTTCACAGTGAACATGCTGCCCTATTATGTCTCCACAGAGAGAGCTCCATCATTGCCCCTTGGCTGGACTTTAGAAGGAACTTTCACGTTTCCTTTATCCCTTGGAGTACGCATCCTATTACCCTGAAGTAGCTTTTTTGGCACATGGAAAAGAAGCACGAGTGTGTAAGGAAGTAACATGAGGCTCATCCTTTCTTACTTGCGGAGCAGTGAACAGAGCTGGCTGTCCTCCTTTTAATCATAAATACACGTTTAGTTTTCATGCACCTTGCAAAAAATGCAAATACATCGTAGTGGTTCTATATAAAATATCTCCAGGTCCTCATTTTTCATTGCTAATTTCTTTCTCCAGAAGTAAGCACTCTTTTATTACTATTTTAATTTGGGGATGGGTTGTTATATTGCCAGAAGCTATGCCACCAGTATTTCAAATATCAGCAGGGTCACCCGCTGTAGACAAGTTTCAGCAGAGCTTTCAGACTAAGACAGACTAAGATGAAAGGCCTGGAGATCTGCTTCTGAAAATCAGCCATTGAAAATCTTATGGCTCACAATGGAACATTGTTTGACTCACTTGCTTTGGGCACATCATCGGGAGGGATCAATTGCTGAAGGAGGACTTCATGTTTGGTGAAATAGAGGAACAGCAAGGGCAAGGGCCAAGAAGACCCTTTGTGACATGGATTGGCACCATCGCCACAATGAGGAACTCAAACATGCTAGTAATCGTGAGGAGGACACAGGATCAGACAATGTTTCATTCTGTTGTACATAAGGTCACCACAAGTCAGAGTCGACTTGATGACAGCTATCTATCTATCTGTCTATTCATCCATCCATCCATCTACTTCACCAAGCATGATGTCCTTCTCCAGGAACTGATCCCTCCTGATAACATGTCCAAAGTATGTAAGACGAACAACAGGAAGACTCTCAAGGAGATGGACTGACACAGTGGCTGCAACAATGGGCACAAGTACAACAACAATCTTGAGGATGGCGCAGGACCAGGGCAGTGTTTCATTCGGTTGTACACAGGGACGCTATGAGTTGCGAGTGACTCCATGCCACGTAACAACACCAACATCTATGTATCTATCTCTGTATCTATGTATCTGTCTATCTATCTATCACCTACCTATCCAATTCAAATGATGCAAACATCAAAAGCTATGAAAAGGTGAATTCTCCCTCCCTTTTCTCATCACTCCACAAAAGGTGATCATCGTTATTAGTCTTGTTTTTCCTTCTGGGGTGAGCACAGAGTTTTATAATATTTAGAAAAGAACCCTTGCTCGGAGTCCACACGGTAAGCTAAATGTTTGTGACATACATTTCAGTAGAAATATATTAACACTTGTTGTCCATTTTTCCCCTTTCTAGATGTATTTTTAGAACAAGAGAATAGGAAGGCACACGGGAATAACAGTCTCATTAAAGGTCTGAATCAACTAAATAAATTTCTTTTCTTCAGAAGGTGGTTTATTGTTTTGATTTGTTGGCTTATGGGGGAGGTAGAAGAGGATTCCCACAAAATCTGGGGAACTTTTTCCTAATCAAAAAAATAGAAAAAGGCCTAACACTTTATATCTGGCACCTGGTTTTACTGAGCAAAAGTAAAGCCTTGGCTTCAGATCCTATATTGCTTATTAAGTGAACTACAAATGTCTCTACGTGATGCAACTGTCCAGGCAAAGGTCAATGGTTTTCCAGGAAATACCTTCAATATTGCATGTGTTCCAGAAGTCTGTGGTCAGCCCTTTCCTAAGATAAAATTGCACTATTTCTCCACATGAGAGACATACTTGCCAGCACGGACATTTTAGTTACCCTGTTAAATGCACTGCTCCAAATCTATCAGAGGGGAGCTCAGCTGTAGCTTCATTCAGAATGTGGGTCCGTGGTTTAACGTGACTGGCAATACTTTTGTTTCCAGCTCATCTATTCTTATTATTTTACTTTGCTTCTGTTTTTCCTTCATCATCTATGCAGAAAGGAAAAAGAAATCGTCAAAAAAGTACAGCACTCACAGAAGCTATATGTACAATATGAACAGTACGGATTTTTCTCATAGCAATACTACTAGTTAATCAGGATCTGCTTCTGAAAATCTCAGGGTACTGTAAAGTCTTCAAAAACATTTTATTCCTATTTTAAATCTCATTAACTAGTTATTTGATCCTCACAGTGCCCATATAATGAAAGCAGAGAGAACAGGGTATTATTACCTGTCTGTGCATGAGAAGGCAGAGGCCACAAAAATAGCCTAAGTGCTGAGGGACATACAACACACCAGAGATAAAATCTAGGAAAGAATTCTGGCCTCTCTCTTCGTTGTTTGCTTTGCCTAGGATACCTTGTTTGTGACATTCTTTCTTTTGCCCTTAACTAAGCAGTTTCCCTGCACACGGTATCCCGCCATTCATTTTGTCGATTGGAAACTAATGTACGGAGAGGATGAGTGGTACTCCCAGACCACCTGGACCAAACACAGGGGCTGAAAATAGCATTTGCAGTTGCCAGGCCCTGATCCTTGTCTCAATTCCTTTGACCTCACATTTGGGGTAGTGATATTAGAAGTCTTTCCAGTTGCCTTCAAGTTGATTTCGACTCATGGCAACCCCATGCGTGTCAGAGTAGGACTATGCTCCATAGGGTTGTCCATGGCTGATTTTTTGGAAGTAGATCACCTGGCCTTTCTTCCAAGGTACATCTGGGTAGACTCAAACCTTTAACCTTTTGGTTAACAGTTGAGCATATTGCACCATCCAGGGACTCGCTTAGAAGTCCAGCCGAGTGTCGAGAAGAAGTCCAGGTGTCTCCTGGAGTGATGGCTTCTCTCAGCTACCATTACCCAAGTCAGGGTGCTGGCTTTGCCATTGACAAGAGGCCAGGAGGGAGGAATCCCAGGCTACACATTTTGAAAATATGTAAAACACCAACAGTGGAAGTAAGTATCGGGATAATTCAGGACAAGTTGGTGTGTGTCTGGAAAATCCAAATAGGTGAGGGAAAAGTAGTTTGAGGCCTTGGAAAATTGTCTCAATTTCCAGTTTATTTTGCTTATGTGGCTACAGCCTTAAAAATGTCCACTCTTGAAGAGTCTCTCCCTGCAGGTCACAATGCCCTAGTCCAGGTAAAGGGATTTCACTAAATTAAATCCCTTAGAAATCTACTTCTCAGAAAATTTGAAGCTAAAGATCATGAAAATCCAACAGATTGAAAAAAAATTCCTAGTAGTCTAAGGAACATTTACATCAGAGGACAGATCCCTTGAGCAGTAAATTCTTCATTTTATCTGCTTTTGACTTTAAGGCACATTTGGCCTCCAGAGACCTAGACAAGTTACTCACCTGTGGTTTCCCTCGCACAGAAGAAATTCTTCAACTGAGAAGGGGCAAAGAAGAAAAGCAGTCGGGAAGAGAGCGAGAGAGCAGAGTTATAGAACAACTCGAATAAAACCAGTTGCCGTTTTCTGTACAAATGAATTGACTATCACGTAGAATGAACACCAAATTTTACTGATTATAGTAAAATATTTTTTGTAGAAGTAACAGTTTTTCTAATTATAGAAAAACTAGAAATTACATGTCAACAAAAAAGAAAAATCACTCATAATCACATCACCAAGATAACCCCTGTTTAAGATAATGCATTGCTAACATATTTTCTTCCAGCAGTGGTTAAGAGCTCAGCTGCTAACTAAAAGGTCAGCAGTTCGAATCCACCAGCCACTCCTTGGAAACCCTATGGGGCAGTTCTACTCCATCCTATAGGATTGCTATGAGTTGGAATCAACTCGATGGCAATGGGTTTGGTTTTTTTTTTGGTATATATATATATATATGCTTGTGTGTGCATCTACGTATATACACATAAAAAATGGATCATACTATATGGATCATTTGGTAAACTACTTTTATTACTTCACTAGCATAAACATCTTTTATGGGAATGAATATTTATCTACATCATTAATTTTAGTGGCTGCATAATATTTAATTGCATGACTGTAACTAAATTTACTTAATCAACATTATTATTGGACATTTAGGTTGTGTACAAATTTTTTAATAAAATAAACAGTTCTAGAATAAACAGCCTTGTGCAAATGTTTTTACATACCAGTTTAATTATTTCTTTAGGACAAATTCCTGGAAGCAAAATTTCTGGGCCAAAGAAACACACATTTTATAGGCTATTCCTTCAGTGACTATTTAAGAATAGAAAGCAAAGGTTGAAATATCTTTTTTATAAAACCTAAGATAACAGAATATTATATTAGAAGAATAAATTAAAAAAGTATCAGAAAATGTGAAGTATTTTTTAATAGTTATAGCTAGTAACTTTTTAAACTTTCATACTATTTCCAAATCTTGGCAGTTTAAGGGTGAGAGAAGCGAAATGCGGAAGAGACTAAAGGATGGACAACCAAAATCTATATAAACCAAACAAGGGAAAGAGAAAGGAGGACCGAAAAAAATAAAAACCGTTGCGGTCGAGTCAATTCCAACTCATAGCAACCCTATAGGACAGAGTAGAACTGCCCTTTAGGGTTTCCAAGGAGCGCCTGGTGGATTCGAACTGCCAACCTTTTTGTTAGCAGACGTAGCTCTTAACCACTATGCCACCAGGGTTTCCAAAAGGAGGACACAGGGGGAGAAACCCAAGCACCTACTTTGGTCTCCCATCTACTCCCCACCTCAGCCTTGGCTTTTAGCCAATAATCTGTATTCTCTGCCATCTCTCTCTTGAGTCAAGCTGAGCAGCCAGGCCCAATCCTAACCAACACGCAGACTCAGCCACCACCGTTCCCAGCCATCACACCAGGAAGGGAGCTTCCTTTTTCTCAGTTTCAAACATTTTAGCACCAATCTTCTCAGTTGATCTTTCACTTTTACTTTCAAAAAAGTATGAGAAGGAAAAACAAAGTATTTTCTAAAGTTTCCTAGGGTTATGAAGCATAACATTTCAAAAGTGTGTGATATATTACGGTTATTTTTAAAAGAAATATGGATTAGAATTCTAAGAAATTGAGGTGTTTAGAAAACCCTCTGTAAAGGAGACTCAAATACCTTTCAAATGCCCCAGGATAATTGCTACCTTGCATGCTAGCCTCTCTTAAATTTGGCTGACTTTTAAGTAATCAAGTCTCTATTATTTCCTCCTTCATGTCTTTCACCTTGGATAGAAAAATTGAGTACAGTGTCAGCTCAGGTTAGCTGCTTTCCACCTTTAGTGCAATACCTGTGGCACCTTGACGTTCATTGAACAAATATGTATTTAGAACAATTAACTTACATTCTTAACAAATGCTTTGAAGGAAAAAAAAGCTGGAGCATGGAAGAGAGAGCAACCTTTGATGAGGGCTAAGGAGTAGCTCTGGAAACAACCGATGCGAAGAAGCTCACCAGCAGGGCAGTGCGTTCCAGGCAAAGAACACACACAACTCAGGCAATTTATCAAGTTAGGTGCGGCTCATTTGTGAATATGGGCTCTGTCTAAATCAGGAGCCATATTTGTTGTTATTGTTAGCGGCTGTCAAGTCAGCTCCTGACTCCTGGAGACCCCATGCCTTTCTTCTTAGTCCGTCTTAGTCTGGAAGCTCCGCCGACTCTTGTTCAGCTTCAAAGCAACATGCAAGCCTCCACTGACTGACGGGTGGTGCCGCCACCTGAGTTGCATTGACCAGGAATTGAACCTGGGTCTCCCACATGGAAGGCAAGAGTTCTACCACTGAACCACCAACGTCCCAGAGCCATACTTAGGGATTTTATAACTTTAGACAAGTAGGTATAAACAATCTCTGACCAAGTAAAAACTAATTTGATTAGTTTCACTCCCTTTTTTATTTTATTTTATTGTAGTTACATATATATATAAAATAAAATTTACCATTTTATTGTGGCAAAATACATATCACAAAAACTTGCCATTTCAACCTCTCTGAGGTGTACAATTCAGTGACATTAATCATGTTCACCAAGTTGTACCACCATCACCACCATCCATTTCCAAAATTCTTTCATCACTCCAAACAGAAACCCAGTACCCCTTAAGCAATAGCTTCCGATTCCCCTTTCCTTCCACCCCCTGGTAACCACCCATAAATTTTGGTGTCTATACATTCTCTCCCTTTTTAACATGTCACACTCAAATTATCAGTATATCCATCAACAAATATTATTTTGTTGGTATGATGGGGTTAGCCTATTGATTCTGCCCTGAGCAAGCTTAAATCTAGTTGAAAAGAGAAAATGAACACTGGAAGAATTAAAATGCATTGAAATGTTAAACCATGGGCATTAATTGAAAGTTCAGTGGGAATTCATAGATGATGTCAGAAATGGATCAGTGGTCTAAAGTGGGAGGTGAGATTTTGTTCTCGTCATCAGTAAATATTGATTGAATGTTTATACTTAGGCTAGGTACTAGGACAGACACACCAAAAAAAACTCACTGCCATCGAGTCAATTCTAACTCATAGCAACCCTGTAGGACAGAGTAGAACTACCCTATAGGGTTTCCATGCCTATAAATCTTTATGGAAACAGACAGTCACATCTTTCTTCCGTGGAGCCGCTGGTGGGTTTGAATCACTGACCTTCCAGTTAGCAGCTGAGTGCTTTAACCATTGTGCCACCAAGGGTCCTTTGTCCTTGAAGGACTCATTGCCTAATGTAGGGAGCCTGGAAATTAAATAAATAATTACAATTCAATGCTATGATATAGATATGTACAAATTACTGTGGGAACAGAAAGTATTTATGGGAACGCAAAGGAAGACTGACTCCACATGGGGACATCAGATGAAATCAGAAAAAATGGCATTTGTGCTGAGCCTTAAAAAATGAGCCAGCTGTTATTTAGGGCTTGTGTTCTAAATGTTGGTATGCGAAGTGAAACTTTAAATCATCCATAAGGTACAGCATCTAGATGTACAGTATCTTAAAAAAAAGTTGCCGTGGAGTCAATTCCAACTCATGGCGACCCCATATGTTTCAGAGTAGAATTGCGTTAGGGTTTTCCATAACTGTGACATTTCAGAAGTAGATCACTAGGCCTTTCTTTTGGTGAACAGCCGAGTGTTTAACCACTTGCACCACCAAGGGACTCCATACAGTGTCTAGATCTCCAGTAAGCCCAGCGTAGGCAGATTTTTCTCCAGCTTTGGAACAGATGGCTATTTCTTCTTTGAGCACCAGATGACAAAGTTGGCTTGTGCTTATTGGCTTTGTTATAGGAAAAACACTTATCTTTAAACACTGGGCTTGCACTCTCTGTGGAGATGCTCACTCTAACATCTGAGAGACATGGGGATCTGAGGCCAGCTACAGAGAACTGTAGATCCAAGCCTCTGTCTCATGCTCATTCAGAAACATAAACTCATTAAGTAGAATGGGCAATTCGAATTTCCCTCTTTCTTTCTGTCTCTTTGCTACACTGTAGAGTTGAATCCTCAAAACTTAAACTCACATAGGCTGTAGTTAGTTGCTCATCCTGTGAGGAAAAGGGAGAAGGATACTGTAGATAGAGGGACAAGATAAGGAAAGGCACGGCAGAGGGAAAGGATCTTGGAATGTTCAGGGCAAACTAAGAACTCCAGGAGAGCTAAATTATTGACTAGGGTACCAAGAGACTGGTCAACTAAGGCTGGACAGCTTGCCATACCATAGAAGACTTTAGATTTGGCCATGTAGGCAATAGGAGCCATCTGATATATCCAAGTCAAGAGGTGACAGAATGGCTTTTATTTTGAAAAGACCATTTTGTAGCATACCAAGGATGAGGTGTTTCGTTCTATTGTACATAGGGGTCACTATGAGTTGGAATCAACTAGATGGCACCTAACCACAACAACAAGGATGAGGTCAGCAATTTTTTTCTGTAAAGGCGAAGATGATAAATATGTTAAGCTTTGTGGGTCATATTGTGCATATGTTCAATATATAAACAAATGGTCATGGTTGTGTTCTAATAAAACTTTACTTACAAACACAGGCTGTGCGTTGGATTTGGCCTGAGGGGCCATAGATTTTGACCTCTGGATTAGAAGATGATGAGGTTACTGTTAGAGAGAGCAATACGTAAACTGAAACAATAGTCAAGGTCAGTGGTTTTCGAAGTATGGCCCCTGGGCTAGCAACAATAGCATCACCTGGGAGCTTATTAGAAATGCACATTCTCAGGCCCTACCCCAGTCCTACTGAATAAGACACCCTGGGAATGGGGCCCAGGATCTGGGTTTGAGGAAGCCTTCCAAGTGATTCTGATGCCTGTTGAAGTTTGAAAACCACTGGTCTAAGATAGATGAAGGAGAATGCATTTTCCTGTTTGGGCAGTGGCAGTGGGAGAGAATAGAACGGGACAGGTTTAAGATGGTCCAGCAGGGCGGGATCTGACTTTCTAATACACTGATGCACAATTGACAGGACTGTGGTGATTGTTTGGATGGGAGGTCGGGGAGAAGCAAAAGAGTTTCTAAGTTATCTTCATCTATTTTGCTCACTTCTGTATCCCCAGTGCCTGGAACACTGCTAGTCATAATGTAGGTGCTCCAAAAATATTTTATGAATAGTTGAATGAATGATTCTTTCAAAGTTTACAGCTCAGGTGACTGAATAGATGGAGAATGGTATTAACCAGGATAGAGTACACATTTTATCGTTCTTGAATAGAGTCTTAGTTATCTAGTGCTCTTATAACATAAATACACAAGTGGATGGCTTTAATGAAGAGAAATTTATTTCGTCACAGTAAAGTAGGCTAAAAGTCCAAAATTCAGGCTGTCAGCTCCAGGGCAAGTCTTTCTCTCTCTGTTGGCTCTGGAGGAATGTCCTTCTCATCAATCTTCCCCTGGACTAGGAGCTTCTCCACACAGGAACCCTGGGTCCAAAGAATGCACTCTGCTCCTGGCACTGCTTTCTTGGTGGTATGAGATCCTCCTGTCTCTCTGCTTGCTTCTGTCTTTTATATCCCAGAGGAAACCAGCTCAAGACACAACCCAATCCCGGAGATTGAGTCCTGCCTCATCAGCACAACTGCCACCCATCCCCCCTCATTAACATAATAGAGGTAGGATTTAAAACACAGAGGAAAATCACATCAGAGGACAAAATGGCGGACAATCACACAATACTGGGAATCGTGGCCCAGCCAAATTGATATACACATTTTTGGGGGACACAGTTCAATCCATGACAAATAGTCATGAGAGGAAGGGATAGAGGGGCATTTATTAAGTGCCTACTACTCCTCCTATGTGCCAGATAGTATTTTACATATCTCGTTTAATTCTCAAAATAACTTTTGAAGTAGCTGTTATCATCACCATTTAACGAATGCAAACAATTAAGGCCGACAGAGTACAACAACATGGTGCACTGCAGGTCTAGCCCAGGCAGTGAGAGACAGCTAAACCCAGGAGCATCCCACTTGGCCAAACAGAGTTCCGTTTTGAATTTTGGCCAGACTTTGAAGAATAGGAAAGCTCTAACTATGAAATAGTATACATCCGTATAGAACTTTAATGCTTACAAAGTAGTTTTGTAGATTATTTCATTTGAGAGAAACAACTTGATGGAGCAGAAAAAAAACAAAAAGTTCTAGGTTCAAATTCCAGCTAAGGAATTTGGCTGGTCACTAAGGCTGTGGCTGTAGGTAGCATGGAGGTAATAATAATAAATAGGGATTTTTGACTTTCTGGCGTTGGGCTCCAGCTGACAGCCTTCTGCAGTTTGCACTGTGCCATCATGTCTGCACTGACACCTCTGCTGCTGAGGGACCTGACAGACCAGGGATGCTTACGTCGAGCACCCAGATCCATTCTAAGCCACCGCAGGAACAGCCCGGGACCATGGTTGTCACCATTGAGCTCACCCCCTGCTCCTGTGTTTCCTCCTGCCCTTGGGCTGGGTCCTGTAGTACCTGGAGAGTCACAACAAGCAGGACTGTAGGGAGCAGTTGTCTCCCTTACCCTGTGACCTGATCCTCCCTGGCCCATCCTGATCATGTCCCCTGCATTTCTGGTCAGCCTTCCCTAGAACATGTTCTTCAATTACAGTGACCTCTTCTGCAATCATGACCTCTCCACGTCGCCATGGTGACATCCTGGGACCAGGTATATTGGTTTATAAGGCCCTGCTCAGTGGGGCCCCCACTCGTAACAATCAAGTCTATTTAAACCTTGAAAAAAAAATAGGGCCACTATGCCCCGGTGGCACAAATGGTTAAGCGCTAGACTGCTAACTGAAAGGTAGGTGGTTTGAACCCACCCAGAAGCTTCTAGAGAGAAACACCTGACGATCTACTTTTGTAAAGATTATAGCAGGAAAACCCTATGGGGCAGTTCTACACTGTAACACATGGGGTCGCCAGGAGCCAGAATCGACTCGATGGCACCCAACAACAACAACATGCAAGTTAATGAGATATGTAAAGCACCTTGCACAAAATAGTTGCTCAATAAATGGCAGATGTTGATATTTTATGTCCTTAATATAATTCACTGGAAAAGCACATTGTGTAAGAAGTTCCATGAGAGAGGTTCTCTCAGTTGTAGACTCACAAGTTTCACTGTGAGTTTCTCTGTTTCGTTTAAAGGTCTACGTCTTCGTTCATCGTGTGTTGACATTTAAACAGGTTTTGAATTTGTGTGAGGCCATTCCTTTTAAAGGCTGGCTTTAGCTGTCTTTGCTTCTGGCTGCTCCAGAATTTTAAGCTCCATTTATACCAGTTTTCCTACTTTTGACAATTGTTTTTTTGTTTAAAGTCTTCTAACAATTTAATTCTTCTTCTACACAATTTCCCAACTTTCGATGTCTTTCTTG
The DNA here is from genome assembly GCF_000243295.1 of Trichechus manatus latirostris. Classification (NCBI taxonomy): domain Eukaryota; kingdom Metazoa; phylum Chordata; class Mammalia; order Sirenia; family Trichechidae; genus Trichechus; species Trichechus manatus. The sequence continues at coordinate 7,045,870 of NW_004443954.1, forward strand.
TAATGTTTGGAGTTTGGAGATGAGAAAACAAGTGTTGAGGGAGGTAAAGGTGTTCTTGAAAGTGATACCTCCTTGTTTCAAAGGAACTTACTCTCTATTACAAAGGGGGGAAAAAGAAACATTCAACCATTTCAGGAGGTAGCATATGAAGGAAGAAATTCAAGCTGCACTGAAGGCACTGACAGAAAACAAGGCTCCAGGAGTTGACGGAATACCAGCTGAGAGGCTGCAACGCTGAAAGTGCTCACTTGTCTATGCCAAGAAATTTGGAAGACAGCTACCTGGCCAACTGACTAGAAGAGATCCATATTTGTGCCCATTCCAAAGAAAGGTGATCCCACAGAATGTGGAATCATCAAACAATAATCATTAATATCACATGCAAGTAAAATTTTGCTGAACATAATTCAGAAGTGGTTGCAGCAGTACATAACAGGGAACTTCCAGAAATTCAAGTAGAATTCAGATGGATCTTGGCTGAAAGTAGAGAATACCAGAAAGATGTTTACCTGTATTTCATTGACTATGCAAAGCCATTCAACTGTGTGAATCATAACAACTTATGGATAACATTGTGACGATTGGGAATTTCAGAACACTTAATTGTGCTCAAGAGGAACCTGTACATAGATCAAGAGGCAGTCATTCAAATACAACAGGTGGATACTGAGTAGTTCAAAATCAAGGAAAGGCATGCGTCAGGGTTGTATCCTTTCACCACACTTATTCAATCTGTACGCTGAGCAAATAATCCAAGAAGCTGGACTGTATGAAGAAGAAGGTGGCGTTAGGACTGGAGGAAGACTCATTAACAACCTGTGATGTGCAGATGACACAATCCTGCTTGCTGAAAGTGAAGAGGACTTGAAGCACTTACTGATGAAGATCAAAGACTACAGTCTTCGGTATGGATTACACCTCAACATAAAGAAAACAAAAATCTTCACAACTGGACCAATGAGCAACATCATGATAATATTGAAAATATTGAAGTTGTCAAGGATTTCATTTCACTTGGATCCACAGTCAACATCCATGGAAGCAGCAGTCAAGAAATCAAAGAATATATGGCGTTGAGCAAATGTGCTGCAGAAAACCTCTTTAAAGTGTTAAAAAGCAAAGATGTCACTTTGAGGACTAAGGTGCACCTGACTCAAGCCATGGTATTTTCAATCGCCTCATACGCATGTGAAAGCTGGACAATGAATAAGGGAGACCAAAGAAGAATTGATGCCTTTGAATTATGTTGTTGGTGAAAAATATTGAATATACCATGGACTTCCAGAAGAACGAACAAATCTTGTCTTGGAAGAAGTATAACCAGAATGCTCCTTAGAAGCAAGAATGACGAGACTTCATCTCATATACTTTGGACATGTTATCAGGAGGGACCAGTCCCCAGAGAAGGACATCATGCTTGGTAAGGTAAAGGGTCAGCAAAGGAGAGGAACACCCTCAGCGAGATAGACTGACACAGTGGCTGCAACAATAGGCTCAAACATAGCAATGATGGTGAGGCTGGCACAGGACCAGGCAGTGTTTTCTTCTGTTGTACAGAGGGTCACTAAGAGCCGGAAATGACTCGACAGCACCTAACAACAATAACAAAAAAAAAAAAAAAGTTTGAAGAAAGCTGTATTTGCTAAAGAAACAAAACTAATCTTTACTCCCTGCTTCACTTCCTTTTTTTCTGTACTTAGAAGGGCCTAAGAAGGGTTGTGGCTCTTGTCCACTTTCAAAATCTGAGAGCGTCAATTTTTCTACTTCCTGGAGGACGTGTGCCCAAGAAAGCAGGCCCTTTATCTTCGAGAGGGTGGTTTGTGACTTTGTATTTCCCAGCTTTGAGAAGAGAAACGTCTTGCTTTTTCAAACGTTTTAGGTGATTTTTTGAGAACAAGACTCCTGCTTTGCCACATGCTAGGTAAACAACAGTTTCCATTTCAAGGAGAAATCATACTTGACCATCTTGTTTCCTTGGCTCCGCTAGATTAGAAAACAAGCAGAGATAAACACAGCTTTGGTGGAGTTGTGTTGTGGAGTGAGAAAAGGAATAACTGGGCCTTTCAAGATAAATGGAGCTGACAAAGAGAACATGGTCTGGAAAAAATAAGCGAAGCCATAGCAGAGTTATTTTGAACATTGATACCTGCAAGTGATAGTTGAATAGCTTTGATACAAGGGTCTTTTCCCCAATATTTGAAATAAAATCCTCCCTCTACCATTCTGCCAAGCTTTTAGTCCTCTGATAAAAATCATGTTGCCAAAAATGACAGAACTAATTTGTGACATTTTCCCAAATCAATTTTATGTAATGCAAGATTAGATGAGTAGTTTTCTTTATTTTCCTAACTTGAATTAGAACACACTGTACTGTTCGTTGTGTCCTGTCACACAGACTGGCTTGACATAAAACCCAGAATTGTATCAAAAGATTTGGAGAATAATTATCAGAGACCCATCTTCTCTTGACATTTATTGGATTCTTAGAGGATAACTGATGATTCCTTATTGCAGAACAGTGGTCTCAAGTATTGCCATTTGGGATTATTTTAGTCTAATCCAGTAATCTTAGGGTCTGCCCATTTTTACCTTGAATTTACTTACTGGGATTATAAGAACCAAAATCTCCCAGTTACTGTTTCTTCCAATCAGTGATCAATTGGAGAGAGAAGAAGCCACACAGGCAATCCTTACAGTGATTTGTACTGGTAGCAATTCACACTTCCAGCCCTCCGCCAATTACACCTGCGTTGTAACTTCTGACACTTAAGCCGGCAGCTTCTCACATGAATATACGCTGTTCTCCCCTTTTGGGGAAATGAATCTCAACCTCAAGCACACTGGCAGGCCGTGATTAGTTGTAATCCCTAGGTTTTACTACAAGAAAATGTACTACAAGGAAAAGAGAGCACAACAAATAATCACTCCTGTGAGTTGGTTTTTTCTTTTCCAAAACAGCATCAAATAATTACCCCCAAACTTTCCTTCAATGTGTTTGTCAAAATGTCCTCAAGGAAATCATTCTGAAATCCATGAAACTAATAAGGTGCTCCTTGGAGTTGTTTTGCTGCAAGATAGTATTTGGCAGGAAAATGTGGTCAAAGTCACTGCATCATATTAAATAGATTTTACCTTTGTTGACTACTCAGCGCTCGGCTGCTGAAATCAAGGTCGGCGGTGTGAACGTACCAGCCGCTCCACAAAAGAAATATGTGGCAGTCAGCTTCCATAAAAATGTACAGCCTTGGAAACGCTTTGGGACAATTATACTCTATCCTATAGGGTTGCTATGAGTCGGAATTGACTTGATGTAAAACGGGTTTTTCGGTTTGGGGGGATTTTTTTCCTTTATTTTTTGCATTGCTCTCTCTCTCTTTTTTATTCTTGTGCTCTAAGTGAAAGTTTATAATTCAAGTTAGTCTCTCATACAAAGATTTATACATACATTGTTTTGTGACCCTACTTGCTCTCGCTATGCTGTGACAGCACACTCTTCCTTTCCACCTGGTTTTGTTTTTTTTAAGATTATTTTTGTTGTTTTTGTTGTTGTTAGGTGCTGTCAAGTCGGTTCCGACTCATAGTGACCTATGTTCAACAGAATGAAACACTGGTCCTGCGCCACCCTCATAATAGTTACTATGTTTGAGCCCATTGTTGCAGCCACTGTGTCAATCCAACTTGTCGAGGGTCTTCCTCTTTTTCGATGACCCTCCACCTTACCAAGCACGATGTCCTTCTCCAGGGACTAGGCCGTCCTGATAACATTTCCAAAGTATGTGAGCTGAAGTTTTGCCATCCTTGCTTCCAAGGAGCACTCTAGCTGTACTTCTTCCAAGACAGATTTGTTTGTTTTTCTGGCAGTCCGTGGTATATTCAATATTCTTTGTCAACACTGTAATTCAAATTCATGAAGTCTTCTTTGATCCTCCTTATTCATTGTACAGCTTTTGCATGCATATGAGACAACTGAAAACACCATGGCTTGGGTCAGGTGCACCTTAGTCCTCAAAGTGACATCTTTGCTTTTTAACACTTTAAAGAGGTCTTTTGCAGCTCATTTGCCCAATGCAATAAGTCATTTGATTTCTTCCCTGCTGCTTCCGTGGGCATTGATTGTGGATCCAAATAAAATGAAATTCTTGACAACTTCAATACTTTCTCCATTTATCATGATGTTGCTTATTGCTCCAGTTGTGAGGATATTTGTTTTCTTTATGTTGAGGTGTAATCCATACTGAAAGCTGTAGTCTTTGATCTTCGTCAGTAAGTGCTTCAAGTCCTCTTCACTTTCAGCAAGCAAGATTGTGTCATCTGCATATCACAGGTTGTTAATGAGTCTTCCACCAATCCTGATGCCACTTTTTTCTTCATATAGTCCAGCTTCCCAGATTATTTGTTCAGCATACGGATGAATAAGCATGGTGAAAGGATACAACCCTGACACAAACCTTTCCTGATTTCAAACCACGCAGTATCCCCTTGTCTGTTCAAACAACTGCCTCTTGGTCTATGTACAGTTTCCTCATGAGCACAATTAAGTATTCTGGAATTCCTAGTCTTTGCAATGTTATCCATAATTTGTTATGACCCACGTAGTGAAATGCCCTTGCATGGTCAATAAAACACAGGTAAACATCTTTTTGGTAGTCTCTGTTTTCAGCCAAGATCCATCTGACATCAGCAATGTTATCCCTCCTTCCATCTCCTCTACTGAATCTGGCTTGAATTTCTGGCAGTTCCCTGTTGATAAACTGCTGCAACCATTTTTGAATTATCCTCAGTGATTTTACTCGCGTGTGATATTAATGATATTTTTCAATAATTTCTGCATTCATTGTCTTTGTAATGGACACAAATATGGATCTCTTCCAGTCCTTGGCCAGGTAGCTGTTTTCCAAAATTCTTGGCATAGACGAGTGAGCACCTGAAGTGCTACATCTGATTGTTAAAACATCTCTATTGGTATTTCATCAGTTCCTGGAGCCGTGTTTTTCGCCAGTGCCTTCAGTGTAGCTTGTTTTCTCCTTCAGTGTCATCCGTTCTTGATCATATGCTGCCTCCTGAAATGGCTGAACGTCAACCAATTCTTTTTGGTACGGTGACTCTGTGTATTCCCTCTATCTTCTTTTGATGCTTCCTGCATTACTCAATATCTTGCCCATAAACTACAACCAAACCCATTGCCGTCAAGTCGATTCTGATTCATATCTTGCCCATAGAATCCTTCAAAATTGCAACTCAAGGCTTGAAATTTTTCTTCAGTTCTTTCACCTTGAGAAAGGCTGACCGTGTTCTTCCCCTTTGGTTTTCTAACTCCAGGTCTTTGCACATTTCATTATAATACTTTACTTTGTCTTCTTGAGACACACTTCGAAATCTTCAGTTCAACTCTTTTATTGTAACATTTCTTCCATTTACTTCACCTGTTCTACGTTCAACAGTAAGTTTCAGAGTCTATTCTGACATCCATTTTAGTCTTCCCTTTCTCTCCTGTCTTTTTAGTGACCTTTTGCTTTCTTCATGTATGATGTCCTTGATGTCATCCCACAACTCATCTGGTCTTCCGTTATTAGCGTTCAGTGCGTCAAATCTATTCTTGAGATAATCTCCAAATTCAGGTGGGATATTCTCAAGGTCATATTTTGGCTCTTGTGGACTTGTTTTAATTTTCTTCAGCTTCAACTTGAAGTTGCACGTGAGCAATTGATGGTCTGTTCTGCAGTCAGCCCCTGGTCTTGTTCTGACCGATGATATTGAGCTTCTCAATCATCTCTTTCCACAGATAGTTGATTTGTTTGCTGTGTTTTCCATCCTGTGAGGTCCACTTGTACAGTTGCCATTTATATTGGTGAAAAAAGGTAGTTGCAATGAATACATTGTTGGTCCTCAAAATTTTATCATGCAGTCTCTGGCGTCGTTTCTATCACCAAGGTCATATTTTCCAACTACTGATCCGTTTTCTTTGTTTCCAACTTTTGCATTCCAATCACCAGTAATTATCAATGCATCTTGATGGCATGTTTGATCGATTTCAGACTGCAGATGTTGGTAAAAATTTCAGTTTCCTCATCTTTGGCTTTAGCGGTTGGTGCATACATTTTAATGATGGCCATATTAACTGGTCCTCCTTGTTAGGCATATGGATATTATCCTATCACTGATGTTGTACATCAGAACAGATCTTGAAATGTTCTTTTTGATGATGAATCTGATGCCATTCCTCTTCAATTTGTCTTTCCAGCATATTAGACCACATGATTGTCTGATTCAAAATGGTCAATACCCGGCCATTTCAGCTTACTAATGTCTAGGATATTGATCTTTATGTGGCCCATTTCATTTTTGATGACTTCCAGTTTTCCTAGATTCCTACTTCATACATTCCACATTCCAGTTATTAACGGATGTTTATAAGTTGTTTCTTCTCATTTTGAGTCATGCCACATCAGCAAATGAAGGCCCTGAAAGCATTACTCCATCCAAGTCATTAAGGTCGACTCTACTTTGAGGAGGCAGCCTTTTTCCAGTCATATTTTGAGTGCCTTCCAACCTGAGGGGCTCATGTTCCAGCACTATATCAGACAGCTATTCATAATATCTTCACTGGCCAATTTTTTCAGAAGTAGACTGCCAGGTCCTGCTTCCTAGTCTGTCTTAGTCTGGAAGCTCTGCTGAAACCTGTCCATCACGGGAAATCCTACCAGTATTTGAAGTATTAATGGCACAGCTTCCAGTGTCACAGCAACACAGAAACCGCCGCAGTGTGACAAACTGACAGAAATCGTAGTGGTGGGGACTATATCTTAGTCACATTTGTGTAAGCACCAATCCAGTGGAGACATCGACTAAAGCTCTGGGGATCAACGCTAACCTTCGGTTCAGAGTCTCTCTGAAAGGTCCCATCCAGTCCACGTCTGCCCAGCACTCAATTCTTACGATATTTATTCCAACCAAGCCTTAATTCTGTAATTTTGTGTTAGTCTCTAATCATTTTGCATGTGTTTGTTTTTCAGCCACAATTAGAGTATCAACTTCATGAAAGCAGAGGCTATGAATGAGATAAATGAGATAACATCCATAAAAGCCTCCCAAAATCCAACACAAATGAAAAGGCTGTTGTGCTTGTTTTTTCTTGGTCCCGACCTCATAATCTGACACATGGAAAGAATTCAACACATACTTGTTATTGGACTAACCACCAATATTCATAGAAGAGAAGTTTTTGCTTAAGTAGCCAAGTATTTATGATCTTTTTGGGTTTTTTTACTATTCTATTGTAACCATTTAAAAATGTACAGTTCAGTAGTGTTAAGTACATTCACCACATTATTCAACTATCGCCACTATCTAGTTCCAAAACTTTTTTTATCACCCCAAAGGGAAACCCCATACCAAGCGCATACCACTTACCCCTGCCCCTAGCCCCTGACAACAACTAAAACTGCTTTCTGTCTCTATGAATTTTCCTATTCTGAATATTTCATACAAATAGAATTGTACAATATGGAGACTTTGTATCTGGATTCGTTCATTTGGCATATTGTTTTTGAGATTCATCTATGCTGTAGCATCTATCAGTACTTCTTTCCTTTCTGTGGCTGAATACTGTTCCCTTGTATGGATATACCACATTTTGTTGATCCATTCATCTCTTGATGAAAGTTTGTGCTGAGTTCACCTTTTGGCTATTGTAAATAGTGCTGCTATTGAACATTCGTGTTCCGATCACCTTTTGTCATTTTTATTTTTTAATAATGTGGGAAGGGAATACTTTTAAGAACATAAGACATTGCCACTACATCAGAATATTCGATGATTTCTGAGGTGAAAATAGAGTATAATATAATACGTAAAGTGGACGTGCAAGTGTGGCCTTTGGATGGCCTGTGAGGAGGGCATGGAATGCTCCGGAAACCCTTGCACCACTGCCAACACCTGGCACTTATCTCAGCCCATGATGCTGTAAGCCAGCAGGACCCATGTCTGGTCTGCCTCCCAGACGCTATCACCACAACTGAAAAAACAATTTAGGTAATTGATCAACTGGTAACGATCTGATTCAACTGTCTCCTGTCGTTATCTCTAATTCTTTAGACAGTTGTTTAGGAAACATTATTCCTGATGATTGTGCTCTCCAAGAATACACATAAGTTTCTATGATAATTGTGCAAACCCACAGCAGTACTATGGAATGATATAAATCATGAGAATAAAGATCCTGTATTGGTCACCCCCGAGTCACTCAGTCAGTGAAAAACAATTTATTGAGCACATACTATGTGCCAGACTAATCTGGGTACTGGGGATACAACAATGCAGAAGATGACCAAAATTCTTTCCCTGATGAAGCTTACATGCTGGTAGAAGAGAGTGATAACAGACTAGTCAGTGGAACTACTAAAAAAAAAAAAAAGAAAGCCCATTGCGGTTGAGTTGATTCCGACTCATAGCGATCCTATGTAATATAAATTCAGATACTGAAAAGTGCTATGAAAAAAAATAAAGCAGATTAAGGGTATTGAGAATGACAAGGGGCAGGGGACCTAGTTTAGAAAACACAGTAAAAGACAGTCTCACTGAAGACCTTCAGGTAACATTAAACTTGAGACAACAAACACTGATCTGAGACATATGACTCTGCAAGACAAGAAGCCTCTAGGCAGTGGATAAGCCCATACAATAGCTCTGAGACAGAAACAAGCTTCATATATTTAAGGAACAGCAAGGCCAATCGCTAGAGGGGAGTGAAAGATAGGGGGAATAGTAGGTAGGACCCAGATCACGTAGGGTCTTCTAGTTCAGATTTTATTCTGAATGGTTTGGAAAACCTTTGGAGGGTTTGGAGCATAAAAGTAACACGGTCCAGACCACATATTAAAAAGATCACTCTGGCTTCTGCATGGGGGAAGAGATCCTACTGGAGATACACGTGATAGGAAGGAAGGACATCAGTCAGGAGAATATTAGGGTTCAGGCAGAAGTCATGGAGATGGAGCAAAGTAGTAGAATTCAGAAACTATTTTGAAGATCGTGCTGGCAGGACTTGCTGATGGATTGAATGAGGGATGAGAGAAAAAGAGAAGAATCTGATCTTTCTCATCATTGATAGATACCAGAAAATGTTATTGGTGTTGTTAGGTGCTGTCAAGCTGGTTCCAACCCAAAGTGACCCCATGTACATAGAACGAAACTCTGCCTGGTCCTGCACCATCCTCACAATCATTGCTATGTTTGAGCCCATTGTTGCAGCCACTGTGTCAATCTATCTCCTTGAGGATCTTCCTCTTTTTCACTGACCCTCTACTTTACCAAGCATGATGTCCTTCTCCAGGGACTGGTCCCTCCTGATAACATGTCCAAAGTACATGAAACAAAATCTCGCCATCCTTGCTTCTAAAGAGCGCTGTGGCTGTACTTCTTCCAAGACAGATTTGTTCATTCTTCTGGAAGTCCATGTTATATTCAATATTCTTCATCAACGCCATAACTCAAATGCCCTGGTTGCACAGTGGCTAATTGCTCAGCTGCTAACTGAAAGGTCAGCAGTTCAAACCCACCAGCAGCTCCACTGGAGAAAGATGTGGCAGTCTGCTTCCATAAAGATTTACAGCCTTGGAAACCCCATGTAGCAGTTCTGCTCTGTCCTATAGGGTTGCTATGAGTTAGAATCGACTTGATGGCAATGGAGTTGGTATCAGAAAATAGTCACTAACATTCAGCTGCATAAGAATATATACAAGTAGGATATGCCTACCCCAATAACTAAAGTAAAGATGCGGTTGAATTTAGTCCAACAGCTAGTTAATCTTGAGGTGACCAATTAGTGACTAAATTCAGCCAACAGTTGCCAAATAAATGCTTGAATTGATTGTACCATTTCTTTGAACAATTTTTATGTGTATTTTATGTATATATGTCTATCTTTCTGCCTTTCTATAGATACAACCTATATGACCAAGAAGTAGACATTTACTAAAGAACACTGGGCCCAAAGCCTGAGGGTGCTAGTTTTTTAGAGTCCAGCACTGTAGTATTTTCGGTGAAAAGAATGCAACTATCTAGAGATTCCCAACTATCTAGCTAAGTAGCTATAATTTTCCATTTTTATCCAGAGATTTCCTGTTATATAAACATAGAACTCATGTGAAGATGATATTATCCCAGAATAGCAATGGCATATCACCTCTTTAATGACTATCTTGCTTAGATCTGCAAAGACCCCAAAGCACCCAGAATCTAAAATTGTAAGTAAAATGCAATCGGGCAAGAACGCCAAGCATAAGGTCACAATCAATAAATCTGGGGAAAAAATTACAATAGCAAATAACACACATAGAACCAGATGCTAAAGCTGAAAATGATGAGATTACAGCACCTTGCAGGAAACAAAGCAGTCAATCTTCAAATGTGAAGTGGTTTATATTAAAAAAAAAACAAAAAAACCTTACATCCACCTGGTTTTCCAACGCAATTTTTCATATATCTCAAGTCACTCAACAGTAATAGCATTGAATATTTGTGATGTCAAAGAACCTTTGCAAATTATTCTGCAAAACATTAAACCGATGTGGGAATGTCTACTTTTTATGGGTGAAGGATGAAGAAGCTGAGCCCAAGGCTAATGAATGTCCTGCCTGTGGCAATCAAGCAAGTTAGCAGCAGAGCCCAGAGGGGAACACACAGGACAAGCTGAACAGTTCTGTGTGGGTGAGAGGCAAGCTGTGGACTGAGTCCAGCATCATTAACTGGTTAATGCATTTAATCATTCATCTGCATTGTTCCCTTTGGCATAACTGAGATAGATATTTTTCCGCTATTTCAGCAACAGAAGTAGAAATATTTTTACACCAATAAGCAACACTGACAAAAAGAAAACCAGGTAGTATGAAAAGGAAACGTAACTGAATTTTGGAGTGTCAAGAAGTAGAAAAATATACTAAGGACTGTCATTTTAAAAGGTAATTATAAATAAGTATTCAAGTACATGAAATTTGCTGTGGTACGATGGTGCACGCTTCACACTTCATTGAACTTCATTGAACGTTTATAAATTACACCTGCAATGGATCAGAAAAGGCTATGAATGTGAAAATATATACATTGACTAATGCAGAGCTCACAGGAGGACTATGACTCAAGGGACAAGATAATCAGGAAAACATACAAATATCTCTTTTAAAAACTTAATGTATTTTAAGCAGTACAGTTGTCAGAGATATTGGCATATTAGCAGGACTTTTTAAATATTAGAGCAATCCGTTAATAAAATTGTCAGCCAGAAAGAACTTTCTTAATCATAGCAAATGGAGCAAACAAAATTCCCACTAGAGTGCAAATCCTCAATACCAAGACCACTTTAGATGAACGACAACTTTGTGCTAAGCGCTTGAGGTCAAACAAACAATCCAACAGGCTGAGAAGGGACCAAAAATACAATCTAGATAAAAGACTTTCGTTGTACTGGGTTGAAACCAACAAACAAAGAAACCAAACCCATTGCCATCGAGTCAATTTTGACCCACAGTGACCCTATAGGGTAGAGTAGAACTGCCCTATAGGGTTTCTAAGGCTGTAAACCTTTACAAAAGCAGACTGCCGCATCTTTCTCCCGGGGAGCAGCTAGCGTGTTCAAACCGCCGACCTTTTGGTTAGAAGCCGTGCGCTTAACCAGTGCGCCACCATGCACCTCTAACGGATTACAGTATTTCTAAAATATACATGTTTTCTTTGTGCTGCTGATGGATCGTGAAACACTGACAAAGTTATCCATTCACATAAGCTAACCTTTAAAACACTTTTTGACCCAAAACGTGTAATAAATGCTCTCTCTCTATACTGCCAAAATGTCCCATCAGTTCCGAGAGAGTTTGCCTACACAGTCCCAGACATCTGTACAAAAGCTGAAAATTCTGGTCAAGGATTTTAATGTTCTGTCAACACGATGCCAAACATCTGGGTGTTTGCAAATATCTAGATAATTGACTAACTTTTTCGTTTTCAACCAGATGTTTGGCATCGGAATTAAATACCATCTCACTACTTAAGCACATTTGTGATGTGAATGTGCTTTATGATATACTATGAATATGAAAAAGGAGGCTTCAAGCCATACTTACAATGTCATCCCAGGTTTGAAAACAAAAGTTGTATATATGCCCACAGACTAGGAAAAAACCTGGAGGGAAACACACTGAAATGTTTATGGTGATTGTTCATTTCTGGGCGGTGGCACTATTGTTGATCTTTGTTTTACTTGTAGGTTTTTTTTTTTTTTTTAATCCTTTTCTAATTTTCTTTGTAAAATGTTTATTGCTTGTATAGCCAGAAAAACATTTCAATTGTGTGATTGGGTGGTGTCAGTTACTTTGGAAGTTAAAAGAGTTGAATTTATTGCTTGGCATTGTATATACACAATTATAGCTATGAATTTATTAGTAAATTATGCTGGTTTTGGAAAAGCAAGTTAAAAATAAGTTTTCAAAAATATGAACTCTGGGAATCTATTGACAACTAATAGTACAGCTGGAAACAATGGACCTGACCCTTCTTTCCTCACTAAATTGACTGAAACTTTTAATGTTGTCTGCATTTTAACTTGTATGCGCACGCACACACACACACACACACACACGTGCGTGCAAGCTCAGAACACCACGTGCTCTTCTCCACAATGTCCACTGCTTGGCACTGCATTGCGAAGCCTCATCCCCAACAAAATCTCTTCTCATGGACACCACCTTCCACTGCTTCCATGGCCGTTTTACTTTCCGACTCCCAGCCCCCTCTCCTCGCTCGGGTTGACAAATTAAATCGAGCTGTTGTTCTTCTTCCTGCTGTTAAAAAGTTTCTCCAAGTGTAAGCATGAAGAAAACCAAAGGCACAAGGGAAAGATTGGTTCAAAGGGCTAACAGACCACAACTACCATGGCCTCCACAACTAGATGGTGCCCGGCTACCACTGCCGACTGCTCTGACAGGGATCATGATAGAGGGTCCCAGATAGAGTTGGAGAAAAATGTAGAACAAAATTCTAACTCACACAGACACACACACACAAAGATCAGACTTACTGGTCTGACAAAGACTGGAGAAACCCCGAGAGTATGGCCCCTGGACACCCTTACAGCTCAGTAATGAAGTCACTCCTGAGGTTCACCCTTCAGCCAAAGATTAGACAGGCCCATAAAACAGAACGAGCCTAAAGGGGCACACCAGCCCAGGGGCAAGGATGAGAAGGCAGGAGGGGACAGGAAAGCTGGTAATAGGGAACCCAAGGTGGAGAAGGGGAGAGCATTGGCATGTTGTGGGGTTGGCAGCCAATGTCACAAAACAATATGTGCATTAATTGTTTAATGAGAACCTAGTTTGCTCTGTAAACCTTCATCTAAAGTACAATAAAAAAAAAATTTTTAAATAAGTTCCTCCAAGTTTAGACTTATAGAATGTTAGTGTTCTTCTCAGAATACCGAGTCCAAACCCCTCATTTTATAGGTGGGGAGACTGAAGCCCAGAGAGGTTAAATGCCAGGCCTATGATTGCACATTGAAGATGAGAATAAAAAGCTTGCTTCCAACTCAGGACAATGCTACAATGATCATTCTGGTCCCTAACTTTCTTCAACTATAAAATTAGAACAAATATTTATGTGCAAAGTACTTTGGGGTTTTTGAAACAGAAACGAAATAGAAATATCAAGTATTTTTTGGCAATGTTTTTTTTGAGTATTTTATAAACTCTGCTATTCAGCAATGCTTGGCAAAATAAGATAGATATAATCTAGATAGAATTTCAGTTAGAATCCTAGTAAAAATGTAAGCTCCTAAAGCATCTGAATCTTAATTGTTCTGAAATGTTTAAGACAGCAAATGTTCTTCTGATGATCTAAACAAGTCCCAATTATATAAAGAGCAAATGGTAACGTTTTCTGGAAACTGTGGAAATGGAAAATCTGAGATCTCTTTTTAAAAGTAACGGAAGCATAGAGGCTCCTCAGGTGATTTTTTTTTTGTTTTCTGCCTTTGTGGAGAGCAAAGCAACCGTAATTTATTGATGAGTTGGAAACACTCTAGTCGTCGTTAATCTATAAAAAGCTGTTCAATAAACAATACTTAAAGTAAAAAAGCAAACACTGTTCTTTTCAGTGTATCTTAAAGTTATTCCCATAGTTCAAGAACAAATCAACTAACTTGAAAAAACACCAGGTAAACAGATCTGAGAGAAAATGGTGCCTGTGGCTAAGCAGAATTAAAGCTCTACAACTCAAGAAATACTAGTTGGTAATGCTTTCTGTCCCTCCTGTCGCCTTTTCAACAGAAGGGAAGAAAGAACAAATTAATCGTTTCTAGGCACTGAGCCCTACGGTTACATGCGACCTGTTCAAGTCAACCCTTCAGGGCCAGACACAAGGAACACTGCCACGTTATAAAGGGCATCGCAAAACACATGCTTAGCCAGTCCTGGCAACACCCTTGACTCTAAACACTTCCGGGTTTAAAAAAACAAAAAACAAAGTTATTTACCTATTTGCTCAAGTCATGTATTATGTAAAAGAAGCAAGAAGCTAATCTTTGACTACCTTGTCTTTTCTATAGATTCAATGTCCTTTTCAAAAAAAATATTTTTATGAACCAGGGCTTGGGGTCATAAAGTTTCTAGTATGCAGGCTTATTATTGCTGGTACTTATGTTTTCAAAACATTTCACCATTATTAACTTCATGTCAGCTAAGCAGGATATTGGTCTTGATGGAAAAATGATCTAATCCAGTATGGAAAATTCTGTTGCTAAAAACCACGCCTGAAACAGGAAAACTTCTCATTTCTTTTTGCCAGAACGTTCTCAGTATGGAGAGCTCACAAAGTCTGTCCCTAAAATCCCTGCAAAGTGAAGTCAGAAGAGGACTTTTGTCCCATGGAATGGTTTGGTTGTTACTGTTGTTGAGGGGATTTCGAATCCACCAGGCGCTCCTTGGAAACCCTGTGGGACAGTTCTACTCTGTCCTATAGGGTCGCTATGGGTGGGAAGCGACTCGACGGCAATCGGTTTGGTTTTTTTTTTGGTTTTGTGTGTTTCTTTTTGATGATGACAGTGGTGCTGTTGGTAAATTTTGTTCATTGTATTTGGGATGCGTTTGATTTTTCAAAAAG
Source organism: Trichechus manatus latirostris (assembly GCF_000243295.1). Taxonomy (NCBI): domain Eukaryota; kingdom Metazoa; phylum Chordata; class Mammalia; order Sirenia; family Trichechidae; genus Trichechus; species Trichechus manatus. The sequence goes on from NW_004443954.1 coordinate 7,061,014, forward strand.
GAACGAAGCAATTGTTGAAGTAAAAACTAGAGGCTGCCCATGTCCCGAGTCAGCTGATGGTCTAGAACTACCTTTAAGATAGAACACAAGGTTTTTCAGGTGAGAGCGGGTGGGAGAATCAGGGACTCTAAGGACAATTCCCCCAAGGAAGTTCAAATACCCAAGGAATCCATTATAAGGAGAATTTACAGTGAACTTTCGACGAAGGGAGCAGCTGAGCTCTTGCACAATTGCTAGTTTTGCATCCTGTCACTCACTCTTGTTTCAAGAACAGTTCAGAGCTCCTGAGCTGTCATGAGTATGATTTGATTCCTGTGAATTGACTGTGTTCCAAAACCTCATTATTGGAAAACTTTTCCATTTGATGCTAAATATAGGGTATTATATAAACACAATGTGTTGTAGGTCAAATCCTGTTAACACAAATGCCAAGAGGCTATCCAATTTGGAGTTAGGAAGGTAGATGGTGTTAGAATTTTACTGTACAGATCAAAACTGATTACAATTACATAAAACAAAACTATTTTCAAGCCCTAATCAATGAGCAACATATTCCAATTGTCAGTGGAAAATCTTAGAAGTCCTTCAAAATGAGTAACCTTAAATGATACAGGAACTCTTCTCAATCTTTTTCATCCCACAGTGATCTCACACTCTAAACTCATAGTATTCATTTCTGGACCACTGATTTAGCGTTTAATCATATATTGTTCTGTGGCATGCTCATATCTTGTTTAAAGCATAATGTTATCTAGCATTTTCTAAATACTTCTTTTGTTTTTTTTCATTCAACTTGATTATAAGGTCTTTGAGGGAAAAATCCAGTATTTTACTCTATGTGTATCTCATAGTGATAAGACTAGACAGTGTGCTTAATAAAAGGCAGGGAGGAAGGGAGAAAAGGAGGAAGAAGGTGGTATTACAAATTGAGGTAGAATAGATGCCCCTCTGAGAGGGCCTCATTGAGATTTCAGAAGATTTCCTTTAATAAAGAAGCCTTTCACTCAACCCTCGATCTAAAATTTAAAAAGGGAGCAGACTCATTTTAACTCTCTATTAATGAACAAGCTTATTGTGTTAGTTCCATCAAGTCTGTTCCGACTCATATCTACCCGATGTACAACAGAACGAAACACGGCCTGGTCCTGCACCATCCTCACAATCATTGCTATGTTTCAGCCTATTGTTGCAGCCACTGTGTCAATGCATCTTGTTGAGGATCTTCCTTTTTTTTGCTGACCCTCTACTTTACCAAGTATGATGTCCTTCTCCAGGGATTGGTCCCTCCTGATAACATGTCAAAAGCATCTGAGATTACGTCTCATCATTCTCCCTTCCAAGGAGCACTTTGGCCATACTTCTTCCAAGACATATTTGTTTGTTCTGACAGCTCATGGTATAGTATTCAATATTCTTCGTGAATACCATACTTCAAATGCATCAATTCTTCTTCTGTTTTCCTTATTCATTGTCTAGCTTTTGCATGCATATGAGGTGATTGAAAATATCATGGCTTGAGTCAGGCACACCTTAGTCCTCAAAGTGACATATTTGCTTCTCTACACTTTAAACAGGTCTTTTGCAGCAGATTTGCCCAATGCAAAATGTTATTTAATTTCTCAATTGCTGTTTCCATAGACATTGATTGTAGATCCAAGTGAAATGAAATTCTTGACAACTTCAATATTTTCTCCTTTTATCATGATGTTGCTTCTTGGTCCTCTTGTGAGGACTTTTGTTTTCTTTATGTTGAGGTGTAATCCATACTGAAAGCTGTACCTTGATCTTCATCAGTAAGTGCTTCAAGTTCTCTTCACTTTCAGCAAGCAAGTTTGTGTCATCTGCAAGTCACAGGTCGTTAATGAGTCTTCCTCCAATCCTGATGCCACTTTATTCTTCATATAGTCCAACTTCTCGGATTATTTGCTCAGCATACAGATTGAATAAGTATGGTGAAAGGACACAACTCTGACAGACACCTTTCCTGATTTTAAACCAAGCAATATCCCCTTGTTCTGCTCAAACAACTATCTCTTGGTCTATGCACAGGTTCCGCATGAGCACAGTTAAGTGTTCTGAAATTCCCATTCTCTGCAACGTTATCCATAATTTGTTATGATCCACACAGACAAATGCCTTTGTGTAGTCAATACAACACAGGTAAACATCTTCCTAATATTCTCTGGTTTCAGCCAAGATCCATCTGACATCAGCAGTGACATCCCTCCTTCCATGTCCTCTTCTGAATCCAGCTTGAATTTCTGACAGCTCCTTGAAATTCTGCTGCAACCATTTTTTGAATTATCTTCAGCAAAATTTTACTTGCATGTGATATTAATGATATTGTTCAATAATTTCCACATTCTGTTCAATCACCTTTCTTTGGAATGGGCACAAACATGGATCTCTTCCAGGCCATTGGCCAGGTACCTGTCTTGCAAATTTCTTGGCACCTCCAGCACTGCAACCATTTGTTGAAACATCTCAATTGGTATCCCATCAATTCCTGGAGCCTTGTTTTTCACCAATGCCTTCAGTACAGCTTGGACCTCTTCTTTCAATACCTTCGGTTCTTGACCATATGCTACCTTCTGAAATCGTTGAAGGTCAACAATTTCTTTTTGCTACAGTGACTCTGTGTATTCCTTCCATCTTCTTTTGATGCTTCCTGCATCCATCATTCAATATTTTGCCCATAGAATCCTTCAAAATTGCAACTTGAGGCTTGAATTTTTTCTTCAGGTCTTTCAGCTTGAGAAATTCTGAGTGTGTTCCTCCCTTTTACTTTTCTAACTCCAGGTCTTTGCACATTTCATTATAATACTTTACTTTGTTTTCTCGAGCCACCCTTTGAAATCTGCTGTTCAGCTCTTTACTTCATCATTTCTTCCATTCTCTTAACTACTCTACATTCAAAAGCAAGTTTTAGAGCCTCTTCTGACATTCATTTTGGTCTTCTTTGTCCTGTCTTTTTAATGACCTTTTGCTTTCTTCATGTATGATGTCCTTGATGTCATTCCACAACGCGTCTGATCTTCCGTCATTAGTATTCAGCGTGTCAAATCTATTCTTGATATGGTTTCTAAATTCAGTGGGATATACTCAGGGTCATATTTTGTCTGTTGTGAACTTGTTATAATTTTCTTCAGCTTCAACTTGAACTTGCATATGAGCAATTGATGGTCTTTTCCACAGCTGGCCTCTGGCCTTGTACTGATTGATGATATTGAGCTTCTCCATTGTTTCTTTCCACAGATGTTGTCAATCTGATTCCTGTATATTCCATCTGGTGGGTGCACATGTATAGTTGCCACTTATGCTGTTCAAAAAAGGTATTAGCAATGAATAAGTTTTGGTCTTGCAAAATTCTATCATTCGATCTCCAGCGTTATTTCTATCACCAAGGCCGTATTTCCCAACTACAGATCCTTCATCTTTGTTTCCAACTTTCAAATTCCAGTTACCAGTAATTATCAATGTGCCTTGATTGCATGTTTAATCAATTTCAAACTGCAGAAGTTGGTAAAAATCTTCAACTTCCTCTTTCCCTAGGCTTATAAGTTCGTAGCTCCCTAATGCATTTCCTTTAAACACGAGTGTCAGTTCATCTTTTAAGCTTCAGAACCAGGTAAATAGAACTCCTATCAGTCATCTTTGTGAAAAATAGATTCTCCATTGCACATGTGAATTAGAAGGCAACTCCTCTCTTTGATGATTTCTGCAAGGGTTTAGGGAATCCCTTAGCAGCTACAGAATCTTTCCTGCTGTCTACCTGCCACTGACTCTGGCATTGGGCCCATTTGAATTCATTGTGAATGTTGGGAACTAGTGGGGCCTTGCCACCAAGGTTTCAGCAGCAGCACTTGTGCCATGCGTAGCATTTAAGTTCTCAAGCTCCTAGCCCTCTCTTGAATTAACAGGAGGCTAATAGTTCTCTAGTTTTGCTTCTCTATCTAAAAGTTCTAAGTGAAAATTTTGTTAAGTAAGGGAACTTCTGTACTAAGAGGTATCAATCCTTTCTCTTCAAGAGAATCTTTGAAACTTCATTTTGATCTTGATTCTGGATAATACAGTGAAATCTGTGAGAGCCAAAATCCGACTGGACTGCCTTGTTTTTCCAGGTCTTGCAAGTTTTCCACCTTTGACAGGGTGCAGTCTCACCACTTTTCTATTGTTCATTTTAGTGGAAAATATTTGAGTTTATCTTCTCTGAGAGGTTACTGCCTTACATGGGTTCTGGATTTTGCATGTTTTACTGCATTAGATAGAATATATAAAACCAAACCTTTAGCCTGTAATGCTATCTCTTAGAGAACTAAGTCTTGAAAAAAAATCTTTATAGTAGTCTTCGGCTCCCAGCTCCACACAAACTTTGTAGTTTTTACTTTCTTCCATTTACTACCCAGCAATTGACTTATGGATAGGGTGACATGTAAGGAATTGTCCAAAGCAGGACACATTGGGTTTTTTGGTTTTGGTTACAGTTTTTTAAATTAAGATAAAGGAAAAAAGTAAATTGACAGAAACCATCCCTGAGGAAGCCTAGACATTGGACTAACTAGACTTTAAATCAACTGTCTTAAGCATGCTTAAAGAGCTAATGGAAACTATGGATGAAGACCTAAAGGAAACCATAACAAAGTATGAACAAAATGAGAATATCAATAATGAGATATAAACTTCTCAAATTTGATAAAACACATGAAATCTACACATTCAATAAGCTCAGTGCACTCCAAGCAGGATAAGCTCAAAGAGATCCACATTAAGACACATTACAGTCAAACTGTCCAAAGTCAAAGCCAGAGACTCTTGAAAGCAGAAAGAGAAAAGCAACTCATCATGCACAGAGACCTTCAATAACGCTAATAACTGATTTCTCATCAGAAACCATGGAAGTGAGAAGGCAATGGGATGACATATTTAAGGTGCTGAAAGAACAAACTGTCAACCAAGAATTCTATATCCAGTAAAACTATTCTACAAGAATGTAGGTGCTATCAAGACATTCCAAGATAAACCAAAGTTCAGAAAAGATGTTCAACCTCTTAGTCATTAGGAAAATGCAAACCAAAACCACAATGAGATACCAATTCACATCCATTAGGATGGCTATAATAATAACAATTTTAAAATGGAAATGACAAGGATTGCTGAGGATGTGGAGAAACTGGGCCTCTCATACACTTCTGGTGGGAATGTAAAATGATGAAGCCACTATGGAAAACAGTATGGCAGTTCTCCAAAAATGTAAACATGGAATTACATTATGGCCCAGCAATTCTACTTCTAGGTATCTACCCCAAAGAGTTGAAAGCAGTGACTCAAATAGATACATGTACACCAATAGTAGCATTATTCACAATAACCAAAAGGTAGAAACAACCCAACTATCCATCAACGATAAATGGATAAACAAAATGTGATATAAATATACAATGGAATATTATTCAGCCATAAAAAGGAATAAAATTCTGATACATGCTATGACATGGATAAACACTGAAAACATTACGCTAAGTGAAATAAGCCAGACACCAAAGGACACGAAAGGACAAATATCATATGATCTCACTTATGTGAAATACCTAGAATAAGAAAATTCATAGAGACAGAAAGTAGATTAGAGGTTACAGGGGCTGTGGGAAGGGAGAGAGGAAGGGTTATTGCATAATAAGCCTAGAATTTCTGTTTGAGGTGATGTAAAACTTTGGAGATAGTGGTGATGTCCGCACAACATTGGAAATGTAAGTAATGCCACTGAATTGTACACTTAAAACTAGTTAAAATGACAAATCTTATGTTGTATAGCTTTTACCACAGTAAAATATATATATATATTTTATATATAGCGAAAACAAACAAAAAATCCAATCCTACTTTTGAGGAAACATAGCAGCCATTCAGAACGCATTGACTCAATGTTGTTGTACCTTCCTTGCATTTCATGCTGTCCCAATTGGAAATTGGCCCTGGTTTGTACTTGCCTAATAGCACACAATGCTCTTATTGCTATATGTGAGTATATCTGCTTTCTAACAAGAAAGTAACCTCTATGAGGACAGGAGCTTTCGTAGTTACTTTTCTGAGCATTTGCTAGCTGCCCTCCCTCTACCCCTCCAGCGTCTCCTTCACTCTGTTCCACTCTGCTCTTGTCCTGTGGCTGCGGGCCTATATGGATGATGTCAACAGGCTCCAAGGCGTTCAGATTCCTACTCAGTTCAGTTGCTTGGAAGTCCTGGCTGGAGATTAGAGGAGGAAGGAGAGTGAGAGCCGTGTGCTTGTTCCCCTGGCTCCTTCCCTATGAGATCCTCTGCTCCTTACAACTCTGTCACCACCTGGGCTCCTCTGCTCTCTCCCTCTTCTTGTCCCTTCAGAAGCTAGGGGTGGTACCAGCCCTGTGTTCCTGCACACTCCCATCTTACCCACACCTTTGAAATTAGTGCTTTTTATAAATAAATTCTCCTTGGAATATCCTCATTTGAATGTGCCATCTGTTCCCTCTTGGGACCCTAACTGATACAGTACCTCCTTGTACTCAATACTTTTAATAGGTGCTTAACAAATATTTGTTAAATAATTAATAAATGAATAAATGGAGAGCAGATGCTTCCGTTTCATCTTGTTTCCTCTGACAATTGCTTGGGCAGAGGTGAGATTTTTGATAAAGCCCGTGAAACTGGTAAATCATCAGCTTGCACATAATGTATAAGTCGACTTCATTTGGGAAATCTGTTTTTAATTTCAAATGCTAGGTAGCACGACTCATTATATGATAAATGTGCTTTAGTGTGCCACCACAGTAATTATACATATTATTTTCTATATGCCAAACAAAAGCATGTAAGTGTGGAAGCAAGGAACAATTTTATTTTTCTTTCTAAATTTTACAATTTAAGTGGTATGTATGTATGTTTAGTATCAAAGGAAACAGAAAAATGGAGTAGTTTTTGTTTTGGTTTTTTTCCTCATTTCAAAAACCTCTTATACTTTTTCTTGCAATTTCTTTCTTAGTCATTATCCAAATTTCTTTCTTCGCCGATCACCACACTGAATGTTTCTGATCACAGGTCAGTGGTTTAGAAAAAGCCCTGTGGTATAAGTATGCTAAATTTTAACTTTAGTTTTTCCTCTTTCTGTTTTGCCTTCTCTTTGTTTACTCTGATTTGTCTTTTGTTTTGATTTGTTGACGGTGAGTGTGTGTTTATTTTCAACATGGCCGTGAAAGAAAGAGGAATTTCTTAGCTTCAAGCATAGTTATACAAAGACATTCCTTTTAAGACTACTAGATTCCTTGTGGAAGCTAAATATCCATTGTTATTTGCCCTACAAAGACCAATAAAACTTTCTTTAAGCTTTATAAACAATTCTCTTACCTCTCTGTTTCTTGAGGGCAACAAGAAAGAAAAAAAAATTAGCATTAGCTTCCATTTTATCCCCTTACACTATAACATCTATAAACTTAAAAAATGACGTCTATTAGAAGTAACAAGTATGCCTGTGCAGATTCTTTTCACAGAGAGATTTGGCTAGAATGAGAATATCAATCATCGTCAAAGAGCAGTCAGTCATAATGAATTAAAGACCAAAGACCGGACCAAACAAATGGTAACTATTTCAGCGAGTTCTGAAAAGAAAAATAGAAGTAGGAACATAAATTCACTCTCAACCAAGGACTAGAAGATTAAAAAAACTTTAGTCTCAAGAGAAAATTTTGCCAAACATCTTTTTGGTGGATTCTGTTAGTCATACTGTAAATCTCTGGGATGGACATCTGACAGGGCACCATGGGTGTGGCTGCCATTATTTGACTGGACATGATCCCTACTGCTTTCTAAATTGGGAGCTTGGTACATGATCTTTTTAGAAAAGCTTCTTTCAAATTATTGCCTAGACTTGTCATGGCTTGTCCCAAAGCAGTCAAACAACTGTCTTCAATCTACTTTTTTTTTTTTTTACTTCAATCCAGCTGTTCTGTGCCTTGATCAGATTGAGGCTGCACTTTTAGACTGAGCTAAATCATGAGGAAAAATGACAGAGGGCTTGAAATGTTTTAACCAGAACATCCTTCTTTGGTGACAATTTGGTCAGTTGTTTTCTTCAAATAAACATGCCATTCTTAATTACATTTTTCTTGAAAAGCTATTCTCAGAAATAGCCAAAGAGAAATTGAGTCATAACTATCTTCCTATTAATTTTCTCATGAATGTTTCACAACAGAGACAAATTGTCGTCACTCTGATATGTTTGAATTTCCTATATTGCCCAGATTTTAAAACGATTAAACCTAATTTTTTATTTGGTCAATCCAGTGAAAAAAATTCAGGAAGTCTAGCATTACTCAGCTGCCTCAGATTTATGTTCAGATGACAGGATAATAATGAATGCTTTGTTGCATTTTATGCATAGTTTGGGGTATACATCAAACCTTGAAGATTCCAGAGGGGTAAGGGTTGTGTTAAATGGTACATTATCTTATCCGTTTATTTTTTTTTTTACCCTTTCTAGTACAACTTGTAAAAAAGGACAATTTCTTTCAGAAAAATCAAATGGACTCACCCCTCAAATGGAAAAAAGAAGTGACATCCAAAACTAGTTAAGTGCAAACAATTAAATGCTCAGCTGCTAACCAAAAGGTTGGAGATTTGAGTCTACTCGGAGGTACCTTAAAAGAAAGGTCTGGAGATCTACTTCCAAAACATCAGCACAGAAAACAGTATGGCGCACAGTTCTACTCTGATACACATGGTGTTGCCATGACTCATAATCAACTTGAAGGCAACTGTTCTTTTCTTGTTATTTTTAAAAAAACTCTTCCACAGTCTTTTTTGGAAGGCACCTCAAGGGTTACCATGACTATGAAACTATCTGGGGAACAAATCAAATTTTAGCCACCCAGCCCTGAAGCTGATGAAGGGGCTGTTGGCGGTTTGGTTTAGGTGCACAACTCCCCAATTCTATCAAGTGAACTGTCCTCAAACTGAGGCGCAGCTTCAGGAATGAGGAGCAGAAATAGCAACGTGAAAGGGTGGAGACAGCTTGCTCCGAAGAGCTTTTTGTCTGGTGATTCTGTGACTAAAGATAATATTTGTTTATCTTGCATGTTTAACTTGTGTCTTGTAATCCGGAGAGCTGGAAAAAAATGTGGAATTACAAGTAAGTTAGTGAACAAACCCATAGGATAGGGTATAATTTCTAGGCATGGGGAGGGCAAGAAGAACTAAATCAGCAGTTATGATAGAATGTATTTTTTCTGTGCGCTCTCCAACTCTTCCAGCAGGATAACTTTACAATTAAAGTGCTGATTCCACAGCAGCATTTGATTTAAAATTATGTTGCATTGCTCATGGAAGCAACTTTGCTTGAAATGCTTTCTTACTTAGAACTCTAAATTCTTGCATCGTTAAATGATTTAAACACATACACACACACACACACCAACCCAAACCCATTGTCGTCAAGTCAATTCCGACTCATAGTGACTCTATAGGACAGAGTAGAACTGCCCCATAGAGTTTCCAAGGAGTGTCTGGTGCATTCTAATTGCTGACCTTTTTGGTTAGCAGCCATAGCTCTTAACCACTGTGCCAGCAGGGTTTACACACACACACACACACACACACACACACACACACTCACACACACACACAAAAGTCTTCCAGAGGCTGAAAAGGCCAAAACTGCAGAAAACCGAGAAGGATTTAAAACTTTAGCATCACCCAGCCATCAAAACATGACTAAAGAAGTTGTGTGAACATATCAGGTATCATAAGAGAAAGTTGGGCAGCCAGAAAAGAGGGGCTCAGGGCACCAAGTTTAGGCTCTTTCAGGATAAAAGGCCTAGAAAAATTCCAGGAAGGAGAAGCTGTATGTTCTATCAGAGTCATGTATTTCTTCTCAGTGAGATCGCTCCTCCTCTTTCTCTCGTTCCAGGCTCGGCTCAATATTATTGAAGTAAAGCCAACAGCAAGTTAGCAAACCAGCAGGGGAGCAAATTGATTATACAGTTAACTGTGGAAAAACTGAAATTCTTTATTAAGGGAAAACGAAATACAGTTAATTTATGCTTCAACTGAGCCTTTCCCCACGTGGCATTTACTCTACTGGCTCTTTGACTCGGCTGTGAAGCTGTAACTCAGCCAAAAAATGACAGAAGCTTTACTGATTTAAAAATAAGGCAGGTTTTGAGCTTTTTTTCCCCTTGCATGATGATTTTTCCAGCTACAATTACTGTAACTCACTCATTATAGAGGATAACATGGCAGGCAAACAGGCAAAAAAAAAGTGTGGTTAAAAAAAAAAAGTGTGGTAAAACAGTTGGCAGGATGTAAATTGAAAGTCTTCGGCATCTAATTTTAAACAGTATTTATAGATAGCACCCATAATACAGCATTCAACGTCTCACAGAAAATCTCTTAAGTAGTAGAAACATTGAGGTTGTTAACAAAGCTAGTGGACATTAATAAGTGAAAGAAATGAATAAAATCCTCAACGTCTCCAAAATTTAAAGGGTAGGATCAAGATTAGGCACTTTAGTATAATTTTGAAATATAAAACCTAAAGCTGAGGTTCTCCTTCAGTCTTAAAAATAACATTAATGATTTACACACATGAAGAAAGCTGTTCAAAGATAGGCTTTCTCTATTTTGTCTTATTAATTCTTAAAACAGCCCCAGGTTCAGAGAAATTACTGTATTGTTGTTGTTTTTCAACTTTTTATTTTAACATAATTGTAGATTATCATGTAGTTTTAAAGAAATAATACAGTTTGATGATTCCTCAAAAAAGAAAGAAAGAAAACTACCGTATGATCCAGCAATCCCATGCCTAGAAATATACCCTAAACCCATTGCCATTGAGTTGATTCTGACTCATCGGGACCCTGTAGGAAAGGATACAACTGCCCCATAGGGTTTCCAAGGCTGTAATCTTTACAGAAGCATACTGCCACGCACTTCTCCCGAGCAGCAGCTGGTAAGTTTGAACTGCTGACCTTTCTGTTAGCAGCTGAGCACTCAACCACTGTGCCACCAGGGCTCCTTCGGGAATATACCCTAGGGATCTAAGTAGAGGTGCAAACAGACATATGTACGCCAGTGCTCATTACAGTACTATTCACAATAGCAAAAGGATGGAAACAACCCAAGGGCCCTTCAGACAACGAATGGATAAACAAAATATGGTACGTACACTAAAAAAAAAAAAAAAGTGGTACATACATACTATAGAATGCTACTCAGTCTTAAAGAAAAATGAAATCTTGATACATACCACAACATGCATGCACCTTGAAGACATTATGCTGAGTGAAATACGTCCGTCACTGTCTTAGTCATCTAGCGCTGCTCTAACAGAAGTACCACGAGTGGATGGTTTTAACAAAGAGAAATTTATTCTCTTCACAGTCCAGTAGGCTACAAGTCCAAATTCAAGGCATCAGCCCCAGGAAAAGGCCTTCTCTCTCTGTCGGCTCTGGAGGAAAGTCCTTGTGATATATCAGTCTTCCCTTGGTCTGAGAGCATCTCAGCGCAGGAACCTCTGGTCCAAAGGACTCACTCTGCTCCCGGCACTGCTTTCTTGGTGGTATGAGGTTCCCATGTGTCTCTGGTTGCTTCTCTCTTTTATATCTCCAAAGAGATTGCATTAAGACACTATCTGATCTTGTAAACCTCATCAGTATAACCTCATCAGAGTGATAGAATTTACAACACATAAGGAGATCACATATAACCTTACCATAGTGATAGAGTTTACAACACGTAAGGAACTCACATCAGATTACACAATCATACAATACTGGAATCATGACCCAGCCAAGTTGACAGATATTTTTGGTGGACACAATTCAATCCATGACAATCACAAAAGGACTACTATTGTGTGGTCTCGCTTATATGAAATGACAAGAATAGGTAAATATATAAAAACCAGTGGTTACTAGTGTTTATATGATGGGAGGAGGGGAAATCATTCTTTGGGAAGTACTGAATGTCTGTGGTGATGGAAAAATTGGCATCAACTAAGGATAATGGCTACACAACTTAATATCACTGGTGGCACAGTGGTTAAGAGCTTGGCTGCTAACCAGAAGGCTGGCCATTCGAATCCACCAGCCACTCCTTGGAAACCCTATGGGGCAGTTCTACTCGGCCTATAGGGTCGCTAAGAGTCAGAATCAACTCGACAGCAACAGGTATGGTATGGTAAGGGTAATGGCTACACAACTTAATATTACTAAGCTGTACTGCAGGAAGAAAAAAGGATGAAATGGCAACTAGAATGTTATGTATAATTTTACAACAAAAATAGCAATCAAAAAAAAAAAAAGGCTGCAGCTGTTGATACTGTTTTTGTTGTTGTTAGGTGCCTTCAAGTTTGTTCCAACTCATAGCGACCCTATGTACAACAGAGCGAAACACTGCCTGGTCCTGCACCATGCTCAAAATCATCACTATGTTTGAGTCCATTGTTGCAGCCACTGTGTCAGTCCATCTCATTGAGGGTCTTCCTCTTTTTTGCTGACCATTTACCTTACCAAGCATGACCTCTCTCTCCAGAGACTGGTCCCTCCTGATAACGTGTTCAAAGTACACGAGACGAAGCCTCGCCATCCTCACTTCTAAGGAACATTCTAGTTGCACTTCTTCCAAGATAGATTTTTCGTTCTTCTGACGGTCCATGGTATATTTAATATTCTTTGCCAACACCATAATTCAAAGGCATCAGTTCTTCTTCAGTCTTTATTCATTGTCCAGCTTTTGCATACGTATGAGGTGATAGAAAACACCATGGCTTGGGTCAGGCACACCTTAGTCCTCAAAGCGACATCTTTGTTTTTTAACACTTTAAAGAGGTCTTTTGCAACAGATTTGCCCAATGCACTATGTCGTTTGATTTCTTGATTGCTGCTTCCATGGGTGTTGATTGTGGATCCAAGTAAAATGAAATCCTTGACAACTTCAATATTTTCTCTGTTTATCATGATGTTGCTTATTGGTCCAGATGTCAGGATTTTTCTTTTCTTTGTGTTGAGGTGTAATCCATACTGAAGGCTGTGGTCTTCGATCTTCATCAGTAAGTGATTCAAGTGCTTCAAGTCCTCTTCATTTTCAGCAAGCAAAGTTGTTAATGAGTCTTCCTCCAATCCTGATGCCATGTTCTTCTTCTTATAGTCCAGCTTCTCGGATTATTTGCTCAGCATACAGATTGAATTAAGTATGATGAAAGAATACAGCCCTGACGCACATCTTTCCTGATTTTAAACCATGCCGTATCCCCTTGTTCTGTTTGAAAGACTGCCTCTTGGTCTACGCACAGTTTCCTCATGAGCACAATTAAGTGTTCTGGAATTCCCATTTTCCACAATACTATCCATAATTTGTTACGATCCACACAGTCGAATGCCTTTGCGTAGTCAGTAAAACACAGGTAAACATTTTTATGGTATTCTCTGCTTTCAGCCAAGATCTATCTGACATCAACGATGATATCCTTCCTTTTATGTCCTCTTCTGAATCCAGCTCAAATTTCTGGCACCTCCCTGCTGAAGTACTGCTGCAACTCTTTCTGAATTATCTTCAGCAAAATTTTACTTGTGTGTGATATGAATGATATTGTTCAATACTACATCCAAACAAACAAACAAACAAAATAAATAAATTCATTGCCATCGAGTTGATTCTGATTCATAGCGACCCTACAGAACAGAGTAGAACTGCCCCATAGGGTTTCCAAGGAGTGGTTGGTGGATTTGAATTGCTGACCTTTTGGTTAACGTAAGTATAAATAAACATGTCATGGGATCAGTTTTCTTGGTTCAAATGTTTAGGGCCTCTTCAGTCAATTGGCCTAATATTGTTTTTAGAGTTTCTGCTCTACCTCCTAGTTCAGTGAGTAGTGCCTGGGGTCTTAAAAGCTTTCTAGCAGCCACCCAAAATACAACAATTGGTCTCTATGTGCCTGATATAACAGAGGAAGAAAGAGATCCAGGAATCAGGGAGGGAAATGGACCGCGGGTCTAATTGTCTCCATGAGCTACTACCTCCTTTGCCATGAGACCAGAAGAAATGGATGGCACCCAATAAATAAATCTTGATCAAAAGGAGGAAAAAATATGGAACAGACCTTCAAATTCTTATTATAAACTGGACTTACTGGTTACATTGAAACTGGAGGAACCCCTCAATCTATTGCCTAGAAACAACTTTTAAGCCTTGAACCCAAACTATGCCATGAAGCCGTCTTTCAATTAAACAACAGTTTAGCTCATTTAATAAAGAATGTTTGCCTTGAGCATTACACTCTTTTAAAGAATTATCTATATGAGATTAAATGGACAACTGTTTTAACTCTGAAACACAGATGAGAACTTTCAGGAGCAAAGAGTCTAAGTTAACAGTGGTGAAGCGATATGAGCAGAGATGGGGAGAACGGTGACACAATTTGAAATATGTAATCACTGTCAATCAAGTGTACATGTAAAAATTGCTGAATGTTTTGTTGTGTATATTTTCACCAAAATTTTTTAAATAAAAATAATAATACAGAGAGAACCCCTATACCTTTCACCTAGTTTCCCCCAATGCTAAAATCTTGCATAATTATAGCAGAATATTACAACCAAGAAATTAACATTGATAAAATCCCCAACCTTACTCAGATTTCAACAGTTTTACACGCTCTCATTTATGTGTGTGTATATGTATATGTGCATTTAGTTCTATAAAATTTTATCATGTGTAGATTCATACGATACAAACTGTTCTATCACAAAGATTCCTCATACTACCCTTTTATAGCCATAGCCACCTCCCTCCCACACTTCTCCCTAAGCTTGGCAACCAAACTGTGTTCTCCATCTCTGTAATTTTGTCGTCTCAAGGATGTTATATAATTGGAATCATACAGAATGTAACCTTTTGAGATTATTTTTTTCAGTCACCATAATTTCCTTGAGATCCATCCAAGTTACTATGTGTATCCGTAGTTCACTACTTTTTTCTTGCTGTTATTGAGTAATATTTCATGGTATGGATGTACTACAATTTGTTTAACCATTCCTGATGCATTCAGGGGACTATGAAGAGATCGGTTTGACTGAGGCTGAGTGTTCATGTGCTTTAAGTAATGAAAACGTATAGAAGTATGCAGAAATTCACTGCTGTTTAAACACAGATTCCTATAAATTATGGAATAAATGGAAGGATATATTGTGCCTATTATCAAAGTAACTTTTTATGCCTTTGAGGAAAGCCTAAAATTTTTACACTATGTTTTTGCTAGTAAAAAGCATTTTCACACTTTTTTATAGGATGGATCACGTATGGGTGATCATCATAAATGCCCCGTGCTAAATCAACGCCACAGTTTTTATTTTGGGGACTGTAAGATAATAAAATTGAGACATTGAAATCCTGTCTCTGATCATCTTGGCATTGCTGTGCAAGGTATAGTGGTGGCTCTGAAGAAGTATAAGGAGAGCCATTCCGACCATAGAATGAATTGAAGTCCTTCTCCATCAGGAACGACTGGACACAATGGTTACTGAAGACTTCAGGGCAAAGGAAGACGTCCTGGTATATCAAGAGAGCAACATTCTGTCGAAAGGTAAGACCCTTTACACAAACCAGAAGTCAGTAGCTATTAACAAAACATTACAAGAAAGTAAACACTGCATAGAAGAAAAATTTGACCTTGTAATTCACAATTAAGCACGTGTTATTTAAGTTTTAGATTTTTTCTAATCCAAGAAAGTTCTCTTTTTGTGTAAACGAAAGCCTTTTCAAGTTAATTATGAACTAAGGAAACTAAGCACTTCAAAAGTATGTGAAAAGTTAATACACAAAGAATGGTGGCTACCTATTCTCGTCTCCACTGAGGTTAGAACAAAGACAAAAATAGGCTTTCAGGTTTGCTGCATCCAAGTGAGGACCAACATAACAAAGAAAGTTGGTAAATGTTCTCTTAACCCTTTAAAAATAGATTTCCATCCATTTGGAATTAAAAGGAATTATACCCAAATGCGTGAGCAAGACCAGTGTATCTCAAACTTTAATGGTAATATTAATCACCTGGGGATCTTGTTAAAATTTTGATTCTATTTCCGTTGCTCTGAGATGGGGCTTGATACTCTGCATTTGAACCAGCTTCTAGGCAAGATGAATCCCGTTGGTACAGAGACAACAAGGAGCTACACTACCAGTTGGTCTCTCAATGGCTCTTCCAGGCCTTTAAGTCTTTGGCAAGGTTGACACACTGTCTTAATTCTGAGGTCCTCAGCAAAAAGTATGTTGGGCAACTGGAATAGTTGAGTTAGGGCTGTGGAGTAACACAGCATAGGGCAGCACTCTGATGGAGTAACTCTGACAACAAAATTCCACTGTCAGGATGAACCGAGTCAACTCAAGCTCGATCCTGGACACTCCACCTTGGAGCAAGGCAGCAGGTCTCTCCAAGTGGGATGACGCCTGAAGTCAAGCTGGGTGAGGCATCTGGGTTAGGAGCCCTACCTCTGTGCTCTGTATCACCCTGGGAGTCCCTCTATTATCTTTCTTACTAGGCTGTATTGATACTATCTGCTTATTGAATCTGCTTTCCCTACTAGACAGTGTACTTCTTCAGGCTATGCCATGTCTTGTAGAACTTGCTCAGTAAATATTTGTTGAATGACTGAATGAATGATGAAATATCTCATCTCCATTTGTGCTGTTTCCTGACTGGAATGCCTTCCCCATCTTGTCTGACTGATTAGATCCAAGTCATATAAGACAGTTCAAGGCGCACCTCTTCTCTGAAGTTTTCCCAGATCCTCCTTCCCACTGGCCATGTAGTGTTGCCCACTGCCATCACTTTATCACAGATCTCTTTCTCCCACTAGTCTATAAGGTCCTTATAGGCAGGGACTGTGTTTAATTTCTTTTTGGCTCCCTGGCACCTAGCACGATGCTTGGCATATAGTAGCACTCCAGATATTACTGAGTATAGCAAAAGCCATACAAAACAAGGAATTCAAATCACAAGCTAATGCAAAAGTAGTCTTTTATGTTGAATTAGTCTCTTTCACCAGAGGTTATCAAAGGACCTAGACGTGGTAATCCTCATTAAACTTTGTTAATGAGATAATTATTACTACACTTACTTTACATAAAGGTAGCTTCAAAAAGGTATACAAGTCCTCAGAAAAAGGACTTAGGCAGAAGCTCAAATTTCTGGATGGAAAGAGGGCAACATGGAAAACCATTTAAAGTTAGAGCCTGCATAATGTCCTCTATTCAGATATTCTGAAACATCTCAGTGACTGGGTTTCCAGCCTCTCTCCCTAATGTCTGGTATCACATAGGTGTAGTCACCAGTGGAGACTTTAAGCCAGTTCTAATACTGTGGGGAAAAAACTAATATCCAAAGAAACCCTTTGTCCTGGCTCTGGAAGTCAGTGTTATTCACTCTTAGATCAAGGTCTTTACTAAAGTGGATCCTTTTTTTTTTTTATTTTTATTTTTAAATAAATGTAGTCTCAATGGCAATGAATCCTCAATATAAAACTCCCCAATCAGGCCAAGTCAATCTCTTTAAAATTTCCCCAACAGTCACAATTTATAAAACATGTAAACCAAGCCCAATAAATCAAGTAAATAGCATTGCATAATGGAGGCTTAAATATAGAATTAGACAAGCCAGAAAGGTTCAATTAAGGAAATGCTGTACATATGTCTAGCTTTGGAGAGGTCAGTATAATATATTAGGTTATTTTAGTATAAAGCCAAAGAAAATAAGATAATTTAATGATTAAATAAAAGAGAGGAAGAAAACTGAATAAAATAGATACTTTAGGAAAACAGAATGGACAAAAAAATCCTAGAATGATCTAGAGCTTTGAACTACGGTGTGCTCTTAATGCAAATTCCATGGGTTAGAAAATAGTCAGGGAAACTGGGAAACTGACAGCAACACAAAAATAGAGGGAAATTCTCTTAACAAATAAAATTATAGTGATTGCTATTTTTAAATCTTAAATTGTTTTCAGATAATTAATATATCACGAAAGCAAAATGTGCGTATGTAAGGTAAAGCTACGATGATGATACTGGGTTATAGAAGGAGTATATAAGTCAAACAATTGGATGGAAAATGAAAAATTCATCTAAATCACCCAGATTTTTGTCTACATAGTTGCAAAATTACAATATTTAATCCATCTGGATGATTTTGTAAACTTATATTTTTCCTATGAATGTTTGATTCTGGCCCACCGTTTTCTACATCTTTGCAATGGAAGGGGTATTTTATCCGTTAGGAACAATTA
Source organism: Trichechus manatus latirostris (assembly GCF_000243295.1). Classification (NCBI taxonomy): domain Eukaryota; kingdom Metazoa; phylum Chordata; class Mammalia; order Sirenia; family Trichechidae; genus Trichechus; species Trichechus manatus. The sequence goes on from NW_004443954.1 coordinate 7,079,315, forward strand.
TTAATTGTTATTAATTTGTTAAATTTCTTAATTTATTAAAAATATGACTATTATATGTAGGTACAATACAATATCCATAAGCACATGTCCATAGTAATCATGCTGTCAAATTAATCATGAGTCACTTTTTTCTCATAATAAGTATTCGCTACGTATTCATTTATTTTGTTATTCCTTACTGCTTACCAGAAGGAAAAAAAAAAAAGAACACCGTAACAGTCTTCAAATGTTTAAGAAATATGTATGGGAGAAAACTTTTAAACAGTATTTCATCTGTTAACGTATTTTTTTTCTTTTATGCGTTAGGAAAATACAACTTTCATTTAATTTTACCAGAAAAATACCTCTGTACAACTTGTTCATCATCGCGGTCTCAGAGCAAAAATTTGACAACTATTTCTTCAGTGAAATCAGACTTCTTATCAGTGTCCAAACACATGCTACGCTTTTTCATCTCTCCACTTTCCCTAAGAAAACAGTTACCACGGAGTTGATTCTAACTCATGGTGACCCCATGTGTGTCAGAGTAGAACTGTGCCCCATAGGGTTTTCAGTGGCTGATCTTTCAATGGTAGATCTTCCAAGCCTCCTCTGGGTGGACTCACACCTCCAACCTTTTGGTTATCAGCCAAGCACATTAACCACCTGCACCAGCCAAAGGCTGTTCTTTCTTTGGCTTTTATTTATTCATTTATTTGTTCAACAGCTAGTTATTGGGCACCTGACAAGCGCCAGACAGTGTGCTGGGTGCAGGTAGTACAAAGGTGGAAATACTCACACAGTTGGTGTCCTCATGGAACTTCCAATCCACTAGACTGACAGACATTAATCAAGAGACCATACAAACAAAATGCATGAGAGCATTGGAGGATTTGACCTCATCAGGAAGCTCAGGAGATGCTCCCTGAGGAAGTGGCATCGAGCCATGATCTGAAGGATAAATAAGTGAACAGATGATGGAGATGGTGTCCCAGGCAGAGGCAACAGCAAATGCAGAAATCAAATGATGGACAGGGTGCCAAGAACTGAGGCCAGCCAATGTGGCTAGGCTAGAGAGGGGGGAGGAGCGTGTTTCAGGTGAGGCACCAGAGAGAAAGTCAGGATCAGACCAGGCAGACCCTTGCAAACCAAGTTAAGGAGTTTCATCGTGTCCCAAGAGGTTTGTTCTAAAATGCTCTTCCCCATTCTCCAGTGGAAGTCGTCAAAATCCTTTACAGGTCCTTCTCAAATGCCACCTCTTCCAAAACTCCTTTCCCAATTCCTTCAGCTAAATGTGTTGTTCCCTTCCTCTATGCTCCAAATAACTCTGATCATATCTGTATTGCCTCGTTTGTTACTTTCTTGTATTGTGATTCTGCCTTGTGTTGTGGTTATATTTATATATGTCCTTCTCCCTTGTGTGCCTCTCTGTGTCAGGGATGCGAGCTTATTCAGCTTTGTATTCCATACACATAGTAAGTGCTCAATAAACGTTTTGAGTAGATTGAGTTTAATCAACACTTCTGGTTCCATTAGGTTCAGCAGTTTGTGTCACCGGTTCTTCACTATCAAAACTGATAGTTAAAGTCAATAGTAGTTCTACGCCACGTGTAAAGGGTTTGGACAACATAAGATAAACTGTGAAATTTACGGCAAAATATTGTTACCTCTAAGCCAAACTGGATATATGGCTCACAGTTACAGGAAACATGAAATAACTAATAGCTCAGGGTCTAACTTTACAATGAGATGGGGCCTAATAGTCTTTGCCATATTGGGATATTTCTTTTTTTTTTAATTTTTTCCCATACAAAAATTTATACATACACTGTTATGTGACTCTAATTGCTCTCCCCAGACTGTGACAGCACACTCCTCCCTTCCAACCCTGATTCCCCATTTCCATTCCATCAGCTCCTAACCCTCTCTGCCTTCCCATCTCACCTCTGGACAGAAGCTGCCCGTTTAGTCTCTTGTATCTACTTGAGCTGAGAGGCACACTCCTCACGAGTATCACTTTATGTCCCAGAGTCCAGTCCAACCCATCTCTGAAGAGTTGGCCTCGGAAATTATTTTAGTTTTGGGCTGATAGAGAATCCAGGGGCCATGCTTTCTGGGGTTCCTCCAGTCTCTGTCAGACCATTAAGTCTGGTCTTCTTACTAGAATTTGAGTTCTGTACCACACCCTTCTCCTGCTCCATCCGGGACTCTCTGTTGTCAGGGTGGTCATTGGTGGTAGCTGGGCACCACCTAGTTCTTCTGGTCTCAGGCTGATGAAGTCTCTGGTTTATGTGGCCCTTTCTTTCTCTTGGGCTACTACTTCCCTTGTGTCTTTGGTGTTCTTCATTCTCCTTTACTCCAAGTTGTTGGGACCAATTGATGCATCTTAGATGGCCACTTGTAATCTTTTAAGACCCCAGACGCCACTC
>NW_004443954.1:7081849-7118564 GCF_000243295.1 Trichechus manatus latirostris
AACCATCAAAGAATGTTTTCTTCTGCTTTTAAACCTTTTCTTGAGTTCTTATAATAGTGGTCTTATACAATATTTGTCCTTCTGTGACTGACTAAATTCATTCAGCATAATGCCCTCCAGCTTCGTCCATGTTATAAGATGCTTCATGGCTGCATTGTTATTCTTTATCGTTGAGTAATATTCCATTGTGTGAATATACCATAGTTTGTTTATCCATTCGTCCATTGATGGGCATCAAGGTTGTTTCCATCTTTTTGCTATTGTGAACAGTGCTGCAATGAACATGGGTGTGCATATATCTATTTGTGTGACGGCTCTAATTTCTCTAAGATATATTCCAGGGAGCAGAGTAGCGGGATCATATGGTACTTCTATTTCTAGCTTTTTAAGGAAGCACCAAATCAATTTCCAAAGTGGTTGTACCATTTTATATTCCCACCAACAGTATATAAGTGTTCCGGTCTCTCCACAACCTCTCCAGCATTTATTATTTTGTGTTTTCTACATTAATGCTAGCCTTGTTGGGGTAAGATGATATCTCATTGTAGTTTTGATCTGCATTTCTCTAATGGCTAATGCTAGTGAGCATTTCTTCATGTGTCTGTTAGCCGCCTGAATATCCTCTTTGATGATGTGCCTATTCATATCCTTTGCCCATCATGTTGCGGTATTTCTTGGGAGCTCTATGTGATCCTGAAATACAAGTGATCTCTAAGGCCAGGTGTTCACTTTATACCTGACCAATGTGCATCCGTGGAATGAACAGTGGCTACATAATGCTAAATATTTGGACAAAATTTTAAAATTTTAGTTAAAGAGTCTACCAAATAATTCTCTTTTTATCCAGAATTTTGGTAACAGTTGTAAATACTCCATGTCCAGGAGTTAGCTAAAACAGAGAAATATTATGAGCCATGGAAATAAAGTCAGAGTCTCTGAATACTGGTACCTATTTTTTGACAAAAAAATATATATATACTTTTTTTCTTTTAAAATGTGTATTTATTAAACACAACTCATTGAAATTGGTATGAAGTCAAGCTATTCTTAAATATCAATGAGAAGAACTGTTATGGATAATAATAATAATAAAAGGTTGTTTTTTTGAATTATGAGCAGCAAAAATTCCAAACACAAAATCATTCACAAAGGCCAATGTAACAAGGTAAAATAGAGATAAACAAAAGAGACAGAAGAAAGAGAGAAAGATGTATACAAAGGAGGAAAGAATAACTAATGCTTATATTCTGGGCTTGCTAGACTTCACATGTATGAATTTATTTAATCTTCACAACATTCCTGAGGACAGTACTATTGTTACATCCACTTTACAAAAGAGGAATCTGGGGCACAGAGAGGTTAAATAGCTTGGACAGGATCACCCAGCTAATAGACAGGATAATTAGGATTTGAGCCTGGGTTCTCTGGAGCTTGTGTTCTCAATGAGGCTGTATAGTTTCCAACATGATGACAATTGGTTCTTAGGAAAAAAAAAAAATCTTAGCTATCACAATGGTTTATGGACCTCCAGAGGGCCACAGTACATACACAGACACACAGTAATACATCTGTATTCATAATGGGGGGTAACTAGAAAAAAAAAGTCTAAAAAGTCTCCTTGATAGATAGATAGCTGCCATGGAGCCGTCTCCGACTCATGGTGACCTATGTACAGAACATCGCCCAGTCCCGTGTCATCCTCACAATCGCCAACATGTCCAAATCAATCTTTACAGCCACTTTGCCCATCCATCTCACCGAGTGTCTCTCTCACCCTCCCTGATCCCCCACTTCACTAACACAATGTCCTCCTCTAGCACTTGATCCCTCCTGATGACATGTCCAAGGCAAGCAAGTCAGACAATGTTCTGTTGTGGTCCATAAGGTTTCCATTTTCATTGGCTAATTTTTGGAAGTTGATCACCGGCCTTTCTTCCTAGTCTGTCTTAGTCTGGAAACTCCACTGAAACCTATCCACCATGGGTGACCCTGCTGGTATTTAAAATACCTACAATACCAGTGGCATAGCTTCCAGCATCACAGCAAAATGTAAGCCACCACAATATGACAAACTGACAAATAGGTGGTGGAAAGTCTTCTTGGGGGGGACACTAATGGGGGAAAAATGTTGAGAAACACTGATCTAGAGCTTGTGCTCTTAATCACTATTTAATAATGTCTCTCAAGCTTGATGCATCTGTTTTCTTCCTCAGAGAACAAATTGAAGGGAAAACACTAACATTTCATTATTACCGTGGATTCATAAACTACATGGCAAGGTAGATTCACAATCTGCTAAAATATTATCAATTCTCTAGTAGCTACTTTTGCTACCACAATTAGTCAGTTATATATTTATCAAATAAAATTTTATCTACTGTATGTACATTTGTTTCAGTCTGTATTCCAATTTTAGCTATTGTCTGAGTTTGGGTTCTCTAGAGGCGCAAAACCAGTGAGAGAGATAGAGATTTACTTCAAGGGATTGGCTCATGTAGTTGTGGGCCTGGCAGGGCCAATATCTGTAAGTCAGGCAGCAGGTCAGAGACTTCTGTAGGTCAAGTGACAAGAAGAGTGCAGAGTCAAAAGAGAGAGAGAATAGGCTCTGCCAGAATATCCATTCATATTCTGGAGGCAGACCACACCCCCAGGGAAATGATTGGTTGATCACATCAGATCACACCATGGAATATGATTACATTACATTACACTACGTAACAACAACCAGTCCAGTATCTGGCCAAACCATGAAAACCGTAGCTTAACCAAGTTGACACATAAAATTAACCATCATGGTTATGTTCCCATGACCAGAAACAATTCCAGGGAAATTCATGGAATAGGTACAGTCTGTCTTGACATTTGCTCTCTTACCTTGGAACTCTTCATCTTCCTCCTACTTTTCTCCCTCCTCTTCTCCTCTCTGATTTAGTTAGTCATTATGCCCATAGACATTGACTTGGTCCCCGTGAAATTTCAGTCACTCCCATGATTTTAAAGACAACATATATGCTAATGAGTCTCATTTATGTAATGAACCTGAAATCTTTAATCCGAGCAAAGATTTCTTCTCCAAAGTTCAAAAAAAAAAAAAAAAAAAGACTGCCTAGTGGTGGACATTTCTTCTTCAAGTCCCCCAAATCACTTCAAACTCAACATGTCCAAAGGGAATAACATTTTTCTTCCATATGTGTTCCTCCTCCTGGTTTCTCTGTTTAAGGAGTAGTACTTTCAGCTACCTCATCACCCAACCCAGAAACCTGGAAGCCTTTTGTCACCATGTCATGTGCTGTCAGTGACCAAGTCTTGACAATTCTGCTTCCTTCATGTTTCTCAGATCTGTACCCTCATCTCTAGTCAAACCACCAGTTGACCAGTTGCTGTTGAGTCAAATACAACTCATGGTGACCTCATGCGTTGCCCAGTAAGACTGTGCTCCATAGGATTTTCAAGGATACGACCTTTATAAGCAGACCACCAGGCCTTACTTCCAAGGCACTTCTGGGTGTGTTTGAACTGCCAACCTTCCAGTTAGTAGTCAAGCAGTGAACTGTTTGTGCCACTCAAGGATTCCAGACAAACTGTTGTTGTTTTTAGCTGCCATAAAGTTGATTCCAACTCATGATGACCCCATGTGTGCAGAGGAGAACTACTCCATAGGGTTTTCATGGCTGTGACCTTTCTGAAGCAGATCACCAGGCGTGTCCTCCAAGGTGCCTCAGGGTGGTTTTGAAATACCAACTTTTTCACTATTAGTTGAGCCCTTAACTGTTTGCTCCACCCAGGGTCCTCCAGACAAACTACTGTTCCTAAGTTCAGATTCTCATCGCCTCTTGCCTGGAAAACTGCTCCCTAGTTTGAACCCCTTGAATGACTGTCTATTGCATATAGAATGTAGACTCTTTGTAATCTGACCTCTGCCTACCTGTCTTCTTTATTGGGCACATCATCCCATCCCCACTCACACCCTAAGTTTTTGAGACTTGTAATTCATTTAGAACTTAGATTTTGAGAACATCTAAATCAAGAAACCCTAAATTCGCATATATGCATCCAACAGAATTACTTTTGAAATATAGATTGGAAAACACAGTCTTTGTTTGCCTAAATGTGGGGTCCTACCTATAGTGTGCTCTTCTTGAAAGCAAGGACATCAGACAAAATATATTTCTATCACCCTTAAGTGCCTTACACATGTAGATGCTCAATAAATTTATTTTGACAAAGACACTACTATTATTCTACTGACTTGCATGTTCTTTCTCTTGGAAATAGAATTATGTTATGAGACCACAGTATTTCTTATTCATATAATTTGATGGGAGGAAAGACAAAATAAACTATAAATTCAATTTACTGACTTACTTATTGAGGAAATTGAGATACTGGTAGGTAAAATATAGATATACAGTCCAGCTTTTTCCAAAACAGATACGTAAAAATATAGCTATTGCTAAAGCTAGTTTGTGATATGCTTTCTCAGTTTATTTAATCAATATATAAACAAGAGAATTATCAAACAACACATAAATCTCTGACAGAAATTGATGAAAATCAACAGTTTTGGTTAAAATTTTGGGGCTTTAACCAAAACAGATTTCAATTTCAGAAGGAGAAAAAGGTATATTAAATCATAGTTGTCCATTATGTTGAAGCATGTTCATCAAATCTAAACTCATTACAGGAGATATAAATATATTTAATATGAAATTCTCATTAAAAAGAATTTACATTATAATTTTAATTTTTGAGACTGCAGCGTTTCTTTTTAGATGTTGTTCATGAGTGAATTCCAGGATTTTCTGGGTTAGAAGGTGTCATGGTTTGAATTATGTCCCCCAAACAATGTGTGTGTCAATTTGGCTGAGCCATGATTCCCAGAATTGTGTGGTTGGCCTCCATTCTGTGATTGTAATTTTATGTTAAAGAGGATTAGGGTGGGATTGTAACACCACCCTACCCAGGTCATATCCCTGATCCAATGTAAAGGGAGTTTCCCTAGGGTGTGGCCTGCACCACCTTTTACCTTACAAGCGATAAAAGGAAAGCGAATCAAGCAGAGAATTGGGGACCTCATACTATCAAGAAAGCAGTGCTGGGAGCAGAGCGGGTCCTTTGGACCAGAGTCCCTGCGCAGAGAAGCTCCTAGTCTGGGGCAACACCAAAGAGAAGAAGGCCGACAGAGAGAAAAAGCCTTCCCCTGGAGCTGACGCCCTGAATTTGGACTTTTAGCCTACCTTAACTCTTCGTTAAAACCATCCACTTGTGGTATTTCTGTTATAGCAGCACTAGATGACTCAGACAGAAGGTGTGACCATTGCTTGGCCTAGAGCCAGTCTGGATCTAAATCTCTACCTTCTAAAATCCTGTAGAGCAGATATATTAGATCTGCTTTTTGTTTTTCATTAAAGTCCTGTACTTTTCATTGTACCAGACCCAGAGAGATATTTCATTTGTAAATCAAAACCATCTGCTTTGGTCTCATTTGTCAGGAAAATTAACAAATTTGAAACTAGTAGTAAAGATAGACTTTCGGTATCTTTTCAATTATTAGTATTGGCAAGTAGTGTAAATATAGTACCTATATAGGATTAAGAGCCCTGGTGGCGCAGTGGCTAAGAGTTCAGCTGCTAACCAAAAAGTGGGCAGTTCGAATTCACCAGCCACTCCTTGGAAACCCTATGGGGCAACTCTACTCTGTCCTATGTATAGGGTCGCCATAAGTCGGATTCGACTCAACAGCAAGAGGTTTGTTTTGTTTTGTGGGATATAGGACTTATCCATATACCCATTTCTACCCTTGTTTATCAAGCATTGGTTTATGTTTCCCTCCTCCCTAACTCTGTGTGCTCACCTTAAAGGTACACTCCCCTTTCGACATTTACTATTTCTTTGGAGTACACCTTGCTTCCTAGTCTGGTGCCATGTGTAGAGTGCCCAAAAAATGTTTCAAATATGTAAATAAATTTGAAAATACCTCTGTATCTTTAAAATCAGGTATATATGAATAAAACTATTTTAGTAAATTGTGAAATTAGATCAACCACAGCCATATCTTCCAAGACTGTATAAACAGTGGTTGGAACTAATAGACTATTTGGAACAAATTTTAATTAAAATTCACGTACAAACCCATTTATAAAGTATATATTAGGCCATATATTCTACATAGATTTATTGGTATTAAAATTATCTAAGAATTTTCAAGCATTGACATGCACATAGCCCAAAGAACTAATACTTCGTTTTATCATGAGAGACCAATTTGTTTCATGAGAGTATGGGCTAGGCATTCACCATATGAAAACACTTTAATACAACAACCTTTCACAAATACTGTATTTCTGTTTCTTGTTCTATATGGAAGAGGGACAAAAAGCAAAAGCAAACATCTTTCTGGTAATCAATAAGTAGCATAAAACTCACATAAAACAAACTGGTCCCTCATGATAAATGAAGTATTAGTTCTTTGGGCTATGGGCATTTCAATGCTTGAAAATGCTTAGATAATTTTAATACCAATAAATCTGGGTAGAATACATAGCCTAATATAATATATATATTATAGTTTCAACTAAGCTGAGTCTATTTTTGTTTTATGTTCCAATATACAGCATTTTCACTTGGTGATGTCAAGAGAAAGAAAAATGCGCTGTTTATACAATGAAGTATTGAGTTTATTTTAGATATTACCTCTTACAGAAACACTCTTAAAATGCAGAAGCATACCTTCAAGTTCAACAGAATAACGTATATTGGAGAGGGATAGAAAGAAATTATTTGCCATATACTTATAAAGATATTGATTTAACTCAAAACAAAATACAAAATATATGCGCCGTTCCAAAAACTATAAAAATTACACTGTTATAATTTTTAGCATTCTCAGCCAGTCTTCAGTTATATGCCAACATAATTTTTACATGTTGTAATAACAGGTTAGAATAAACTTGTCTTTTGGTAAGGTACAGTTTGGGTAGTATTTTATTGTCATTTGCAACAATCCTGTTTATTTTTTTATTGACACAGAACTCCAACATACAGCTTATTTGAACATTTAGCAGCGGAGATCTACATTTTTGGCCAGGCTTTTCAAATCCATTTATTAATTAGAAATAAGCTCAGAGATGGGATAGGAAAAAACAAACTCTATTTATTAAAATCAACACACCTCCTCTTTTACTTCATTTCCTGGATCCTTGAATCTTTAATGTAATTAGCATTGGGTTGTGGAGTATGGAAAATAATCTGCAAAATCGTTACTCAATTAAGAGTTCTTCCTTTCTAATGACCTGTGTGTCTTTCTCCTCACTCTAGCATTATTACTTTGCCTTCCAGTTAAGAAACAAAGCAACTCTTTTTTTAATTGAGGGAAAGAAATTATTGTAGCTTAGTTATAGGTTATTAAAATTAACACTGAACTAACCCTTAGTGACAGCAAACAGACCAGTGGCTGCCCGGAGGAAAGGGGGTGGGGACGAACCTCAGGGGCAGGTTACAAAGGGGCACAAGGAAACTGTCCGAGGTGAGGGATACTTCATCATCTTGATCATGGGGATGGTTTCAAGGGTGTATGCAAACGTGAAAACTTATCCAATTGTACACTTTAATTATGTGCATCTTATTGTATGCCTTTTATACCTTATTAAAGTTGTTTTTAAAAGTAGTGCTATTTGTAAAAGCAAAGGTAGTTATTAAAGTCAAAATAATTGCCAAGTGACTGTGATTTTACACCATTTTCATGAAGGGGGTAGGAGGCTTTGTCTACCTACCTTATATTCCTGAGGTGAGTTGGAAAATTTAGGAACGCTTAACTAAGACAAGCATGGTTTTCTGTGCACTGTTTAACTTGCTTTCTATTACAATTCACTGTTGTAACTTACTGTCATCAATTTTTGCAAAAGAGTTTTTTAAAAAAAAAAATCTACTAAAATCATATATTGTTTTTGAGTTTTCAAGTCACCTTTTGCTAATATGTTTATGATCTTGGTCTTTAATCCTTTTGTTCTTCGATTTGGTAATTAAAATTTAAAACCTCACATTTACTGGTTTTCATACTCACCACTTATGATTAATTATGATTGCTTCATATTTCCCATTATTCACATTTAATAAATCTAAGTCTTTCCCTGTAAAATAAGAAGGGAGTGTGATATCAGATAAGATTCTTAGGGATAACTTTACAACTGTCACGACTCTGGCAGAAATTGCCCCACATGTGTTTCAAGTGGCTTTATTCTAGAAAGAAGCATAAATTTTTTAATAAAAAAGGAAGAAAGAATTAAAGACAGGAAAGAAGAGAAGTAGGAAGAAAGATGCTTAAATTAAGTGGAATGACAATACAGTTACAGCTCTCCTACCTTCTCATGGACATATCCAAGCAGCTCCGCTTAATTGAAAGGCTTAACATCTTCTGGGACAGTCTTCCTGGGTCCCCTCTGCAGAAATAGCCTTCAGTTACTAAGAGAAATCTTAGAGGCTATTGCTTGCCCTCACCCTCAACCCGCATACACATACAGTTCTCATCAAGCTTCAAGCATAAATGGAAGAATAAAGCATTGCAGCAAAATACCTTAAAATTGTGAGTTTATAATCTCGTAAGGTAAACTGATGTGCCATGTACTTAGCTTGATGCAGACAAACGTGCTTTGGTGTAAGGCAATAGAACTGCGAAATGCAGAAAATTCAAAGTGATAAAATGTTTATATCAACCACAGTCTTATATTAGACCAAAAATCATGCAAGAATATGTACAGTGGTTTCCCACAATCAGTAACTGAGATGAAGTGAGAGCTTTTACTCTAGACTTTTTTAAGCACATTAGTTCAACACGGCACATGTTAGGTTGCCACACAGAAGACAGATTGCACGCCGAGCGACTGGACCTACGGAATAGTGCTATGCTGCCTTGTTTCAGGGAAGCTACTAAACTAAGTTTCTGTCTCCCCTCGTTATTGACAGGAGAACAGCTGGAAATAAAATATCTCAGGATACGTTAACGCATTCTCCTTTTGAAAAAAAGGGTGTTTTTTTTTAAATATATAACATAAAAGTATTCCTCAGAAAACTTTGAGGGGAAAAATACTATAATCTTACCTACCCTGCAATGAGAACTATACGAATTTCCCCCTATTTTTATTTGTATGTGTTAGGATTGAATTGTGTCCCCCAAAAATATGTATTTTAAATCCTAATCCTTATGCTTGTGGTTAAGGATCCCTGGTGGTGCAGTGGTTAAAGCGCTTAGCTGCTAACTGAAAGGTCAGCGGTTCAAACCCACCAGTCGCTCTGAGGGAGAACGATGTGGCAGTTGGCTTCCATAAAGATTTGCAGCCTTGGAAACCCTATGAGGAAACCCTATTGGAAACCCTATAGTCTGTCCTATATGGTCACTATGATTTGGAATCCACTTGACAGCAGTGGGTTTTTGGTTTTTATACTGAGGCGGTTCTACTCTGTCCTGTAAGGTCGCTATGAGTTAGAATTGACTTGAAGTCAGTGGGTTATATACCTGTGGTTATAATCCCACCTGGGAATGGGTTTTCTTTGTTATGTTAATTAGGCAGTATCAGTGTAGGGTATGTTTTAAATAAATCTTTTTTGAGACATTAAAGAGCAGATTAAGCAAGGACGGAAGGAAGCAGAGATGGGGGAAGAGAGATGCTACTCCACATGAAGATCACCAAGGAACGCAGCAACAGAAGCTGAGAAAAGACTAGGGCCTTCCCCCAGAGCCCCAGAGAAAGAAAGCCTTCCCCCAGAGCCCCAGAGAAAGAAAGCCTTCCCCCAGAGCCCCAGAGAAAGAAAGCCTTCCCCCAGAGCCCCAGAGAAAGAAAGCCTTCCCCTAGAGCCAGTGCCCAGAATTCAAACTTCTAGGCTCCTACACTGCGAGAAAATTAATTTCTATTTGTTAAAGCCACCTACTTGAGGTAAATCTGTTAAAACAGCACTAGATAACTAAGACAGTACCTATTGTACATATTTTTATGTCATTATGATCACAGAACAAAGGGTATTTTATTTAAAGCATTAAAAGATTTTACACTTTCCTTTTTCACAGAGATAAGTCTTAATATGGGCAGGTTTATATAAACTGATCTTGTGGCTTATGTCTGTACCTTTGTCTATCCCCAACTAAGGGTACCTAAGTTATCAAGCTGAAAAAACCCAACACCCCAATTGTACACTCCCTAGTTTGAACTCCTATAATGTAATGTAAACCAGTGGTTTCGCACTGTGATAAAAGAAGTTACATATGGCATGTCACGAAATCTGGTGTCACAGGGCTGCTCTTAGGGCATCTTCTTCTTCTTACAGCAAACTTTCAACATTGACAGTTTGCTCCAGGAAGTTGAGATAGATAGAATCGGGGCAGGGGGTTGGAGGAAGTTATACCTGCTTGTACAGATTAATATTTTTTAGTGTGAAGAATAGCGATCCAACTCCTTATAACATTAAGACCATTTGAAAGGGCTTTTAGAAGACTCAAGCAAGGCGGGCATTAACTATTTCCTTTTTTTTTAGTATTATGTAAATACATCATTATTTATGTTGTTCTTGTTAGGTGCTGTCGAGTTGGTTCTGACTCATAGCAGCCCTATGTACAACAGAACAAAACACTGCCCGGTCCTGCGCCATCCCCACTATCATTGCTATGCTTGAGCCCGTTGTTGCAGCCGCTGTGTCAATCCATCTCCTTCACGGTCTTCCTCTCTTTTGCTGACCCTCTACTTACCGAGCATGAATCCTTTCCAGAAGGTTTTCAATTCACTTTGCCCAGATCCATCAGAGGAATCACTATCTATGGCAGCTAAAGCCTTATGAAACGTATTTCTTAAATAATAAGACTTGAAAGTTGAAATGACTCCTTGGTCCATGAGCTGCAGAGTGGATGTTGTGTTAGCAGCATGAAAAGAACATTAATCTCCTTGTACATCTCCATCAGAGCTCTTGGGTGACCAGGTGCATTGTCAATGAGCAGTATATTTTGAAAAGAATTTTTTTTTCTGAGCAGTAGTTCTCAACAGTGGGCTTAAAGTATTTGGTAAACCTTGTTGTAAACAGATGCGCTGACATCTAGGCTTTGTTGTTCCATTTATAGAGCACAGGCAGAGTAGATTTAGCATAATTCTTAAGGGTCCTAGGATTTTCAGAATGGTGAATGAGCATTGGTTTCAACTTAAAAGTCACGAGCTGCGTTAGCCCCCAGCAAGAGAGTCAGCCTGTCCTTTGAGGCTTTAAAGCCAAGAATTGACTTCTCTGCTCTAGCTATGAAAGTCTTAGATGACATCTTCTTCCAATATAAAGTTGTTTCATCTACATTGAAAATCTGTTGTTTAGTGTAGCCACCTTCATCAATTATTTTAGCTAGATCTTCTGGATAACTTGCTGCAGCTTCTACGTCAGCACTTGCTCCTTCACCTTGCACTTTTATGTTATGGAGATGGCTTCTTTCCTTAAACCCCATGAACCAACCTCTGCTAGCTTCAGACTTTTCTTTTGCAGCTTCCTCACCTCTCTCACCCTTCATAGGATTAAAGAGAGTTAGGGCCTTGCTCTGGATTAGGCTTCGCCTGAAGGAAATGTTGTGGCTGGTTTGGTCTTCTATCCAGACCACTACAACTTTCTCCATATCAGCAATAAGGCTGTTTTGCTTTCTAATCATTTGTGTGTTCACTGAAGTACTACTTTTAATTTCCTTCAAGAACTTTTCCTTTGCACTCACAACTTGGCTGTTTGGCGCAAGAGGCCTAACTTTTAGAATATCTCGGCTTTTGACATGCCTTCCTCACTAAGCTTAATCATTTCTAGCTTTTGATTTAAAGTGAGAGGCTTACGACTCTTCCTTTCACTTGAACACTTAGAGAACATTATAGCAGTATTAAATGGCCTAATTTCAATATTGTCGTGTCTCAGGAAACAGGGAGGCCTGAGGAGAGGGAGACGGGAATGGTCTGTCGGTGGAACAGTCAGAACACACACAACATTTATCAGTTAAGTTCTCTGTCTTACATGGGTGCGGTTCACGGTGCCTCACATGAACAATTACAATAGCAACATCAAAGATCGCTGATCATAGATCACCATGAAAGATAGAATAATAATGAAAAAGTTTGAAATATTGTGACAATTACCAAAATGTGACACAGAGACACAAAGTGAACACAAGCTGTTGGAAAAGTGGCATCAATAGACTTGCTCGACTCAGGGTTGCCACAAGCCTTCAATTTGTAGAAAATGTAGTATCTGCAAAGCACAATAAAATGAAGTATGCCTGTATAATATATACTGAACATAATTTAATATCTCTTGAATGGTTCAAAACAATTCAGAATATTGCAGTGCCTCAGACATATCACTATAGTCTTTCATTCATTCTAGCTGTATTTTTCAAACTTACTACATGCTGACACAGTACAGGACACCAGAAATAGATGAGTAGATTCATAAGGCCTGGACTCTGCCCTCCAAGAGCTTGTATCAAATAATATTGAATGTTGTTAGATGTCGTTGAGTCGGCTCCAACTCATATCAACCCTAAGTACAACAGAATGAGACACTGCCTAGTCCTGCGCCAATCGTTGCTATGTTTGAGCCCATTCTTGTAGCCACTGTGTTAGTCCATCTTACTGAGGGTCTTCCTCTTTTTTACTGTCCCTTTACCTTACTAAGCATGACATCTCTCTCCATGGTCTGGTCCCTCCTGATAACATGTCCAAAGTAACTGAGATGAAGTCTCACCATCCTCGCTTCTAAGGAGCACTCTGGCTATACTTCTTCCAAGACAGATTTGTTCATTCTTCTGGCAGTCCATGGTATCGTATTCAATATTCTTTGCCAATACCATATTTCAAAGACATCAATTCTTCTTCGGTCTTCCTTATTCATTGTCCAGTTTTGCGTGCATATGAGGCGATTGAAAATATCATGGCTGGGGTCAGGTGCACCTTAGTCCTCAAAGTGACATTTTTGCTTTTTAACACTTTATTGAATGGGCAGGTAGAAGATCAGCTCACTAAAGCTTTTGTCTTGATAGTATGCCAAGTATCAGAGAGTTCACAGTGGGCACTTTAACTTGAAGCATGGCCTCATTTTCTGCTAGCATTTTAGTCATTTCTTAGATTATAGAGTAGTTTCCCTAACTAAGTCAATTTAAATTGATCTGCTTGGTACAATTTTATGTAATTATATGAATGTTTTATTAAAATAAAATATATAAACTATAATACCGTCTCTTCATTTGTCAGTCTTACAGCTCTGTTTAAAAGAAGTTTTTATTTTACTGAGATTAATTTTTAGCATAAATGTTTTTATTAGTGAGCAAAATAGTGTTGTATCACTTATTTTGCTTGTCTAGCATATGTGCAATATTTTTAAGAACGTGTTAGTTCAATTTATCCGTAGTACTAGTTGAATTCCCAATCCCATTGTTTCCCAGTAGGAAGTACTATGTCATCTCTCCGTTCAGCCCAGATGACACAAGTTATCCAACTATGGAGAGAGAAGCTTTTGATGTATAGTATCTAGATTTCTCTCTCTGCCTAGATTTATTCCATAGAAAATACACCAGAAAGAGCTGAGAGAAATTGAGACAGTACTCCAGATAATTCTGGCAAATTGAGCTCCATTCAAATTCTCTCTTTGATTGTATCTTGAATTTGATGCATGAAAGGGCAGATGAGTCAGTGGTTGGCTCTAGATCTAGGCTGGGGGGCAGACAGTCCTAGGAGAGATGACCGCTAGCCAGAGTAGCACATAAAGCCCAGAGCTGAAGGTACCACCAGTCAGATTGCTTCCACCAGAGGCCCTGCCCTTGAGGGTACAAAGCGGGTCTTCCCACATCTTCTCCCTTGTTTCCTGTTAGAGTTAATGGCACCACCTAGTTGCTAAAAACCAGAACCCTGAGGGTGTAAGCAAGGGAGTCAGGGTCATGACTGACCCTGGAATTTAAACTGGATAAGGAGGAAAGTGAGGATTTGATTTGACTAAAAGATAGTGAAAAGATAATAGAATCAATACTTACTTAATCTGTATGCTGAGCAAATATTCCAAGCAGCTGGACTAAATGAAGAAGAACGGGGCATTCAGGATTGGAGGAAGACTCATTAACAATCTGCGATATGCGGATGACACAGTCTTGCTTGTTGAGAGTGAAGAGGACTTGAAGCACTTGCTGATGAAGATCAAAGACTTCAGCCTTCAGTATGGATTACACCGCAATCTAAAGAAAACAATAATCCTCACAACTGGACCAATAAGCAACATCATGATAACCGGGGAAAGATTGTAGTTGTGAAGGATTTCATTTTACTTGGATCCACAATCAGCGCCAATGGAAGCAGCAGTCAAGAAATGAAATGATGCATTGCATTGCGTAAATCTGCTGCAAAAGACCTCTTTGAAAGTGTTAAAAAGCAAAGATGTCACTTTGAGAGCTAAGGTGCACCTGACCCCAGCATGGTATTTTAAATCACCTCATATACACGCGAAAGCTAGACAATGAGTAAGGAAAGCTGAAGAAGAATCGATGCCTTTGAATTACAGTGTTGGTGTAAAATATTGAATATACCACGGACTGCCAGAAGAATAAATAAACCTGTCTTGGAAGAAGTACAGCCAGAGTGCTCCTTGGAAGCGAGGATGGTGAGACTTTGTCTTAGGTACTTTGGACACGTTATCAGGAGGGACCAGTCCCTAGAGAGAGATGTCATGCTTGTTAAGGTAAAGGGTCAGCAAAACAGAGGAAGACCCTCAATGAGATGGACTAACACAGTGGCTACAACAATGGGCTCAAACATAGCAATGATTGTGAGGACTGCGCAGGACTGGGCAGTGTTTCATGCTATTGTACATAGGATCTCTAGGAGCAGAACTGACTCAACAGCACTTAACAAAGCAGCTTATCTTCATGACTGTCTTAATTACCTGGTGTTAATTACTTACGTAATATAGTAATTACTTACTTACTCTAACACAGATACCACCAGTGGGCTGCTTTAAAGAACAGAAATTTATTTTCTCACATTCTTGTCTGTTTCGGCTTCTGCTGTTGTTGTTGATTCCAATTCATGGCAACCCCATGTGCGTCAGAATATAACTGTGTTCCATAGGGTTTTCAAAGCTGTAACCGTTTGAAAACAGATCGCCAGGGCTATCTTCAAAGGCACCTCTGGATAGGTTAGAACCTCCAACCTTTCAGCTAGTCAAGCACTTAACCATTTGTGCCATCCAGGGCTTCTTTTCAGCTTCTAGTAGCCAGCAATCCTTGGAGTTCCTATGCTGTAAATTCATCTGTCTCTGTTGTCATCTGACAGTGTCTGTCTTCCCACTTAAGTGCACCCTTATGTATCTAGTCTGCTCTTTTTATTATAACTTAAGAGTGAAAGTGATTAGGTTTAGGACACACTTATACGAACATAGCTTCATTAACGTAACAAAGAAAATCCTATTTCCAAATGGAATTATGCCAACAGGTAATGAGTTTACACCCATAGGGTTAGGATTTCAACACATTTTTTTTTTGGGTGGGGGGGACATAATTCAATCCATAACGATGACATGTATAAAATGTGAAAGATAAGATACTAAGTGAAAAAAGCAGAATATAAAATTTTATATACCATAAGAGTTCAATTACATTTAAAAGAAAAAAAATAGTAAGGAATAAAAACTATATGAATTTTCTAAAAACACCTTTATTGAGATATAATTGATATACCAGCACATGACCTTTCTTTTAAAATTGTGGTTAAAAATACATATAACAAAATATTTGCCAATTCAACAATTTCTACATGTACTATTCAGTGCCATTGATTATATTCATCATGTCGTACAACCACAGCACATGGACTTTTAGGACAAAACATGAGACTTCAAAAAGATTTGGACTTGCAGTGGGGTGCTTCAGGATACCCCTACTCTGAGCCTGGGGATACACATATTTACTCTTTTGGTGGAACCTCGGGAGATGCTTTCCATGCCTTCATGTTGCAGAGAAGGAAATTAAACCCCAGAGACGTGAAAATACCTGTCTAAGGACACACAGCATGTTAGTAGCAAAGTAGGAACTAGAACTTCAGGCTTCAAATTCAATACATTTAAAAATGGCGTTTATAATCTTATCTCTTCTTTTCTGGCCTTCGTTCGTATTCACATAGAGTTTTTATATTGTTGAAATCATAGTACAGACACACAGGTGGAGATACTAATTTTTTAAAAGTTTTCCTCCTCTCAAGTTCAGCTGTGTCAACTTTTCTTCTTTATTATGCTTTCCTCTCAGTCCGTACACCTGCTGTATTTGCCTGCCTGTAGAATATTTTGGTAAAAAGTTCCAGAAAGTCAAAGGGCCCTTTTACAAGTATTTGTTGGAATCTTTGACCCCATTTTTAAACTTAAATTAAAAAAATTTTTCTTTAAAGTTTGCGTCTTTAGAAGGGACTTATAATCAGTCCCTTAATTTTTTTAAGACAATAGATACTTTTAAAACTATGTCCCCCTCCAGCTACCCCCAGCCTCCTGAAGGGAAAACTACGCTCTTCTCAACCACTACCCCCCACCCCAACCAAGAACTTCACTGCCACAAATCAAGCATTAAAGGCTTCTCTTTCCTTCTTTTCTTGGTCTTTCAGAACCTGTTACCAGTTACTTCTGTCTTAGTATGTTGTTGTTAGCTATTGTCGAGCTGGCACCCAACTTGGGGTGACCCATTGGACCATTGTGATCCGTAGGGTTTCCATTGGTAGATAGCCAGGGCTTTCTTCCTAGTCTTAGTCTTGAAGCTCCACTGAAACCTATGCAGTTTCACAGCAACACACAAGCCTCCACTGACTGACAGGTGGTGGCTGTGTATGAGGAGCATTGGCCAGGAATCGAACCCAGGTCTCTGGAGTGGAAGGTGAATATCTACTGCTGCCCTCTCTAAGTATAGTGGTTGTCAACCTTGCCAGCACATTGGAATCACCTGGGAAGCTCCTAATTTATTTTTCCTTGGTTGGACACACGATTCTCATCTTCAGCCATGACTGAGAGCCTCTGCTTTGGGTAAATAGGTTAAAATGAGTGTGTTTCTCTAAGCGTAATTTTGTTTTCAAGTAAGACCAGTTGGCAAATGAAAAGATCTGACCTTTGCAAAAGAATTTTAGGTTTCATTTGGAGCTGATAGGGGAAGTACTTTTTGGACAAGACCACTGAAATTATACAACATTGTTTTCATTTGCTCATTTATTCATTCATTAGTCATTCATTAAAAACTATGCCATGCCAGGCACTGGAGATTTAAATATGATCCCTGCTTCCAAGGGGCTTACCATCAAGCAGCAGGAGAAAAAACACTCCAGTAAATATGAGTAAGTGCCACATGCTAGGACAGAGATGCTTCTCCTGAATAAAGAACATTTTAATATCTAAATTACAGCGTATTCACAAAGTATATTTCTATATTAACAAGGTATATCTGAATCAAGCTTTTAAAAATATAGTAATTCATATTTAATTGGCAGTCATGGGGGAGTGAGATGTATACAAATACCACAGTTGTATCAATAACAAATGGGAAGTTCTTTAAAATTGAGGTCAAATTCGAGAGTGCCTTGAAAATGACAGCTAAAAACTGGTTAACATTTGGTGTAAACGATAGTAAAAACTACAGAGTTAGATTAAAAGTAAATAAGCAGTAAGAATATACGAGAAAGTGCTGACCGGACAGACCAAGAATAATATGGAAACAATTTGTAGGGAAGGGAAAAGAGTGAGACAAAGAGCGTCAGAGTGAAGACAGTATAATCCTTCCAAAATCAAGTCAAAATGCAGCTGAGAATGTCCCAAGTTAATGATACACTGAAAGGGGAGGGAAAAATTACAAATCGTAAAGATAACAGATTATGTACAATAGAATAGTATTTAAAAATAGATTCGATTACGTAAATTTTCATTGACTATTTACTTAAAATGTGCTATATAAAATATATGATTTCAGTTCATTCAAAAACATTATTTTAGGAGTAAGCACACCGAAAACGAAAACTTCTTAAAGAATAGCAAAAAAGTTCCTACGTAAAATTTAACATATGATAAACCAAGTAAAAATCAAGGGAAATCCAACAGCAAAATGAAGCCAAATGCCCTAAGAGAATTTGATCAGGAAAGAATCTGGGTATCTAGTTCTTTACAAAATCCTACAAAATCCCACTGTACTACAAAAAAAATCTTAAAAATATGCCTGTGGGGTTCCAAACATTCTTAGCTTGGTACCAACATTCCATTATACACACTGATGGAAAGCATACTGAATATAGCACTCACTTTATTACTATGGGTAGATCATATTGATGATCGTACATTTATCATCAATACCAATTTATGAATAAGATTTTTTGCAAGCAAGTTTATTAAAAATAATATAGTATGTTGCTAATAGAGTACTCGGCTGCTAACCGAAAGGTTGGTGGTTTGAACCCACCCAAAGGCTCTATGAGAGAAAGACCTAGCAATCTGCTCCCCTGAGGATTACAGCCTAGAAAGTCATTTAGGGCAGTTATACTCTGTCATATGGGGTCACTATGAGTGGAAATCAACTTGACAGCACCTAACAACAGAGTACTAGTTTTTGGTCACAAAAGAAATTTAAGTTAGATGATTGTAACTGCTGTTTCAATGCTATGTATATTCTTTTTTAAAAATGTTGCAAAGAGAGAGTGTTCTTTAGCAAAAATGTTTGCCTTTTTTGGGGGGGCAATGCAATTGTAGGCAATATCGTGAAGAAATACATTACAGATATCTATGAAGATGAGATTTAAAATGCAACTCAATTATTATAGGCTAAAACTTATGTTAGAATATTGTTCGATATAGTGCTGGAAGATGAACTTCCTGGGTTGGGAGGCACTCAAAATACCCAGTGGCTGAAACAATGAACTCGAGCGTATCAGCTGTGGTGATGATAGCACAGGACTGAGCAATGTTTTGTTCTGTTGTACGTGAGGTCACCAAGAGTCAGTGCCAACTCCACAACAACAAAACACTTGTTGCATTTGGTAAAATTGTATCCTTTGTTATAATGCCACCATAAACTGATGTTAAGATTTTGGAGTTAAGACGATGCATCTGAATTATAAATAAAAAAAAGTTAGGTCTCAAAGTTATAATTTGCAAAAAAAACAAAGGCGTGGAGGTAGTGGTGGGATGGTACTTGTCTCCTAACCCATGTCCAGCAAATTAAGGGCCACGTGGGTTGTAGAGGTGTTACTCTTTCCTGTAGTGATCACCCAGTCCTCCCACCCAGTGTTACTTCATTATGAACAAGGAAGTATTTTAACCTTGAGTGTTGAACAAATTCCTCTGTCTAATTTACATGCTGCAACCCCTTTGTTCATTAATTTAACTGAATTTTACAAAAGGTAAATATTTACCACGTTCTAATGGTTTCTTTAGCCTATTCATTCAATCATTCTTTCGATAAATATTTATTGAGTGCCTAGCACGTGCCACAATTTACATTCGCTGTAAATGCCACTTAGATAGGAGCGTTGCCTGTTATGCTCGGTACTGGATTTTCAGTGCTGAAACAATGCCTTGCACAGAGCAGGAACTCAATAAATTTGCGTTGAATTAATAAATAGAAAAAACACATCCGATATCGTCGATGGTCATTCTGTGCATTATCTCCTGCACTCCTTGCTCAAAGTTTGTTAATACCTGCGTCTTAGTTGTGAATATAACAAGTTCTTTAAGAATTACTGGCTATGGTAAAAGGCTTTTTTTTTTTTTTAATTAAAAACAAAACCAACAAAAAAATCTATCGTAAAAGGCGTTGAAGTCTTACACGAAAAACACAGGCAATCCTCTGGACTGATTTCCAAAGTTCGTTGGCTGGTTGTGAGGCAGAACATATCTTCCTGTAGAAGTAATGTTAGGCAAGGGGTTCAGACTCTCAGAGGTGCCCTCCTAAAGCCTGTTACTTCCAAAACAGCATAGTGTTTGTAATAGAACCTAAGCATCATGAGTGTGTTTCTGTGGAAAACTATAGCTTATTCTGCTGTGCTTCGATGGAGACTCTGTGAAGCATGCCTATATAGATTTGAATGGTGACTCTTAGGGTAATAAAAGACTGCCAATGCTGTTACATTGTAGAAAAATACTCAAACTC
This sequence comes from Trichechus manatus latirostris, assembly GCF_000243295.1. Taxonomy (NCBI): domain Eukaryota; kingdom Metazoa; phylum Chordata; class Mammalia; order Sirenia; family Trichechidae; genus Trichechus; species Trichechus manatus. The sequence continues at coordinate 7,101,996 of NW_004443954.1, forward strand.
ATTTGTTCTTGATATTTTATCTTAGGCATGGCAGCAAAGTTCCAGAGTGAGAAAAATAATAAACTTTAGAGAGGGCAAGGACTCACATATGAGGAAATGGGATGGAGGATGGAGATACTGTCAAAGGAACTGCTATTAAGAGAGAAAAAACAGGTGGGCAGTCAATAGCAATGAGGGGGGACGGGAAGCAGGGGTGGGGGAAGACTAGGTAGAGACAGAGAGAGAAGGGAGTTCCAGTGAAGTAAGACTCTTGGTTGGTTGACCATGTATACGTGAAAGACAGTGTATTAGAAAGTTCCAACATTAGTAATGTATTTTAAAACTGAGTCTAAAAGAAAAACACAATCTAAACATTAGCTCTTCGTTGTTTTATAACAAAAGAATGCACTTTTAAGTAAAATATTTACCATAGAAGATGGTTTTTAAGATTAATCTTATTAAATATTGAATATATAAAAAATATTTGTAACATGTATGACAGGGTTAAAGAGTAATAATACAATTACCTGTGCACCTACAGCTTAGTTTTAAGAACTTGAACATTAATAATCTACAAGGGCTTGGGGGTGGGGCAAGAAAACAATTGCAATCTCTCAGATAGTTGTGTTCCTCTGGAACCTCCTAACTCTCTTGGGGGAAGAGCTAAAAAAATCAAAAGCAAAACCAAAAACAAACCAGGAGCCTAGGCATTTAATCAAGGATGTTAAAAATTGACCTTTATAAGTAACAAACTAATTAAGAATAATGTTGATTGACCCTGTAAAATTTTTGTATAGAGTTTTATATTTGAAAGCTCAAGAAATATTGCTAGAATGAGTGCTCTGTGGTGAATAGGGCTATTTGTCAAGTGGTCTGTATTTACAAAAGCCTGTTGCAAAAACAGCAAAGGGCGTATGAGTCTTCTGAGAATGATTTCTCTATTAAGGAAAAAGCCTTTATTCAGACGCCCTCTGTTTCACAAAGACCTGTTTCTAACCTGGCTATAATTGAACACTAACTCTGGACCTAGGATTTTATAATATTCTTGCATTTTAACCAAATGAGTCTTTATTTTTTTGGCATGATTTAGTTCCCTGACACAGTATTGTTGAATATTAAAAATCTACGACTCATGTAGGAAACCAAGTCCTGTATGCATTCAATAAAATGGCCCTGTCACACCCTTCCTATTTCAGATTCTAGGTCTCTATTCTACGACCCCCAAACAGCACCCCAGCCATGGACTTTTAAGTGAGATGAGGCCAACACCTGGTGTTATGTCTATCCACATACCAATTCATACTTACTAAAGGACTTGAGTGAGATATGATTCTCATTATACACTGAATATATTGGATTCTATTTTTAATAGACATCTAGGTCTTTATTTTGGAGTTATTCAAGAAAAACATATGAGAAAGGAGAGTTATAGGAAAACACATCAGTATTTCTTAAATTGATCATATGTGTGTGTGTGTTCTTTTACTCTTGTTTATACTTACACTAAAACTAAATAAATAAACATCTATTGGCATCTGTATCTGTTTATTTTGTGTAAAGTAATATTTTATGAAGCTGTTACAGTAAAATCTGTGAAGAGACTAAAAAATCTAACACATGATCCCTGTTTTCATGGAGCCTGCAGTCTAGTCAGGGAGACATCAGTAAATGCATACATAATAACATGTTTTAAACTGAAACATAATACACATTCAGAAAGGTGTACAAATCATAATTGTATAACTTCAAAGAACTGTACACGTGATGTTTCATAAAATGAACATGCTAGTGTAACCTCCTCCTGATTAGAAATAGGATATTCTCATCGTCTCTAAATCTGCCCTCATGTGCCCTCACAGGCATCACAAACTCCCACAAAGGTAACCACTATCTTGGTATCTATCACCATAGATCAGACTTACCTGTCTTTGAACTTTATGTAAACAGCATCATACAGTGATGTTCTTTTGTATCTGGCTCCTTTTACTCAAGATTATATTGATATGATTCATTGACATTATTGTTTGGAGCTGTAATTTGTTTATTTTCATTCCAGTATAGTATTCTATTGAGCAAATTCATTATTCATTATTCTGTCAAGGGACTCACTGGGGTATATCTACCCTCTCCTCGATTACCAACACGGTTAGTTTCCAAAGACCATGTCATTATGCGAAATCAGTGTTATGCAAAAATGGAGGATGACCACATCAGATCACAAAATGAAGGTTGACTACATCATTACATAACTGCCAAACCACTGAGAATCATGGCCCAGCCAAGCTGACACATAACCTTAGCCATCACAGTCAGTGTTACTCTTGCCTCGCACCTCGGCGTTCATTACTGCCAGTCGTATGTCATTAATGCACAAAATAGTTTGGATAGTAGATTTTTTACTATTGTCGTAAATGAGAAATGTTGGATAATGAGATAGTGGATAAGTAAGAAGATACATACATATACACACATACATACATATATAAATATATATGTATATATATCTGTCAAGGGACTCATTGTATATATATATATATACATACTAGTAGTGGAATTATTGGGTCATAAGGCAGACATGCTCTGCTTTAATATAGATACTGTCAAACATCTTTCCAATTTACATTTCAAACTTTCACTTTTAAATTGTTTTTAGTATATACAAATACAATTTTGTAGACTGATCTTCCATTCTTAAGATCTTAATTCTAATAGTTTGTAAATTCTTCTGGATTTTCTGCATAAACAACCATGCCATATGCAAATAATTACAGTTTTATTTCTTCCTTAGCAATATTTAACCCCTCCTCTTTTTTTCCTTATTGCGCTGGCAAGACCCTCTTGTACAATGTTGAATACAAATGAAAAAGGGAGTATACCAGTACCAATGCTCTTTCCCAATCTCAGGTGGAAGTTGTAAATGTATGACGTTTGCTATGTATTTTTTTTGTATACTACATACACTTCAGAAACCCCGGTGGCGTAGTGGTTAAGAGTCTGGCTGCTAACCAAAAGGTCGGCAGTTCGAGTCCACCAGCTGCTGCTTGAAAACCCTATGGGGGCAGTTCTACTCTGTCCTATAGGGTTGCTATGAGTCAGAATCTACTCTATGGCAGCGGGTTTGGTTTTTTTTTAATTATTCCATGGTATGAATATACTACAGTTTGTTCCTCCATATGTATCCTGTTGATGGAAATTAGCTTCCAGCTTTTCACTCTTATGAATAAAACTCCTGTTAGCATTCTGTACAGTCTTTTGGTGAATATATGTTTTCATTTCTTGTAGATAAATACCCAGAAGTGGAATTGCTGGATCATATGGTAAGTGTGTGCTTAACTTTATGAGGAAGTGTCACACTGTTTTCCAAAGTGGCTGTATACTCCCACTAGCAATGCATGAGAGTTCCAGTTGCTCCACATTTTTGCCAGTGCTTGGTATTGTCAGCCTTTGTAATTTTAGCTATTCTAGCGGGTATGTTTGCTCTCGGCTGCTAACCGAAAGGTTAGCGGTCCAAATCCAGCCAGTGGTGCTGCAGAAGAAAGGCCTGTTCATCTATTCTCTAAGAGTACAGCCACTGAAAATCCCAAGAAGTGCAGTTCTCCTCTGGCACGCATGGGGTCGCCATGAGTCGGAAGCAACAATAGGTTAACGAATTAGTTGATAAGTGGTAGCTTTTATGGTTTTAATCTGTATTGTTTCTCTGATGACTGTTGACTTCGAGTGTCTTTTCATATGCTTATTGGTCATGTATATACTTTTTATTGTGATAAAAATATAAATAACAAAACATTTTCCAATTTAACAATTTTTACGTGTAGAACTCAGTGAATTCATACACTTTGGTAATGTGCCTTTTCAAGTTGTTTGTTGATGTTGTTATTGGGTTGTTTGTGTTTTAGGTGTTCTTAATTCTGGATACAGATACTTTGCCTGATATGTGTATTGCAAATATGTTCTCCCAATCTGTGGACTATCTTTTCATTTTCAGAGCAGCATTTTTTTATGGGAAGTTCATACTTTTTTTTTTTTAAATTGTGGTAAAATACACATAACAAAATTTGCTATTATAACCATTACACAGTTCAGTGGCATTAAGTACCTTCACAATGCTGTGCAGCCATCACCATTATCAGCCCAAACAGAAACTCCATACCCATTAAGCAGTCACTCCCCCTCTCCTTTCCTCCCCCCGACCGCCAGCCCCTGGCAATCACTAGATTAGTGTCTACATGGATTTGCTATTTTGGATATTTTATATAAACGGAATCATACAACATGTGGTCCTTTGTGTCTGGCTTCTTTCACTCAGCATAATGTTTTCAAGGTTCACTTATGTTGTAGCAAATAACAGTACTTCATTCATTTTTATAGCTGAGTAATATTCCATTATATGGATATACCACTTTTGTTTATTCATCTGTTGATGGGCATTTGGGTTGTTCTCACCTCTTGGCTACTGTGAATAAGGCTGAAATGAACATTGGTGTCCAAGTCTGTCTGAGTGCTTGCTTCAAGTCTTTTGGGTATATATGTAGGAGTGGAATTGCTAGGTCATTGAGTACTTCTATGTTTAACTTTTTGAGGAACTGCCAAACTGTTTTCCAAAGCAACTGCACCATTTTACATTCCTACCAGCAATGGATGAGGGTTCCACTTTCTCCACATCATGGTCAACACTTGTCATTATCTGTCTTTTTTACTGTAGCCATTCTAGTGAGTGTGAAATGGTGTCACATTGTGGTTTTGATTTGCATTTCTCGAATGACTAATAATGTGGAGCATCTTTTCATGCACTTCTTGGCCATTTGTATATCTTCTTTGGAATAATGTCTATTCAAGTCCTTTGCCCACTTTTTAATTGGGTTATTTGTCTTTCAGTTTATCGGCTCAGAGTTCTTTATATATTCTGGTTACTATATCCTTATCAGATATATGATTTGCAAATATTTTCTCCCATTTTATAGGTTGTCTTTTCACTCTCTTGACAAAGTCCTTTGATTCACAAAAATTAATTTTGATGAGATCCAGTTTATCTTTTTTGTTTTTGTTGCTAAATCCAAGATATTAAAGAATTTTATGTTTCCTTCTAAGAGTTTTCATAGTTTTAGCTCTTAAATTTAGGTCTTTGATCCACTTTGAGTTAATTTTATATATGATGTGAGATAAGAATCCAACTTTATTTTTTTACTTGTGGATATCCAGTTGTCCCAGTAAGAGAAGTTTATAATTTCAATGAAGTCCAAATTACCAATTTTTTTTATGCTTAGTCTTTTTGTGTCCTTAAAAAAAAAAAATCTGTCTACCCCCAAATGGTAAAGATATTTTCCCATATTTTCTTCTAGAAGCTTTATATAAGTCTTCCTTCCTTTTCAAATTCATTTTTTGTGTATGGCATAAGATGGGAGTCAATATTCATTTTTTCCATACTGATACTTAGTTGCTCTGGCACTGTTTATTTACAAGATGTCCCTTTCTTCATTGAAGTACTTTGATAACTTTGTAAAAAATCATAACTGTAAATTTGAGGATCTATTTCTAGACTTTATATTCTGTTCCACTGATAGAGGGTCAGCGAAAAAGAGGAAGACCCTCAACGAGATGGATTGATACAGTGGCTGCAACACTGGGCTCAAACATAGCAACGATTGTAAGGATGCTGCAGGATCTGGCAGCGTTTCCTTCTGTTGTACATCGGGTCCCTATGAGTCAGAACTGACTCAACGGCACCTAACAACAACAACAAGCCAATACCACACTGTCATAATTACTGCAGCTTTATAGTAAATATTGAAATCAGTAGGATAAATCATCCAACCTGTTCTTCAAGTTTGTCTTGGCTGTTATACGTAATTTTAGAATTAGCATCTCAATCTCCTACGGAGATTTTGATTGGTATTGAATTGAATCTATAGATCAATTTGGAAAAAGCTGACATCTTAACAATATCGAATCTTCCTAGCTCTCTGTTTATTTGGGCCTTTGTGACATTTTATTATCAATGTTTTTAATTTTCAACATAGAGATCTTGCATATCTTTCGTTAAATTTATTTCTAAATTTTAAAAGGCTTTTGTAAATGGTAGTTTTTAAAATTTCATTTTCCAATTGTTTCTACCTGGTATACAGAAATACAATTTATCTCTTCGTATGGATTTCTGTGATTGGGCTACATTCATTTTTTCAGTAGTTTATAGATTCTTTTGAATTTTATATGTCACAATCATATCATCTGTGAATAAAGACACTCTTCCTTCCTTTTCATTATCTTGCCTTATTGCAAATGGGTAGGATTTGCATTACAATGTTGAATACAAGTGGTGAGAATGGATATCCTTATGTTGTTCTCAATCTTAGGGGGGAAGCATTCAATATTTCATCACTGAGTATGTAAGTTATGGGTTTTTCATAGTTATCCTCTATTCCTCATTTGCTAAACATTTTTTAAAATGTAAATGGGTTATGAATGCTCTCCAAAGCTTTTTCTGAAAAAAAGAAATCATATGATCGTTTTCTTTTTATTTTGGTACTCTGGCAATAAAACAATTAAATAAATGTTTTAAATTATAAGAGAAAGATGCACAATGGGACAATTCTACTCTGTCAACAACACCACCAATAATCATCAACAACATCAACAACCATCAACATCAACAATCATCAAAAAGCATTTTAGGATTTAAGAGCATGAATAAAATTATGGAGGTGGGAAAATACAAGCATGTTTAGGGGAAGAGCAAGTAGTAATAATAATAATAGGTAGAGTTGTCCCTCGGTATCCACAGGGAATTGATTCCAGGACCCCCATGGATACCAAAATCCACAGATGCTCAAGTCCCTTATATAAAATGGCATAGTATTTGCATATAACCGATGCACATCCTCTTCTACACTTTAAATCATCTCTACATTGCTTATAATACCTAGTACAATGTAAATGTTTCATCAGAGTTGAAGACTTGCTATGGAAGGTAGCCTGTCTCTTCTATAAGTTTCTTGAGCCCTACTGGGAATGCTGATGCTGCCTGGGCATCAGCAGATGCCAATTCGCCGTGATCTTGAAGTTCTTGAGACTGTGGAGATTTACAGAGCTAGTCAACCATCCCTTACTAGCCTGACACGCTTCCTCTTGATCTCCCCAACTCCCTTGGAGGGATTACTTTGACCACTTCATTGCTTTTAAGGAGCCATTTTTTCTCAGAAACAAAAGGTGCACGTAACACAAGTAGCTAATGAACAAGAGGCAAACAATGATCAAACAACAAGCGCTGGAGAGAGACTGAGGATCTGTGAAATGGCAGGAGGCTACAGCAGGGGATGCCTACATCACTTCATTCCCGTGGATTCAGCATAGTGCTCCTCACGTGGCAAATTCAAGTTTAGCTTTCTGGAATTTTCCTTTTTTTTCAAGTATTTTCTATCCATGGTTGGTTGAATCCATGGATGCGGAATCCGTGGATACAGAGGACAAACTGTATTAGTAATAGCTAACCTATACTGGAGATTTATTATGTGCCTGATATTATGCTAAAATTTTTTATATTAGTTATCTAATTTAATGCTAAGGATGACATTATGGGTAGATACCACTATTATCCCCCTTTAACAGAAAAGGAAACAAAGGCCTAGAGAGGCTAATTCACCCAAAGTCATGCAGTTAGTACGAGCTAAGATCTAAACTCATGTCAGGCTGATTCCACAATACTCTGGAATGAGTGTTGGTATATATATATATATGTATATATATATGTATATATACATATACATATATATATACACACATACATATATGCTGTAAAGTCAGTTCTGACTCATAGTGACCCTATGCACAACAGAATGAAACACTGTCCAGTCTTGCACTATCCTCACAGTCGCTGCTGTTTGAGCCCATTGTTGTGGCCACAATGTCAATCCATCTAGTTGAGGATCTTCCTCTTTTTCTCTGACCCTCTATCTTACGAAGCATGATGTCCTTCTCCAGGGACTGGTCTCTCCTGATAACATGCCCAAAGTACATGAGACGAAGTCTTGCCATACTTGCTTCCAAGGGGCACTCTGGCTGTATGTCTTCCAAGACAGACTTGTTCGTTCTTCTGGCAGTCCATACTATATTCAATATTCTTCAACACCATAATTCAAAGCCATCAATTCTTCTGGGTCTTCCTTATTCATTGTTCAGCTTTCGCATGCACATGAGGCGACTGAAAATACCATGGCTTGTGTCAGGTGCACCTTGGTCCTCAGAGTGACATTTTTGCTTTTTAACACTTTAAAGGTCTTTTGCAACAGATTTGCCCAATGCAATATGTCATTTGATTTCTTGACTGCTGCTTCTATGGGTGTTGATTGTACAATGAAATCCTTGACAACTTCAATATTTACTCCATTTACCATTATGTTGCTTATTGGTTGAGTTGTGAGGATTTTTTTTTTGTTTAATGTTGAGGTGTAATCCATACTGAAGGCTGTAGCTTTTGATCTTCATCAGTAAGTGCTTCAAGTCCTCTTCACTTTCAGCAAGCAAGGGTGTTTTATCTGCTTAACACAGTTTGTTAATGAGTCTTCCACCAATCCTTATGCCATATTCTTCTTCATATTGTCCAGCTTCTGGGATTATTTGTTCAGCATATAGACGAATAAGTATGGTGAAAGGATACAACCCTGACACACACCTTTCCTGATTTCAAACCACTCAGTATCCCCTTGTTCTGTTCAAACGACTATCTCGTGATCTATGACAGGTTCTGCATAAGCACAATTAAGTGTTTTGGAATTCCCATTCTTCGCAATGTTATCCATAGTTTGTTATGATCCACACAGCTGAATGCCTTTGCATAGTCAATAAAACACAGGTAAATATCTTTCTGGTAGTCTCTGCTTTCAGCCAAGATCCATCTGACATCAGCCATGATATCCCTTGTTCCACATCCTCTTCTGAATCTGGCTTGAATTTCTGGCAGTTCCCTGTTTATGTACTGCTACAGCCGTTTTTGAATTATCTTCAGCAAAATTCTACTTTCGAGTGATATTAATGATATTGTTCAATAATTTCCACATTCTGTTGGATAACCTTTCTTTGGAATGGGCACAAATATGGATCTCCTCCAGTTGGCTGGCCAGGTAGCTGTCTTCCAAATTTCTTGGCATACATGAGTTAGCACCTCCAGTGCTGCATCCGTTTGTTGAAACATCTCAATTGGTATTGCATCAGTTCCTGGAGCTGTGTTTTTCGCCAATGCCTTCAGTGCAGCTTGGACTTCTTCCTTCAGTGCCATCAGTTCTTGATCAAATGCTATCTCCTGAAATGATTGAATGTCAACCAATTCCTTTTGGTACAGTGACTCTCTCTATTCCTTCCATCTTCCTTTGATGCTTCCTGCATTGTTCAATATTTTGCCCGTAGACTTCTTCAAAATTTCAACTTGAGGCTTGAATTTTTTCTTCAGTTCTTTGAGCTTGTGAAATGTAAAACATGTCGTTCCCTTTTGGTTTTCTAACTCTAGGTGTTTGCACATTTCATTATAATACTTTACTTTGTCTTCTCCAGTCATCTTTTGAAAATTTCTGCAGCTCTTTTACTTCATCATTTCTTCCATTCGCTTTAGCCGCTCTATGTTCAAGAGCAAGTTTCAGAGTTTCTTCTGACTTCTGTCTTGCTCTTTTGTTTCTCTTCTGTCTTTCTAAAAAACTTTTGCTTCCTTCATGTATGATGTCATCCCAAAACTTGTCTGTCCTTCTGTCATTAGTGTTCAATGGGTCAAATCTATTCTTGAGATGGTCTCCAAATTCAGGTGGGATATAGTCAAGGTCATATTTTGGTTCTTGTGGACTTGTTTTAATTTTCTTCAGCTTCAGCTTAAACTTGCATATGAGCAATTGATGGTCTGTTCCACAGTCGGCCCCTGGCCTTGTTCTGACTGATGATATTGAGCTTTTCCATTGCCTCTTTCCAAAGATGTAGTTAATTTGATTCCTGCGTTTTCCGTCTGGCGAGGTTCACATGTACAGTCGCCGCTTATGTTGTTGAAAGAAGGTATTTGCAATGAATAAGTTGTTGGTCTTGCAAAGTTTTATCATACGATCTCCTGTGTAATTTCTATCACCAAGGCCATATCTTCCAACTACCAATCCTTCTTTATTTCCAATGAAAGCATTCCAATCACCAGTAATTATAATGCATCTTGATTGCATGTTTTATCGATTTCAGAGTGCAGAAGTTGGTAACAATCTTCAATTTCCTCAACCTTTGGCATTAATGGTTGGTGAGTAAATTTGAATAACAGTTGTATTAACTGGTCTTCCTTGTAGGTGTATGGATATTATCCTATTACTGACAGCATTGTACTTCAGGATAGATCTTGAAATGTTCTTTTTGACAATGAATGTGCCACCATTCCTCTTCAATTTGTCATTCCTGGCATCGGAGACCACGTGATTGTCTGATTCAGAATGGCCAAAGCAGTCCATTTTAGCTCACTAATGCCTAGGATATTGATCTTTATACATTCCATCTCATTTCTGATGACTTCCAATTTTCCTAGATTCATACTTCGTACATTCCACGTTCTTATTACTAATGGATGTTTGCAGCAGTTTCTTCTCATTTTGAGCTGTCACATCAGCAAATAAGGTCCTAAGAGCTTGATTCTGTCCACATCATTAAGGTCAACTCTGCTTTGAGGAGGCAGCTCTTGCCCGGTCATATTTCAGTGCCTTCCAACTGAGGGGCTCATCTTCTGGCACTATATCGGACAATGTTCTGCCGATAGTCATAAGGTTTTCACTGGCCAATTTTTTCAGAAGTAGACTGCCAGGTCTTTTTTCCTAGTCTGTGTTAGTCTGGAAGCTTGGGTGAAACATGCCCACCAAGGGCAACCCTGCTGGTATTTGAAATACTGGTGACAGAGCTTCCAGCTTCACAGCAACATGAAAGCCACCACAGTACAACAAACAGATGCGTGGTGGATATATATATTATCCTATATATAGATATATCAAAAAAAAAAAACGAAAAACACCAAACCCATTGCCACTGAGTCGATTCCGACTCATAGCCACCCTATAGGACAGAGTAGAACTGCCCCATAGGGTTTCCAAGGAGCGCCTGGTGAATTTGAACTGCTGACCTTTTGATTAGCAATCGTAGCTCTTAACCACTACACCATCAGGGCTTCCATATATATATATACATATACATGTATATATGCATGTATATATATATACATATGCATGTATATATATATACACACATATACATATGCATGTATATATATATATAGATTCTTTTTTTTTAAATTAATTTTTTCCCTTTAAGCTATTAGGGATATGTGGCCAGAAAAAGTAGTTAGCATCATACTGAAGACAGTCTTGAATATGAGGTAAAATATTTGAATTTTATTCTGTAAGCAATGAAGGATCATCATGTCTTCAAGTAGAAAATAATGGAATAAAAGTGGGAGGATGAATCTTGTGATAGTTTACAGTATCCTTTGAAGGGGGCCATTCATTTATTCATTCATTTCATGTATTTTATTCTAGGAATTGTTATATGTGTTGAAGCAATAAAAATGAAGATGGTATTGCTTAGAACAGTAGAGATATTAGCTGATGGGGAACAGAATCTGAGCACAAACTATTGGCCATGACAGCTTTATGATCCGGCATAAATTAATCTCTCTGTCCCTCAGTGTCCTCATATGTAAAATGGGAATAATACACACGATACCTATTTTGACTAGAACTAAAAATATATGTAATATGCTTGACCCATACAAAAATACTCATTGCCGTGTTGGATTCCGACTCGTAGCCACTCTATAGGACAGAGTAGAACTGCCCTATAGGGTTTCCTAGGCTGTAATCTTTATGGAAAACAGTCTGTCTTGTCCTTTTCCCTTGGAGCAGCTGGTGGGTTTGAACTGCTGATCTTTTGGTTGGCTGCCGAGCGCTTAACCACTGCACCACCAGGGCTCCTTTCTTGGCCCATAGTAGGCATTTATTCATGGTGCCTATAATATTTAAGGGATTTGAGGAAAGCAAACAATGAAACGTTTAGTTGAATAGTTGTTTTGTTCAATAATCGAATTCCCAAATGGTTTAACTGATTTCCCCCTTAGTGATTACATTTATATTAAGTTTTTGCTTTTGCAATCTGAAAGGAGAACTCACCAAAATAGAGATAACTGTGCTAAGTATACAGCCCTGCTGGCACAGTGGTTAAGAGCTCGGCTGCTAACAGAAAGGTCAGCAGTTTCAATCCACTAGCTACTCCTTAGAAATCCTATGGGGCAGTTCTACTCCATCCTATAGCGTCGTTGAAATGGGATCAACTTGACGGCAGTGGTTTGTTTTTTTTTTTTTTTTTTTTTGGTGCTAAGTACATGTCTAGACAACATATAAGTATTTCTTTAAATATTTAAATATCCGTATAAGGAATTTACATCATTTTGTTTTGAGCCTTGCAACAATTCTATAATGAAATTCAGATGTTTAGTGTCTTGTCTCATGTCATAGTGAGTAGCAGAGTCTAGTTCGTATCGTGTTTATTTGCCTATCTTCCATAGCTCTTTTTACCATACCTCTCATTATACCATGATACAAATTAGTGTTGTCCTTGTTGTTGTGTGCTGTCGAGCTGATTCTGCCTCGTAGTGACCCTTTAGGACAGAGTAGAACTGCTCCATAGGGTTTCCAAGGAGCAGCTGGCGGATTCAAACTGCCAGCCTTTTGGTTAGCAGCCAGAGCTCTTACCACTTTGCCACCATGGCTCCTTAGTAGTGTTAATACCACAAAAATGGTATTGAATCTTCCATTTTTACATAGTGTATGTATGGAGATGAAAGTGAGTAGCTTGACATTTGAATGGGGAAGAGAAGGCAGAGAAAAACAGAATTTCTTGCCCTATAGTACTCACACTGTTCTGATTTTTCCTAGGTATATTGCTGAATATGTACATTATCATTTTTTCCACTACTTCCTGTTTCATTTATGATAATGCTGACATCTTTCTTTTTGGTTTGTTTCCTTGCCTTATCCATCCATGCTCTGTCAAGTTTCTGCTTCTATGAAATTTCAATAGTTTCCTTCCCCTTTTACATTTTGTACCCACATTCTTTCCTTATTGGGACGTCCCCTCTTGGTAAAAATATATCCGTTCCTGTATCTTTGCTTTCTTTTTAATTTGTGTCATTAAGTAAACTTATTTATTGCTTCTTTTTCCTTTCCGTTTTACACTATCACACTGATAATTCACTAATTTAAAAAAACCTGTTGCTGTCGAGTCACTTCCGACACATAGCGACCCTATATAACAGAGTAAAACTGCACCATAGGGTTTCCAAGGAGCAGCTGGTGGATTCAAACTGCCCACCTTTCGGTTAGCAGCCATAGCTCTTAACCACTGTGCCACCAGGCTCCAATTCACTATAGTTATAGCTAATTTTTCTGAACAACCATTTTGGGGTCTCACAGCAATTTATGTGCTTTTAAAACACTGAAAACACTTTTTTATAAACATGTTTTCTGAGGAAGGGATTGGAGAGTGAGGTGGGGAAGGCTGCATATGGATACTATGTAATATAACCTCGCTGTGGTAGAGTCAATTCCGGCTCATAGTGACCCTATAGAATTGTATCAGCATCTGATATGATAGTATATCAGATACTATTGTTTATATTTTACAGATTCAGTTAAACAATTACCATTATGTGACACCTCATTAGGTGCTATAGAATGTACAAAGAGAACAAGATATGATCCTGGACCCTGAGTACTTACAATCGAGTGAAAGAGAAAGATATACATACAACTCCAGTACAAGGCAGAATATTGTTATAACTGTATGAAGTGTGGAGGGGGCCCACAGAATGTTCTAGAGAGCAGGAGTTAAACGATTCCTCAAAATTTGAAGCAATTGAGTAACATCTGGAAACAGAGTGCATTATACATGGAGTTAATGTATATAAAACCTAAAAATCCAAACCTACTGTAGTTGAGTCGATTCTGACTCATAGACACGGTATATATTATGCTGTCAGATTTTTATTGTTTTGTTTTTTTGTAGAAACAGTTGTGTATCTTGAGTGTGTAGTAAGAAGTTTTATTGAGTAATATGGAAATGCAATGGGAAGTCATTTATTTGCACAGATATGGGGTAGTTTTCAAAAGTGTGAAATCTTCTGTTGCACAGCACTGAGGGACTCTGGACTTCTGCCAAGAAAAGTGAGAGGAAGCAAGGAGGAGAATCTCTTCTTTATGACAACTCCTGATAACTCATAGTTGGAGGTAAGGACAGGAAAGAAAATCAGAGCCCAGTAATGTGACAGACCTCAGGTGACCAGTACCTCACTGTAGCAACACTATAGAGGAGGAGGAGGGGAAGAGAGGCCATAACAAACCTCCTTGCCTGTGTTCCTTCCCAGTTTGTCAAGGGCCACTAGAGGAGCACCTTGGGTTTTCAGGGAAAATAATCCCGTTATTCCAAGTAATTTAAAAAATCTTTAAAAATTTACAAAATTAATACATGCTCAATGCAAACATTTCCAACACTGCTTAAGCGTACAAATTAAAAAGTGAAAGTACCCCATTGCACATCCACCTCTTACAATACTCCCCAGTGCTAACATTTTGTTATAGCCTTCCAAACATTTTCTATGCATAGTCAATCACACATACATTTACATATTATTTTTCTAAATAAAATTAGTGGTATTTCTACAAATTTGAGGTGAAGACACGATTAAAAACATTAGCTTTGAAGCCCACCAGAACTAGTCTCAAATCCTAACTTCCTGGCTGTGATCCTAGGCAAATTACTTTCTAAGTTTCAGTTTTTAATGAAATAATGATAAAATATAGTAATTCATAAGGCTTGAGGATTAAAATCTACCGTATATATCACTTAGCACAGTGTCAGACATATAGCAAGGGTTCAGTAAACACTATCGTTGTCTGTGACAAGTGATCCTTCTCACTATGAAGGATATTTTCTTCCGATAAACAGATGTTGCTCATTTTTTGGGACTAACTATATCTAAGTTGGAGAAAAACCTTGCTTTCCCAAAGCATAAACTCATTCAAGTAACATTTAAATGAGGGCTCTCCTCACATTTTGGGTGCAACTCTCCTCAGCTTTTTTCCCTCTATGACTCCAGACTTAAGTCTGGAAAGTGGACTTTGCAATAAAAACTTTTGTGATTCTTGTCGTGCCAAGAATGCTCAACCAGCTTAGGTTTTACACACTGTGTGCAGCTTTGGCTTTACCATGTAATTGCGGGGAGGCACCCCGTCAAGCTCGCCTCTCACCGTCGCGCCTCTCCATCCCCTCTTGAAATACCACTGCAAGCGGAGAAACCTATCCTCTAAGGACCAAGGGGGACTAGACGGGTGAGAGGCTCCTCCCGGAAGCGGCAGTAGGACCCCGGGCGTGTGAAGTGCGCCCGAGGGGGTGCACGCTGCTGGCAGAGGGGCCCGGCCGGAGCGCGGCGGGAGGCTCCTCCTGGGGGCGAACCTGCCACTAGGTTCTCCCCGATCTTCGTCCTGGGGCATCTTCCCTGCTGTCTGCAGCCTCCAGTGTTCCCACTACCTCCACTCGCCCCGGCTCGTCCCACCCGCTCGCTTTCTCTTTTGGCATTGCCCTATGCCCTCCCATGGAGTCATCTGTTTACTCACCCTTCACTTCCAGTCACCCATAGGTCACCCTCCCTCTACCACAGTCACCCATTTCATCCCCTCTCTTTTCTCCCCTCACTCTGCACCTCTCCCCGGGTCGCCTTCTCAGAGCATTCCGCCGACGGAGATGCTGTGGACTCCGCGGCTAGGGTCTGCTCTCCGGGGAACCCTCCGTTCACCTTTGCCCCCTCGCCGGGGGCTCGGGAGGCAAGTTTCCGCCCCGTCCTTCCCCCAGTGACAGGACTTGGCTGTGGCCACGGCCCGGGAGGCGGAGGGAGGGACTGCCTGGCTCCCGAGCCCCCTCCTCTGCTCGCGAGCTCGCGCGGTCTGTGTCTCTCCGCTAGTGCGGAGACGCGGAGGAGGAGGAGGAGGAGGAGGAGGAGGGAGTTGGGGGAGGATCTCCATTGAAATAAACAACCAGGCAGCAGTTATTAACACGGGAACATGGCGGCCGCAGCCTCAGCCACAGCTTCGGCAGCGAAGGTCAGCGCCGACGGCAGCCGGCACCTGACGGCGTGACCGACCCAAGCCGGTAACCGCACCTTCCACGGGGGCCGCGAGGGCGGGCGGGAGGCTGGCGGCGGGCGGGGGGCGCTGGGCGCCGGGTCCCCACCCCTGGCTGCGCCTGCCCTTCCTGCGCCCAGCTCCGGAGAGCCTTGCGCCGCGGAGAGGGCTGTTTTTGTGTGTGTAGATCGCGGCCGGAGTGCGCGGAAAGCGGGAGTTGCATCTCGGAGGCGCCGCGAAACTGGGGAGTTGGGGCTTGGGGGGTTGGGGAGGGCGGGAAGCGGCGGGGAGACGCGGAGTCCCTGGGAGAGAAAGGAGGCGCTCCAGCGCCTTGCAAGAGCTCGGGAGACGAGTCCCGGAGCGTGAGGCGGGCGGAGGCTGCAGCCCGCGGCGGAGGCGAGAGGTGAGCGCCGAGGGGCGGCGG
>NW_004443954.1:7118939-7120294 GCF_000243295.1 Trichechus manatus latirostris
CGGGGAGCCGGGAGCCGGGCCGTGGCGGCGCCGAGCCGGGCTCGCCCCAGACTTAACTTTCTGGGTGCGGGCATGTGTGCTGGAGGCGCGCTGGGGGCGGGAGGCGGTCCGGGAGGTTCCGGGTTGGCTCGCCAGCGCCCCCTTTTCTCTCCCCTTTCTCCCCGCCCCTGAATGGACAGGCCCTCGGGGCCCCAGGCGGGAAGCGAGAGGGACCCTCCCGACTGGCTCGCGACGGTCACGGCCGGGCCCGAGGACACTTCGCTCTCTGGCCCCTGGAGGCCTCTGGGGGAGGGGGCCGGGGTCGTCGCTGCGGGCTGGCGCTCCCCGCCCCTACGGGGAGTCCCGGAGGCGCCTCTTCCGAGATCGGGGGTGGGTCGGTCCCTGGTTAAATGGTCCCTCCCTATTCCCCTCCCTCTAGTGGTTTCCGGGGCCTGCGGTACCGAGGGGCGGGATCGGGGGCCGGCGTCCCCTTCCACCGGCCCGAGGGTAGACTGGGCCTAAGGCCTTCTAGGTCCGTCGCGGGTAGGGGAAACTTTCCAAAACCTGAGACCGAGCCCGAACATCCTCCTCCACCACCTTGTCCTCTAATCCCACTCCCACTCTACCTCCTCCAACGCCTTCCCCTCCCACCGACCGGAATCTCGCTCTGTCTGACTGATAGGGCGGTGAGCCAATCGAAGGCGGGGAGCTGACCTGCCGGGGTGTCGGTAAGCCAATCGTGGGAACGGGAGGAAGGAAGGGGGCCGGGTTTCTCCCGGACCAGTTAGAGCAGAGTTGCTCGCCGGGCGGGGGAGTCATGGAGACGCCTACAAGAGCTATCTACTCTTTTTCATCCTTAGTCACCCGCTCCTCGATCTGTGCGGTAGTGTCATTTCTAGGGGCTCTGACCAAGGGCGACACCTAGAGATACACGAGATGCTGTATTTCTCTGGTATCACAAGAGACGTTGCCTTAGACGCGACGAAGTCTGAAGCCACTTAGCGTTGTGGCAGCAACCCCCCAAGGCCTGTTTATAAAATGGCATATGTTGTAGTGATCGCGTTCTGGACCTTAGCGTCTAGTTTACGTGCTAAAGATCATTGAAGTTATCGGTTTAACTCTGTCTCCATTTCTCCGGCCACACAGCGTGGGGACATTGAAATTTGAATGGGTACCCTGAGAATGAAGGCATCGGGGTAGCTTTACGTCAACTGATTATTGGGAGTGTAAAGCATCATTGTTCCGTAATGGCTTCACTGGTTCTTTTCCTTGTTTAATTAGACCGCCAGTTCCCAAAGTAAGTTTGGCATTTGGGGATGACATTTAAAAAAAAAAAAGTTGTGGTTTATGTTTTGCGGGTTTTTTTTTTTTTTTTT
>NW_004443954.1:7120394-7166238 GCF_000243295.1 Trichechus manatus latirostris
TTTTTTTTTTTTTTTTTTTTGGTGGCCCTTGGGTAAACAAAATGAAGTTAGGAACTGAAGCATCACTGTGAAACAAAGTGTTGGCATTTAAGGAGCAAGCTAGTCAAAAGAATATCTGTCTACCGAAAGTCTGAGTAAAATGTAGTTGCCAGATTACTCCTACACAAAAGATTCTTAAAAATAGTTTTTTTTCCTATACACTGTTGAATTGTACAGTCTGTGGGTACTTTTCTGGTTTAAACAAGGTTAAGAGACATCTTGGGTTGTTTTAAGCCGTTTGCGGCATCCAGTCAAATGACTTTCAACTCTTGATTTAGGAATGGGGAAGGTAGGTCTTTGGTTCTCTGTAAAGAGCACAGGTTGCTCCGCGGGAATGGCAGTCTTTTAAAAAGACAGCAGCTGCTACAATGCTTTTTTGTGGGTGTGCGCTCTTGTTCTTTGTTGGTGAGGTTAGTACACACTGACAGCAGCAAAGCTCCTTTTCCCACTTGGAATTTGTAGAATCTTTGGGACTTCAAAGAATAAATAGTATGAGATTGAGAGGGAATTCATTCATTTTGTGATAAATATCCCATGAATTTAACTAATACTGGGATTTTTTTTTCTTGAGAAAATTTTGTATGCTTTATTATTCATCTTACCTATATCAGTTTCTCAAGCTTTTGTTATTATTGGGTTGCTAAGAAAATTGAGGGGAGCTGTAGTTTTAGGGAAGTATTTGTCAAGCCCTACAAATGGGTTCTGTTTAATATGCCATTTTGAAATTTACAGTGTGAATTGCAAATCCAGTGTAATTTTGAGTATTTGTGTAGGCATAAATTATTGCGTTTTGCTGTAGCCCTTGAGGTGTAACTTTAGAGGTGTAATAGTAAAATTGCAAAGATAAACATTTATTTGGACTGCAAGCATAGGGAGTAACGTAAATTCAGCAACATGCTGAACCCTCATTATTAGTTAATTTAGTTGCTGATGTTCACTCTGACACGTGCCTTTCTCTCTTTTGTATGCTCAAGAGCAACACATTATTTTACTTCATTCTCTGCAACAATCCTAGAAAATATTCTCATATTCTTGGTGGCAGAGAGTGGCAGGTCTCTTAATGCCTGACGGGGGTGCGGGGCTCTTAAGCATATGGAGACATCTAGAAAAAGATGTGCATCGTCAGCTGTGATTCCATTGTGTGCTCTCAGACGGGATGGGATCTGAGCCTCCTCCTCCTGGGAATTTCAGTATTAACAGAGGAGTTCTTTGACTTTTAGATGTTAGGATACTGAAGCAGAGGGTAGAAAATAACTCAGAAATTATGAATTTAATGTATTTTGGATTGTTTTGCTCTGATTTTAACCCTTTATTGGTTAAATGCAATTGATGTGACTTTTGTTCAGTGTCAGAGGAGCATTTTACTGGAAACGTCAGTGTAAGGGTGGGATGGGGACTCGGGCAGGAGAATAAGAGTGGATAAAGGGATAATGCTCTTGGGTTGCCTTTATCTACAGTTATATCTTATTACAGCTTTCCAAGCCTCAGTAGAGGTAAGGATCTGTGAGCAGTGCTTCCACTACACAGCCTATATTTAGGGATTCAGTACCTTAGTTATTTCAAATCACATCAGGTTGAAATGTGACCCATAAGTTGACAGCTTGGATTTCTTAGAAAAAACTGTTTGTGGTGTATTGGGTTTAAAAACAATTCTTTTAAGCAGTGCTTCTTAGGATGCTGGATAGCAAAAAACAGAAAAAGAAAAAAGTTCCCTTTAAACAATGTTTCTAGAGGATTAATTTTCTGAAAGGCAGTGTGACCTTATTTGATATTTTGACCCTTAGTGTGTCATGATTGAAATTCTGTTTAAAAGCATAATTAATGCCTAGCTATTGTTACAGCAAAATTGCTGTTTAAGAAATTACTATCTTTTTTGAAGGTTTTATGTTTTTAATTTTGTTTGATAATTTATGTCATTACATGCTTTATCAATTTTAAATTAAGAGACTAGGAAGAAAAATAAGTCACTGCTTTAAGGTATTGATCTTATATTCCAGTAAATCCTAAATGAAATCAGTAGCAAATCAGGGTCTTTCTTTTCTTCTAGTGAAATAATGATAAGACCATATTTACATATCAATAATGAAAGCTATTTAAGGGAAGACAGAACAAAACACTTTTTTTGTACCCTGTAATGTCTCAAGCTCCTTTACCTCTGTACTTTTCTAAACAAAAAAGATGTTCTTAGTTTTGTGTGTTTATTTCCTTTTTTATTTTAAAGACTTATAGAAAGGTTTATGTATTGCACACTGTAGAGAGAATATTATGAAATGTTAATATCTAAAGTCTGTTGAAGGTAATGTCTGTAAAAGCTATAAAATACAATTTTGGTGTCACGGATCGTCAATTCAAACAACATAAAGAAAACGCATCCTTCATGGATTCTAGATGTGATTTTCTAGACAGGAGTGAGAATGACTTTAGTGGATATTTTAGAAGGTGATGTGGTTTTCCTAGTTGTAAAACTAAGGCAAAACTGATTATGAGCAGGAGGGAAATTTCAAAGGCAAACTTATGCTATGAAGGTAACTGAAAAGACTAGATGATCTACAGGTAGATCACATTACTTTTGGCTTTTTAAGGCAAACATTTTATCTGTTTACTCTATGAAATGTTGATACGTGACCACATTTCTGGCTTTTGATGGCTGTGATGACATCATGCAGTTTTGGAAGTGTTGATTCTAGGACAGTTTTTAGTTGGTTTAAGAGGAGAGAAGAATTAAATGAGCAGGGAACCTTTGGTGCTGTTTTACCTGCCTGTTTTTCAGCATTTGTATGTAGAATCTTAATTTTAACGAAGAAAAAGAGAGCTGCTGATAGGTAGAAGTTATTGACAACTAATTAAAGGTTCTGGAAGAAAAGCCCCCAAGTCTTTTACTTGGACTAGGTAGCAACTAACAGCTCCATGGAGATTGAGGAACTTATGCTGTTAATTCTAGCATGATTTATGCCATATAAGTAGTCGATTTTGAACTGCTGTGGTTCTCCATGGCCAACTTAAATCTCATTTTGTACTTTTGATCTTGACTTTGCGTTCTTGTCTGATTTAACCGTTGTTTCCTTCGCTTGTTCACCTATTCATTTGATGAGTATTTGAGTGTCTGCTCTGAGCCAGGCCTTGGCAGTTCACTTTGATAGTAAAACCGTTCATTACAAATCCTGCTTAAAGAGGTTAACAGCATAGAGTGTGTGATGATTTTTTTTTTTTTGGTTGTGGGGAGAAGGAGGTGGAAAGGGCATGCTTGCCTTAATTTTCAGTATGCCTTGTTGGCCAAAGATCTATTCGTGTGTGTGTGTGTGTGTGTGTGTGTGTGTGTGTCTGTCTGTCTGTGTAATTCTGCTTTGATTTGGATTTAGGATGTGTCTTTTTCCTGAAAATAGTATTATAATGTTTATAGTAAAAGTTTGCTTAAATATCCCATTGACTGATTAGCTTACAGTTAAATAGATTTCCTTTAACAAAATCCCCACTGCCCTCGAGTCAATTACAACTCATAGCGACCCTATTAAAAAAAAAAACAAAAAAAAACTCGTTGCCATTGAGTTGATTCCGACTCATCACATTCCTACAGGACAGAGTAAAACTGTCCCATAGGGTTTCCAAGGCTGTAAATCTTTACGGAAGCAGACTGCCGCATTACTTCTCTCATGCAGCGGCTGTGAGCGCTTTAACCACTGCGCCACCAACCAAACCAAACCCATTGCCATGGAGTTGATTTCAGCGCATAGCGACCCTACAGGAATGCCTCATAGGTTTCCAAGGCTGTAAATCTTTACGGAAGGAGACTGCCACATCTTTCTCCTGAGGAGTGGCTGGTGAGTTCGAATCGTGGACTTTTCGGTTAGCAGTTGAGCTCTTTAACCACTGTGCCACCAGGGCTCCTTTAATAAAGATACTAATATTTATAATTAGTTCCGTTTCATTTCCTCTGATCCGGTCTGAGAGCACACAAGGGAATCACAGCTGATGATGCACATCTTTTTCTAGATGTCTCCCTGTGCTTGAGAGCCCCCACCCCTCCAACCCTCCACCCCCAGTCAGGCATTAGGGCCCTTGCCACTCTCTGCCACCAAGAGTATGAGAACGTTTTCTAGAATTGTTGCAGAGAATGAAGTAAAGTAATGATGTCGTGCCCATTTTCCTGTGTCCTGTGTGGTCGGGATGGGAATCTTTGGTTGGTTGAAGGTGGCAGAGCAGCATTTATCAGGGACCTCCCTTTTCTGTGGGTTGCCTGTGCGTTGTTGCTGCTTAAGGCTAAATATTCTGGGCTCCCGCGCACAGCCGTGTTCTGCCGTGGTTAAGAGTTAACGATTACTTTTTCTGGATGTAGCTCGTTCTTGCTTTTGACTAAAATGTCCTGGGAGAGTAGCAGTGATAACCACGTAAATGATAGCACCTATCATTGAGTAGGCTTTGTAATTGTGCTACAGTCTTTCTTTTTTGCAACAACCTTATAAAATAGAGGTTACTCCCATTTTATAGTAGGAAACTGAAGCTTAAAGGGGATTAAGTCATTATGCCTAAGGACAAAGCTTTGGGGAAAAAAAATTAACCTTGACCAGTGAGTGTGGGAAACATGATAAACATCAGAGGGAATGGTGACTCTGAGAATGTCCTCCTGTTAGGAATCTGATAAAGCCAATATTTGCAGGCCTTTTCTAGGCTCTCTTGGTCTAGTCCGTACAAAGGATGAGTAGATATGACTAGTTCTTGTCCTGCAGGCATCTCCCAAGCCCTTTCCTCAAGGTGGACCTACACCTGTACAGATGTTATTTAAGACCTGCAAATCATCTTCAGCTTTTATCAGTCCAGTTTTTTTTTTGTTCTCTATGAGTTTTTATTAAAAATCTTGTAATTGTATCTATTTTATTCTTTTAGACGATAAACGGTAACCCCATCTTTTATTTTTAAGTAGTAATTATTGATTTTTACTAAGTTTTTAAAAAAAATTTTCATTTAGATAATACATTTTTGCTCCCTTAAATTGTGGTCAGGACTATTAAGATCAATATCAAAATAAAGTTTCTGCCCCCCCATGGCCCTAATAAAAGAACATGATCTTCTTTATCTTTGGGTGAATTTTCGATGTGAAGGCAAATTATGTCTTATGCCTTATGCCATCACATCCTCTTACCATGGTGAAACTAACCTTGGTTTTTTTTTTTTAAATTTAATTTTATTTTTTTTATTGTACTTTAGCTGAAGGTTTACAGAACAAACTAGCTTCTCATTAAACAGTTAGTACACATATTGTTTTATGATATTGGTTAATAACTCCATGCCATGCCAGCACTCTTCCTTCTCTACTATCAGTCCAGTTTTTAACATTCCTAAAATTACAGGATTTTATTTGTTTTTTAATTTTCTCAAAAGTTAAGAACTTTAGGGGGCACTGGGCGATAAAAGATTTTAGAAATGGATAGTGGTGATGGTTGTACAACATGATGAACATAATTAATGTCATGGAATTGTATGTGTAAAAAATGCTGAGATGGCAGATGTTATATAGTGCAGCCTGTGAGAGTTGGAACGCCCCAGGACCGCCTTGTTTTTCTGGGTCTCACAAGTTTTCTGCCTTTGACCCAGTGCAGTCTTAACACTCTTCTATTGCTTGTTTTAAGTGGAAAATATTTGAGTTTTCCTTCTCTGACACATTTCCGCCTTTCACAGGTTCTGGCTTTCTCAGATTTTTACTGTGCCGGCAGTCCCTGTACAATCGTGATCCATTCCTAAGTCTGTCTTTAAGTCGAATTTGTAGGTAAACTGGAACCAGGTACATATGTTTCTCACTTAGCGTCAGTTAGTCAAATACTTGTCTTAGTATGTAGTACATATTTTATCTTTCTATGCACATAAAACACTTAAACACTTCAAAATACACTAAAATATCTTAAATATGATACAGTACATAGTAATAATACAGTAATAATAAAAGTACGTATGGTACTGTACTAAAGAGAGAATGTGTGTGTGTGTGTGTGTGTGTATGTATGTACGTAGGTATATAAAAACCACAAAACCAAACTGTTGCTGTCGAGTTGATTCTGACTCATATTTATAGGACAGTGTAGAACTGCCCCATAGGGTTTCGAAGGAGTGCCTGATGGATTTGAACTGCCGACTTTTTGGTTAGCAGCCACAGCTCTTAACCACTACGCCACCAGGGTTTCCGTGTAGATATATAGTACTGTAAAAGAAAAACCATTAACGAAACAGTTCTTAAAACAGTTTAGACAGAAAAAAGAGGATCATGATTAAAGGTTAACACTTACTGTCATTTCATCGATGTGCTTGCATACCAGAAGGGGCATTGGAGAGGATGGACCTGGTGCGGAGAGTCAGAGTTTGGTTCTGCTGCTGGAGAGGGGTTTAATACTGGAGTCAATTTCTTAAAGAAACTGTTTTTTTTGTACAAACTATCAAGGGTGGTTTGTACAGAGCTTTTCTTTTTCTCTTCATAATGGCCTTGTAGCAGCTCAGGCCCTCAGTAACTGTAAGGTAAGCTTTGGTGAACCTCTCTGTATGAGGATCTTGGTCCTCTAACTTTGCCATCTGTGTTTCAGTGAGACAAAAGGCTTCCACTAACTCTTTTGTCAAAAACAATTTTCGGTTCTGGAGTTTTTAGGTCCTGGTCTTCTTCCTCAAATGCTATCATCGGCTGCTCTAAGTTCCATAAGGTTTTCATTGGTTAATTCTTCTGCTTTTCCAGCGATGGCGTTTCACCTCTTCCTGATTGCTTTATTATTTCCACTTTATTTTCAATCATGATCGTTTTCTTTTTCTTTGATGTATCACCAGGCCTTGAGTCCAGTTTACGCTTTGGAGGCATGGTTACAAGGGGTAAATAAGAGGAAAATTTAAGCCAAATACAAAGTTACACACTCAGCACAGTGTTAATGGCAACGTGATCCTACTTGAAAAGGCAGATGGCATTCTCTTTCCTCCATGTGACTAACCACTGAAGCCGCACACTGTTTTCATGAGTGTCACAGAGTAGTGTGTGTGTTCGTTATTACGAACCACTGTATTTAACTCAGATTTTTAATACAGTAGGCTTTATGGCAGTCTGTTCTTAAGTACATGTCTGTAAGTCAGACGTTCTTAACCCAGGAGCTTACTGTATATGTACTTATACACACACACACACACACACACAGACAAAAGAACTGTAATGGATGAAGTAATATCTTTTAACATTTATTGAGAGCTTACTAAGAACTTGGTGCAGGGTTACGGTCCCTTTCTTGTATAATCTCAGATGTTACTCATTGCAACGCTGTGAGGGTAGGTACTCTTGTTATCATTCCTCTTTTACGGCTCAGGAAATGGAGGCACAGAAATTGTCACATGGTTTGACTATTGAGGAGGAATTTGAACCCAGGCAAACATTGTTCCCAGAGCCTGGGTTCTCATTAGCTGCTTGCTTATACTCCCCTCAGCATAATGTGACTGTGTCTTGTTGAGATAATATAGATCAGTAATTCTCCCCTAGTGAAAGGGAAAAGGGGTAGGAGTATATTTTTTAAAAAAGCGTATTCAGGTTACCTATTGTTCTCACAAAAAGCTAAGAAAATAAAGCTCAAGAAAATTTGTTTGTTGGGATAGGTAGCAAATAGATTGAGAAAGCACTATAGAGGATATAGATTTATAAAGAATGAAATACTGGTATAGATGTTTGGCATGTAATTCCTTTAAGATATTTAATTCTAGTATATGTAATAGGTGGAGAGTATGTGATGCATGTTTTGAAGATTTTTTTTACAATCCATGTAGCATGGACTTGGTGCTGAGCTATTGGAGTCCCAACAGAAGGCTGATAATATATTCAGTCATCTGACTTCTGCTCTGCTATTTGTGGAATTCCTCTGTTTTCTCAATTGTTTGCAGGGCGAGGGGAGAGCGTTCAGGGAACTCTCTCACCTGTGCATATGTGGGGATCAGCATGCACTGCTTTTAATGTTCTAGCTGCCAGGGACTGAACACTTGTCATAGATGAAAATGTAGTGCATGGTATTTTCTATTATTCATTTAGTGTGTTCATATGAAATGTGATCCCAAATCTTCCAAGGCTTAACTTGGAGAGCATGAGTGAGTTCTGGACGTTCCTGTTGTTGCTGACTGATCTCTGCCCATTGAAGTACCTGTCTAAATGAGGATTGTCTTTTCTAGCAAATCATTCCTGCTTGAAAAATCAGCTCATGATTCAAACATAGAAAGACTTCCATTGCCTTTGGTGTAACAGTAACATTTGTAAGAATACTTAATGTTAATTTATCTTAAAATTTCTTATTCTTTTGTTAATATGCTTAATAATGGAACACTTTCAGTTATTGTCAAAATGTAAAGTAAAAAATTGAATTGCCATGTCTTAGAGGAATCTGTATTTTTACTTGAGCCATTTCTAGGCCACCTCTGGAGTCCAAATCAAGTGGAAAATTTATATGGTTACATGGATAACAATTAAGACAGTATGTTTCTTATGTGCTTGTATATATGTATATATATATATACACACACACACACACACACACACACTTAAAAAGCAGAATTATTCAAAAATCTAGTGTTTGTTAGGTAATAACCTCTGAGTGACTATTGTTCCAAAATGGATGGGGAGTTCTTTCACAAGTATTTTTATATTCCTCAATAAGGGATATAGAAATGCCTTACTAAAATTCTGAGTGTCAGAAATACATGAATTTCTGCAAATGTAACATAATAGCATTTCTTGAAATTACAGAAGTTGGTGGTAATAGCTATCAAGATAGACAGTGGAGGACTTAGGGGTGCTTGAGGCAATTCTGTTTTCCGGCCCCTGCTATCTTGTGCCTGTAGCCTGTCTTGGATGTAATGTTAGATATGCTCTGTATTAAGACTAAGCTCTAGCGACTAACTAGTCACTGCCCAGTGCTTTGAAATGAGGGTAGAATGATAAATAATGGCAAAACTTCCGACTGGTTTAGTTTTGATGTAAATCTTTGTAAATCTTTCTTCTTTGCCTCGTTTTACCTTCTTCCGTGACTTTCTTAAATTTTTTCTTTAAGTTGAAGATGAAAGATTGGTGGTGGTGAAGGGAATAGAATCAAGCTTATGGGGAAAGTCTATTGCTGTCCTTAAGTATTTCATATATGATCATGATCTAACAGTTACCCTCTTTACCAAACAGATTTGCTTTGCTAACAGCACTTAGTGAAGCAGCTAGCTATTTGTTAAGGAAGCCGCTAGGTTGCGAATAGATCACGTAACACAGGCACAGTACGGTAATTTGCTGATTTGTTGTTGGAAGTTAGTTGGTTGCTGGACAACATTGTGGTCCAATGGACTGGAGACGAGCCTCTGTTTAATAAGGATTGAATATGACATTTCCCAGCTTTGTGTATTTTATTTCCCCCGTTTAAAGGTATTGTTACAGATAATATCATGTTAGATGTCTTGAAGGCAGTCATTAAAGTGGTCAAAACAGGTGTAAATTGAAGATATTAGGATGATTTAAGATTGGTGAAAATTATAACTGAATTCCTAAAGGAATTCCTAAAGCATTCTTTAACAATGCCTGCCTCTTTGGAGTTTCTGGTAGTGCATTGTGTTTTCAGTTTCTGTAATTCTGTCATGAAACTTATGTGTAGTATTCTTGTTGCTATTTTAAATAATGTTGATGTCTTGCTTTCTTAAGGCTTTTCTATAAAGCTATGGGAGCCCTGGTAGCGCAGTGCTTAAGAGCTACGGCTGCTAACCAAAAAATTGGCAGTTCGAATCCACCAGTCACTTCTTGGAAACCCTGTGGGGCAGTTCTACTCTGTCCTATAGGGTTGCTATGAGTCAGAATTGACTCGATGGCAGCGGGGCAGTTTATAAAGCTATGATATAAAAATATTTATTCCATTAAAAAATGCCATTTTGTTGTATTACAGGACCAGAGTCTTTTCTAAATAAACTGATAAAAAACAAAAACACCAAACCC
Organism: Trichechus manatus latirostris; assembly: GCF_000243295.1. NCBI lineage: Eukaryota > Metazoa > Chordata > Mammalia > Sirenia > Trichechidae > Trichechus > Trichechus manatus. Next base: position 7,130,398 of record NW_004443954.1, read on the forward strand.
ACTGCTGTTGAGTAGATTTTGACTCATAGTAAAAATCTTTTATGTTGTACTACGCTTCATTTTAAATGATAGATTATAAATTTTACTAATAGAATGAAAGGCTCTGAGCTATGAGATATAATACAAGAAAATAATAGGGTATGCATGGTGGACTAAACATAGTGACAATGACCAAAAAAAAGTCAACAAAAATGCCTAAACATTGAAGGACATTGGAAAACAAAACTGGAGAATTATCCTTCCCTGGTTAAAAGACTCTCATATAATCAAAAACAATAGCAGTCTTATAATCATTGAAGTCTCATCTCTAATACTGTGTGCACTTTATTAAGAAAAGGCATTGGAAAGAAGCTAAAGGAGGCCTAGAGAGAAACCTCTCAGGAATGGAGAGAATTGGTGTATGAGCCTTGCCTGAAAAGTTAAGGACCATGCAGATGAAAAAAATTCAATGGCAAAGAGCAAACATCTTTCTGGTATTCTCTGCTTTCAGCCAAGATCCATCTGATATCAGCAGTGATATCCCTTGTTCCACATTCTCTTCTGAATCTGGCTTGAATTTCTGGCAGTTCCCTGTCGATGGACTGCTGCAACTGTTTTTGAATTATCTTCAGCAGAATTTTACTTGCCTGTGATATAAATGATATTGTTCGATAATTTCTGCATTCATCTATTCGGTCACCTTTCTTTGGAATGGACACAAACATGCATCTTTTCCAGTTGGTTGGCCAGGTGGGTCTTCCACATTTCTTGGCATAGACAAGTGAGCATTGCATCCATTTGATGAAACATCTCAACTGGTATTCCTTCAGTACCATCAGTTTTTGATCACGCTCTGTCTCCTGAAATGGTTGAACGTCGACTAATTCTTTTTGGTACAGTGACTCTGTGTATTCCTTCCATCTTCTTTTGATACTTCTTAAGTTGTTCAATATTTTGCCCATAGAATTCTTCAGAATTTCAACTTGAGGCTTGAATTTTTTCTTCAGTACTTTCAGCTTGAGGAATGCAGAGCGTGTTCGTCCCTTTTAGTTTTCTAACTCCGAGTCTTTGCACATTTCATTATAATACTTTGTCTTCTTGATCCACCCTTTGAAATCTTCTGTTTAGCTCTTTTACTTGATCATTTCTTCCATTTGCTTTAGCTACTCTACGTTCAAGAGCAAGTTTCAGAGTCTCTTCTGACATTCGTTTTGGTCTTTTCTTTCTTTCCTGTCATTTTAATGACCTTTTGCTTTCTTCGTGTATGATGTCCTTGATGTCATTCCACAGCTCATCTGGTCTTCAGTCGTAAGTGTTCAACACGTGAGATATATTCTTGAGATGGTCTCTAAATTCAGGCAGGGTACACTCAGACTTGTACTTTGGCTCTCACGGACTTGTTCTATTTTTCTTCAACTTCAACTTGAAGTTGCGTATGAGCAGTTGATGTTCTGTTCCACAGTTGGCCCCTGGCCTTGTTCTGACTGATGATACTGAGCTTTTCCATTGTCTCTTTGTACATATGTAGTCAATTTGATTCCTGATTTTTCTATGCAGCGAGGTCCATGTGTATAGCCACCATTTATGTTTTTGAAAAAAGGTATTTGCAGTGAGTAAGTCGTTGGTCTTGCAAAATTCTTTCATGTGATTTCTGGAGTCGTTTCTGTCACCAAGAGCATATTTTCCAACTACCAGTCCTTCTTTGTTTCCAACTTTCGCCTTCCAATCACCAGTAATTATCAATACATTTCAACTGCATGTTTGATCAATTTCAGACAGCACAGGTTGGTAAAAATCTTCAATTTCCTCATTCTTGGCATTAGTGGTTGGTATGTAAATTTGAATTTTAGTAGTATTGACTGATCTTCCTTGTAGGTGTATGGATATTATCCTATCACTGACATCGCTGTACTTCAGGATAGATCTTGAAATGTTTTTTTTGATGATGAATGCGATGCCATTCCTCTTCAGTTTGTTAGTCCCGGCATAGTAGACCATACGATTGTCTGATTCAGAGTGGCCAATACCAGTCCATTTCAGGTCACTAATGCCTAGGATATTGATCTTTATGCGTTCCATTTCATTTTGACAACTTCCAGTTTTCCTAGATTCATACTTTGTACATTCCATGTTCTTAATATTAATAGATGTTTGTAGCTGTTTCTTCTCATTTTGAGTCATGCCACGTCAGCAAATGAAGGTCTCGAAAGCTTGACTCCATCCATGTCTTTAAGGTTGACTCTGCTTTGAGGAGACAGCTCTTCCCCAGTCATATTTTGAGTGCCTTCCAACCTGAGGTGACCATCTTCTTGCACTATGTCAGACAGTGTTCTGTTGTTATTTATAAGGTTTTCACTGGGCAATTTTTTTAACAATTGTTTACATTTTTTAAAAAATTTTTATTGTACTTTAGATGAAGGTTTACAGAACAAATAGTTTCTCATTAAACAGTCAGTACCCATATTGTTTTATGACAATGGTTAACAACCCCATTACATGTCAACACTCTCCCTTCTTGACCTTGGAAGACCTTTTTTTTTTTTTTGGGTAAAAATATACATAGCCAAAGTTACACTATTAAAAAGTTTCTACATGTACAATTTAGTGACATCGATTACATTCTTCCAGTTGTGCTGCTATTCTCACTATCCTTTTCCAAATTATTGCATCACCATTATCTTCAACTCACTGCCCCCTAGGCTTCCCATCAAAACTTTTGAGTTGCTGTTGTCAATTTGATCTCATATATATAATTCTTTTTTTTTTGTACCTTAGCTGAAGGTTTGCATAACAAATAGTTTCTTACCAAACAGTACACATATTGCCCAATGACAATGGTTAACAACCCCACGACATGTCAACACTGTTCCTTCTCAACCTTGAGTTCCCTATCACTAGCTTTCTTGTCCCCTCCTGCCTACTAGTCCTTGTCCCTGGACTGCTGTGCCTCAATAGTCCTGTTTTGTTTTATAAGGCTGTCCAATCCCCGGCTGAACGGTGAACTTCAGGAGTGACTTCGCCACTGAGCTAAAAGGGTGTCTGGGGGCCGTAGTCTTGGGGTTTCTTCAGTCTGTCAGGCCAACTTTTTTTTTTTTTTTTTAAAGAAGTAGATTGCCAAGTCCTTCTTCCTAGTCTGTCTTAGCCTGGAAGCTCCACTGGAACCTTTCCACCATGAGTGACCCTGCTGGTATTTAAAATACTGGTGGCATGGCTTCCAGCATCACAGCAACACGCAAGCCACCACAGCACGACAAACTGACAGAAGAATGGTGGTCTTGCACGGTACAGAATGATATCCCCAAACACTGACTAGATAGATTTGTCATGAACCCGTCTTTCCCTATTTTTGCTTTTACATGAACCTTTGTATATTAATTGGTTCTTCTTGCCCCCCTACGAACACGTTGTTGTTATTAGTTGCCCTCGAGTCGATTCCAACTCGTGGCGACCCAGTGTGTGCAGAACTGCTCCGTAGTGTTTTCCAGGTTGTGACCTTTAGGAAGCAGATTGCCAGGGCTTCCAAGGTGCCTCTGGTTGGTCGAGCGCTTTACTGTTTGTGTCATCCAGGGATAATACGTCGAGCCATACGAGCTCACGCTCTTTGATCCGCCTAGAGAAAATTAATGAATTGTTTTAAATTTTAGGAAGCACGCCATTGATATAATACACAATTTATTTGGGAATTTATATAACCAATCTCAGTTAACAGCAAAGTATACTGTCAGTCAAACGAAGAGAGAAGGACTTCACCAAAGAGTGAAAAGAGAACCTATAGACTGGGAAAAAATTTTTGGCTACGACATAGCCAACAAGGGTCTAATCTCTCAAATCTATAGAATACTTCAACACCTCAATAACAAAAAGACAAATACTCCAATTAAAAAATAAGAAAAGGATATGAAAAGGCACTTTACCAAAGAAGGCATTTGGGCAGCTAATGGACACATGAGGAAATGCTCACGATTTCTAGCCGTTAGGGAAACGCAAACCAAAACTACAGTGAGAGACCGTCTTACCTTGATAATACTGGCACGAATCAAAAAAACCAGAAAATAACAAATATTGGAGTGGTTGCTGGGAGATTGGAACTGTTACGAACTGCTGGTGGGACTGGAAAATGGTGCAACAACTATGTGGTGCATCCTTAAAAATCTGAAAATAAAAAGACCATACCATCCAGCAAATCCCACTTCTAGGAGTGTATCCTGGAGAAACAAACAGAGAGGGAAATAAAAAACATTCACACATTATTAGTAAGTTGCTTAAGATATTGATTAGAACATTTTTTGTAAAATCTGTAAAGAAACGGAAGGAAGTCCATTTACCTTCAAATCAGAAATAATAAAGACTTAAATTTTTGTCTTTGTCTCTTCAGTAAAATTGAACATTTTTCATAACTAGACTTATTAAATTTTCTCCTGCAAAATATTTTGACACTATAGTGAGGAGAGGGATTAATAATCTCAGTTTACAGTGGAAAGAGGAGAAAAAGGTAAAGAAAACCTTGGGGAAATTCACTAGTTCTGAAAAGGTAATAAAACCAAACCAAACACAAAGATACTATACCAGAAATACTTTCACTGAAGAAGTGATAACATAAAGAGAATGAAAGCATCTTTGAAAGGCTGATGTCTCAACAGTTAATGAAATTCTACAGCTATTCTATGAGCAAAGTCCTTAGAATCCACGCATTAACATGTCCTTGTGACAATACCAGCAAAAATTCAGCCTACTTCCCAAATTTCTACTTTTAACAATAATTCCTTATTTTGTGGGATCATTTCATTTGCAAAATAAGTCAGGCCATCTGCTCACATTCTGCCACTGACCAATTATATGTTAAGCAGTAGAAACAGTATACAACCCGGGTGGAAAGGCGGAGGGGTCTTCCCGACCTCCTGACCTGCAGTGTCACATACCTCTCTTTTTCTTAGCTCCTGTGATCCGTCAAGAACGTGGCACAACCAGTGGCTAATAACAGCTATTTCAGTGCTTTAATATTTTCACTTATTGACAAGTGACTGGCTAGAAAAGTGTGGTGATTTGGGGAGGGTCTAAAGATTTTCCTTTTTTGTCCCAACTTTTTATTATGAATATTTTCAAACATATAGAGAGCTTGAAAGAACGAATAGTACAGTGACTACCCGAAGTGTTGGATAAACCATTTGAATTAAGTTACAGATAAAACATAAGTGCATTGCCTTGGAATGAAGCTATGATCTTACGTAACCATGCAAAATACCACTATTAAGCTTAAAAAAAAAAAAGATAATTGTCTAATATCAGGGGATGTAAACTGTCTAATTTTTTCCAGGTCTGTCCAAAATGTCTGTTGTAGCTTTGGTTTTCAAACCAGGATCTAATCAAGTTCACTTACTGCATTAGGTCATGTCTCGTTGGTTGCTTAATGGAACAGTTCTCCTGTTTTTGTTTGTTTTTTATTTTTATTTATTTATTTTTTCAGACATTGATTTTTAAGAGACCAAGTCAATTTTCTTGAAGAGGATATACTTGCTTTATCAATATTTGGGTGTCTTTTCATTGCTCAGACTTCACTATCTCCAGAAGTGTTAGGAAATTAAAGCATTAAATCTGTTAATGAATTTGATCATGGCTGAAGAAGCATGCTGTTTGAGAGCTTACTGCTTGAGATAAAGGCATCCCTAGGAAAATTCCTGGCTTGTTCCTTCTGCAGTCTCTCTAGGTCTGGGTCTAGACATAATTTCTACAAGTTGATTATAAAGAAATTCACTTAATGCTGTGAGAGGTGCAAATAGAAGAGGTAGCACCTGCTCTGACCACTCCTACAATCTAAGGAAGTGGTGTATTTCCATTTTAGGCCCAGACCAAGGAGGGTATTGAGGTTTAGAGACATTCATTTGTAGAAAGCGTTTATTCAAATAATGATTCTTTGGAGTAGAATTATAGAGACAAAAATTTCCTGGGACATTTTGGAGACTGGTAACTTGAGTTTTCTTGAATATTTGATTTGAAGGCTTCTATAAAGGTTAGAGGTTCGAGTCCACCCAGACGTGCCTTGGAAGAAAGGCCTGGCAATCTACTAAGAAATCAGCCATTGAAAACCGTATGGAGCAGTTCTAACTCTGACACACATGAGGTGTCGCCATGAGCTGGAGTCAACTCTGGGGCAACTTGTTATTTCTTTTTTCTTTGCTGTTTCTTTATCAGTTCTCCATGCTGACTTTTCCTACTCTTGAAATTATTTTCAGCTCCTTTAGTTTCTACTTAACCTCATCTTCCGTTTGCTACCTTAGAACCTCATTAAAAGCATAGTAGAGCCTCATTTTCCCTTGTGACTCACGATGAGCATTGGAGTTGATTCTTACTTTGAAAAAAAGAGTGTAAAGGTAAAAATTATTCAGAGGCGTGCAGTATACACTGGAGAGCTACCTGGTTAGTCTCACCTACCTAATCCAGTGAAGTAGTAATTAGATTCTTAATTACAAAAGATATAAAAACCTCAGTATAAGAGGGTGGGAAACATACTAGAAACCAAAGAAAGCAATAAAAAATAACCCAAGAATTTGAATAACTCCAGAATAATTCTCTCAGCTTGAAACTGTTAGGCTTCAGGAAAGCAAACAAACAAAAACTATGAGTTTATGTCCTCAGAGTAATACCTTGGAAGGCAGTACATGTTAGGCTAGCCATGAGTACCTTCTTCCCCCACCGCCCCCAGCAAAAATGAAAGTAAAAAATTGTGCTCAGCAGGAGAAAAGTGGGATGCAGAACTCAAATTCACATAAAAAGACCAGACTTAATTGTCTGACTGAGACTGTAGGAACCCCAGAACATATGACCCCCGGACTCTGTTAACCCAGAACTAAAACCATTCCCGAAGCCAACTCTTCAGACAAAGATTAGACTGGACTATAAGATGTAAAATAATAATCGTGAAGAGTGTGCTTCTTAGCTCTAGTGGATACACAAGACTAAATGGGCAGCTCCTGTCCGGAGGTGGGATAAGAATGCAGAAAGGGACGTTAGCTGGTTGAATGGGCACAGGAAATCTGGGGTGGAAAAGTGAAGTGTGCTGTCACATTATAGGGATTGCAACTAGGGTCACATAACAATATGTGTATAAATTTTTATATGAGAAACTAACTTGAGTTGCAAACTTTCACCTGAAGCACAATAAAACCAAACAAAACGCTGTTCAAGAATAATGTGAATATTCTTTTATCAAATTAATATTTAAACTGGGAAATCATATACTTAAGAGATAGATAAGAGACAGCAAGAATAGAAAGATAATGAGACTGTACATAGGCCTTGTTTAACAGATCTGGGCAATTTTAAGGTGATTATGAACCTAAAATAATAAGTGACTCAGAAATTCTGTTACCTGGTTTTTGTTTGAGAAAGTCTTCCTGAAATGTCTTACAGACATTAGGAGATACCCTTCTTTTTTTTTTTAAATTTTATATGTATTGCCCTACTTTAAAAAAAAATACTGGTATATTGGAGAGGGTAAGAAATTTGGAAGAGAGCTACCTGGGCAGTCTACAAGAAGAGAGTCATATTTGTGCCCATCCCAAAGAAAGGTGATCCAACAGAATGTGGAAGTTTTCCAACAGTATCATTAACATCATATGCAAGTAAAATTTTGCTGAAGATAATTCAAAAGCGGTTGCAGCAGTACATCTACAAAAAACTGCCAGAAATACAAGCCAGATTCAGAAGAGGACATGGGATGAGGCATATCATTGCTGATGTCAGATGGATCTTGGCTGAAAGCAGAGAATGCCAGAAAGATGTTTTCCTGTGTATTATTGACTATGCAAAAGTATTCAATTGTGTGGATCATAACAAATTATGGATAATATTGCAAAGAATGGGAGTTCTAGAACACTTCATTGTGCTCATGTAGAACCTGTACATAGACCAAGAGGCAGTTGTTTGAACAAAGCAAAGGGTTACTGCATGGTTTAAAATGAGGAAAAGTGTGTGTCCGGGTTGTATCCTTTAGCCATACTTAATCTATATACTGAAAAAATAGTTTGAGAAGCTGGACTATATGAGAAGCACATGGCATCAGAATTGGTGGAAGACTCATTAACGACCTGCGATATGCAAATGACAACCTTGCTTGCTGAAAGTGAGGAGGGCTTAAAGCCCTTAGTGATGAAAATCAAAGACTACAGCCTTCAGTATGGATTACACCTCAACATAAAGCAAAAATCCTCACAACTGGACCAATAAAAAACATTATGATAAACGGAGAAGAGATCGAAGTTGTCAAGGATTTCATTGTACTTGGATCCACAGTCAGTGTCCATGGAAGCAGCAGTTGAGAAATCAAATGATGTATTGCATTGGACAAATCTGTGAAAGATCTCTTTAAAGTATTAAATAGCAAAGATGTCACTTTGAGAACTAAGGTGTTCCTGACCCAAGCCGTGACGTTTTCAGTTGCCTCGTATGCATGTAAAAGCTGGACAGTGAAAGAGGAAGACTGAAGAAGAATCGATGCCTTTGAATTTTGATGTTGGTGAAGAATATTGAATATACCATGGATTACCAGAAGAACGAACAAATCTGTCTTGAAAGTACAGCCAGAATGTTCATGAGAACTGAGGATGGCAAGACTTTGTTTCATGTACTTTGGATGTGTTATCAGGAGGGACCAGGCCCTGGAGAAGGGCATCATGCTTGGTAAAGTAGAGAGTCAGTGAAAAAGAGGAAGACCCTCAATGAGATGGACTGGCACAGTGGCTGCAGCAGTGGGCTCAAGTGTAGAATCTATTGTGAGGATGACACAGAACTGGGCACTGTTTCCTTCTGTTGTACGTAAGGGTCGCTATGAGTTGGAACCGACTAGATGGCATCTAACAACAACAACAAAAGATAAAAAGTATTGTGGTTGGTCTTGTAAGTGATGCTGTGCTACATCCCAAACTGATGTGGTAGCAGCTTGGGTCAACTGGGAGGAAAGTACTTCACGCTTCTGAAATGTAACCAAAACTTAAGGTGTGGTGGTGGTTGTAGTAGTGGAGAGGACACAACGAAAATTATACTGTATAGAGAAGATGATACGGTGAAACTGTGGCTATACAAAACCTTCCGAAAATGAGGTCTCTTGTGTATCTAATTTATTTGATGGTTGTGATTTATATTCCTTTAAAACTCATTGCTGTCAAGTCAATTCCAACTCATAGCGACAGTATAGGACAGAGTAGAGCTGCCCCATAGGGTTTCCAAGGAGCGGCTAGCGGGTTCAAACTGCCAACCTTTTGGTTAACAGCTGAACTGTTAACCACTATGCAACCAGCGCTCCTGAAATTTAAAATTTAGGAGAAAATCCTTCTAAAATGCGTAATTTTTCCATTTTCTAAACTAACTTGAAATGTGCTAAAATACGAGGAGGTCCGTGAGAACTTTTAATACTGATTTGTCTCTTCACTAAATAAGTATAAACCTGTAGACCCCACACTAAGAAACTCTAGGCAACTATTGGAGTTTCCTTTTTCTGTCTCTGTTCATTTAATATTAATCTGTTTTTATATGTATGTGTTCTGTTGTTGTTTTTAAATAACAGTTGCCTTTCTCTTTTTAGTTTTTTGCTTTTTATTTGCTGTGGGTTTGGAAACCAGATAACCAGGTTTGTTTGTTTACTTAGCAAAAACTTAATGAGTGCATTTTATATGCCAGATACTGGGAATACAAAGACCAAAAGGAGAAATGATCCTGCATACTCAGTCCCACCATTTAGGGAACATAAGAGATGTGTGAACAAGTAATTGCAGTAGAATACATACATTAGAATAGAAAAATGTATTAGAGTAGAGGGCTATACAGGTATTTATGGGAGCAGACTGTTTTGTGATGAGGAAAAGCTTTAGCTCCTTTAGTGTTTGATTAAAGGAGCCCTGGTGGCGCAATGGTTAAGCACTCAGCTGCTAACCGAAAGGTTGGTGTTTTCAACCTACCCCGCTGCTCCTCGGAAGAAAGACCTGGCGATCTTCTGTAAAGATTACAGCCTAGAAAACCCTATGGGCAGTTCTGTTCTGTCACATGGGATTGCTGTGAGTCAAAAATTGGCTTGAGGGCACCCCACAACAATTTCATTTGTGCCTCAAAGACAGGTTTCATCAGAAGAGAAAAAGAGCATTCTAAAGAGAGGCATGCACGTAAGATGAAGATAGAAAATGTAGTGTGTTTGCGGTGCCTCTTATTTTACATGCACTTTTTTTTTTTTTTAATTGTACTTCAGGTGAAGGCTTACAGAACAAATAGTTTCTCATTAAACAGTAGTACACATGTTGTTTTATGACATTGGTTAACAACCTCACAACATGTTAACCCTCTAACTTCTCAACCTTTTTTTTTTTTTTGGTGAAAATACACATAGCCAAAGATAACACCGATTCAGAAATTTCTACGTACACAGTTCAGTGACATTGACTACACTCTTCCAATTGTGCTGTTATTCTCACTTAAGATGAAGGCTTACAGAACAAAATAGTTTCTCCTTTAACAGTTCCTACAAATGTTGCCCTATGACAATGGTTAACAATCTCACAACACATCAACAATATCCTTACTCAACCTTGGGTTCCCTATCACCAGCTTCCTTGTCCCCTTCTGCCTTCTGGCCCTTGTCACTGGACTCCTGTACCTCGTTAGTCTCATTTGGTTTTACGGGGCTGTCCACTCCCAGGCTGAACAGTGAACCTCGGAGGTAATTTACATGCACTTTTGATAAGATCGGCATGAGAACCTGAGAGACTCTTAGCCGTAAAGTTAGTCATCTTTAGTGCACAGAATTTGGGATATTTATTTTGATTGTTTGGAAAGAAGCCTTTTATTCCCTGTCTCCTTTTTGTTTCTTGCTTGTGTTCTGGATTAGGGAGTTCTATTTACTGTTGCTGCTTAATAAACCACCCCAAATTTGGTGGTATTATGCTCATAAATTTTGTGGGTCAGGATGGGAAAAAGCACGATGGACACGTCTCACCTGCTCCATGATGTCTGAGACCTCAGCTAGGAAGACTGAAAGCCAGGGGAGACTTGATGGCTGAGTCCACTGAAAGCTTGTTCATTCATATGTCTGGTGATTGATGCTGGCTTTTGGTTGGGACCTTGGCCGTGTATAGGCTGGAATATCTACACATGGCCTCTTCATGGACCTGCTTGGGCTTCGTCATAGCATGGTGACTGTGATTCCAAGAGTGAGAGTTCCAAGGAAGCTGTATCTCCCTTTTGACTTAGCCTTGGAAGTCATAGTCAAGCCTTCCCAGATTCAGATTCAAGGGGGAGGGAACAGAGATCCCAGCTTTCCTTGGGAGAAATGTTAAAGTCACATTGTAAGAAGAGCATGTGGGATGGGAGGTTGTGATAGCCTTTAGGAACCTCCATCTGCCATATGCTAAGTTGGAGAAAAGTTAAAGTGTTACTGCCTTTTCCTTTAAAATAAGAGAAAAGAGAAAATGAGGCTTTATTATTTCTGAGATACACAACGTGATTAAGTAGGAGAAATAATGAGAAGTTTTTCATTAGTTCCACAAAAGGCAATGTCCTTAAACTATATCTAATGGGATTGTTGTTAGACATTTAGAAGAACTTTCTGATTTTTTTTTAAAGGAAGTTGAATCATAATTAAGTATATTTTGCCTCTGGATGGACCTTTAACCTTGGGCGAGTCCCAGATTCCTTTTTTGTTGAATGTGGACGATGATACTTGTTTCGCTCACAGGTGATGAGGATGGAATTTTATTATTAATGAAGACAGAATGAAGTAGATGAAATTTAAGTAATTTTCTGGTAATGGATTCACTGTTTATCTAGAAAGAGGATTGTAGGGCATTAGTTAATCTTTGTAATTTTTTCTTTAGATTATAGAATTGATAATTTTCTTTAAATAGAGAAAAATATAGCCCCTTTGTATTATTATTTTTTCCTACTCATGTATGTATTACTTAGAACTCTTGATTAAATGATAAGACATACCCTCTTGCACTGTGTGTTTTACCAGGAACATTTCCAGGGAGCTAGCTCTGAACACCACCCGTGATATGAGTAATGATTAACCCAGTCCTCTTTGAAAGGCCAGAATGGTGCTGATTCAGCAGATGATCCATTTTATAGATTAAGGCAACCTTTTGTTTAAAAGGTGCTGCTTTTCAGATGCTGGGAGCATGGATGATAGAGTTTTTAGGTTGGTAAGTCTCTAGTCTAAGAATTATCAAATTTTGGAGTGTGTCAATTACCTACTTGCTTATCAAAGTGGAAATTCCAAAGTCTCATCAAGGTTCAGAGAAGTATGAATGGCTCCAGAAAGCTGCTTTTTTAAAGAGACTGTTCAAGTGACTTGACAGATGTGGTAGAGAACCACACTTTGAGGCCCACTGGTCTAGGCCCTGCGTAGAGGGAGGAGCATGGGAGCCTTCTTCCTGCCAGGAGCCCCAGTAACCTGGAGGGTGATAGGGACTGTCAGTGTGGAGATGACCTGGCATGACTGTCTGTCTGCATGTATTATTTGAGCACACACTCTTCTGTATTAAGAAATTTCTCAATAACAGAAAGATAAGAAAACCACACATTGAAGTAACTAATGACATATGTACAACCAGCTGCAGAATTGTCTTCGGGAAAGGCATTTCAATTTTAAGGTTAAAATGAAAGTAAAATCTTTCAAGGTCTTGTCGTTTCTTCTTCCTAGTCACTCTTATATAAGGTAATGTCATTAAAAGGCAGAAAGATTATCAAATCTTTCTTAGAGAGTCTACTAAAAATTTGTGGAATGCTCTCTTGGAAGATGTTAATATATTAAGTACCAGCAAAATTTCGAGTTCCTTGAATGCAGGAGTTTTTTTCTTTCCTTTCTTTCTTTTTTATTGGTTCTGTGAAGGCAGTTTGGTGTAATAATTAAGAGCTAGATTGGCTGGATTGAATTCCATCTCTATCACTTGAACAAGTGTGACCTTGAACAAGTTATTTAATCTCTCTGAGCCTCAATTTTGTTAAATGTTCGCTATTGTTATTATCATTACTTTGAATCTCCTGCAATGATTAGTCTTTGGCACATAGTTTGTGTTCAGTAAATCTTGGTTGTTATTTGGAATTGCAAACTAGAGAAGATTATTTTAAATAACAACTGAGGTTGTTTCAGAGAACTATTTAGGAAGTTAGTCCTGAAGACTAGGACCACCGAGATTATCTGTGGTCAAGTTTTTTTTAAGCCTTCTTTCTTCGTCAGTTAATGCATGTTCCAGAAATGCAAGTGTCATGCAACACTCTATCTTACAGAGTCTGTAAGGGTACGTTATAAACTTGTGTAATTATTAACTGTTTAGAGGAAACGTGGTACTACTTTGTTTGATTACAAAATAATTATTATTATAATCTCATACATGTTAGCACCCAGTAGGTCTTTTTCAGTGGTTTTCAACAGAGGTGAGGGTGAGAGGGAGGGCAAAGATTATTTGGTGTATCATTTGATCTGTCATGATTCTTGTCCCTGTCACATCCATGTAGGTCCGTAGAAGGTGGAGGTGATGGTGAATGTTGTTAGCTTTATGTAGACGATTGAGAGACAAAGAAAAAACCAAACCCATTGCTTTCTCGTTGATTCCGACTCATAGCGACCCTATAGGACAGAGTAGAACTGACCCATAGGGTTTCCAAGGCTGTAAATCTCTATGGAAGCAGACTGCCACATCTTTTTCCTGCAGAGTGGCTAGTGGGTTTGAACTGCCGACCTTTTGGTTGTGAGCCAAGTGCTTAACTGCTGCACCACCAGGTGATTTAAATCAAGAGAGTTAAAACTGTATATTTTGGAAAAAAATTGTTTTGGATATTTTAGAAACTATTCAGATGGTATAACATATTAATTGTCATATCAAAAATATCAGAAAAATAAAGTACATAAAATTTACATTTCCTTAACCTGGGAGATTGGCATATCTGAATCTCGCTCTTAGAAGTGGACAGTGTTGTTCCCTACAAAGAGATTATAACTTTGATTTCTCAGGGAAATATCTAATGGACCTTAGTGTTGAAATTGTTTGACTGTTAATAATTTAAAGTAAAACCCCTTCTCTTCTGAGAAAATTACTGCATAAGATTTGAATGTTATTTTTGACTAGTTCAGACTGTGACTTAAAATACAATAATTTTCTCAGAAAAAAAATGAAGCTTTTGCAAAGAGTGGTAGGACACAATTCACCAAAATCAGGTACCTGTGTTTCTTGGAGGTTGAATATAATCCCATGAGTACAGGCTACAAAACCACTTAAATCACCGAGGAAAGCAAGTCTCTTTAGCTGCTCTACATCTGAGTGGTCTTCATCATGCAGTTTAATTAAATATGATCATCAGTAATAGTTCTGTTTTCCATAGGGAAGAATTGACTCAGAATTTTTCAAGATCCGGCCTGTTCCAAAGATAAATTCACATTTTACAAATCACTGGAGGATGCCTATCTTCACATGTTTGCTCATATTTGCTACGCAAATGGAGTGCACTGATTTACTCAAAGACGGACAGAAAACTTTAGGCAACTAAATTCCCTAATGGAGAATTTTCTGATCCAGAGGGAGGGATGAGATATTTAGATACAGTTAACAGAGGAGAACATTTAGAAGTTCAAAGGAATAAATGCCTTCTCTTATTAGTAGAGTATGTGCAGAAAATTTGTAAATAGCAATAAAGGAATTTTCGAGGGTGGCTGTAGTCCACATCCATATATAAGAACATAACCATTTTAGAATGTTGTGTTTAAAGGATTCCAATTTAAATAGGATTTATAAATGTCCGTAACACTTCTGTACTTTAGACAGATAACCATTACTTTACTTCTAGTCAGGCTTCTGCCCACGTGTCTGTCTCAGATGAGTAGTTACAGGTCAAAGGATTAAAACAAAAGATGATAATCCTAGGTTATAGCTTCTCCTCAGTGAGGATTTTTCCTTTCACATTTGATTGTTGCACATTCATATAGGAAATAACACAACCTCATTCACTGCCTTGACCTCATCTTCCTGGTGGCTTGGCAGCACTTGACAGGAAGCATCTACCTGTGGGCACTGGTATCCGAAGGAACTGTGTTGTGCTGTGGGTACTCTGTCGAGTGTTTACCCTTTCATGTAGATGCCACCGAATTGGATAGGAAAATTCACTGTCTTCCTACCTTTTCTCTTAATTTTTCATATTTGGTTTTTTCCCGCCTTTCTTTTTAAATCTTGCAATAGGAACATTTATTAGTAAGTCAAATGAGCTATTCAGTCAGAGCTGTGGAAACTGTGGAATACCATCTGTGTAGTTTGTGATGTGCCCTATCAACTCATATTTGAGCTTTTAGCAGAAAAAATGATAGAAAATTGCAAAGCATTATTATTAACACAGCTGATCCTACAGTGAGTCAGGGTGAGAAAATGAATCTCTGGAGGACAAACTGCTTTTCTGGGTCAGTTGTATTAACCCTTCTGGAACATGTGATATTATTCAGTAATTTACCAATTGGTCTGTGCCAGTTTGCCCTCTTGATATGTAGAAAAATAATGCATCCATGCTCTTGCTTGAATCAGATTCATTTTTTACAAATAAACTGTAATTTTCATTCGGAATAGATTTGTGCTGATTTCCTTCTCTGGTTCATCTATTCATGGACGTTGGATTCCTCTGAGCTCGTGGAATTTCTGAGGAACAATGCCTAAGAGCTGCTGTTTATATTCTAGAGATTGGTAGTGGGCATGGAGCAACACTTATTCAGGGCTTTCTGACATAAACTATTAGTTCTGCTTGGTTTTCCATGACTTTCATCACTTTGGGGCCAAGACCTGTTTTTCCCTTTTTCCCTTGCTGAAGGGATGGAGGGAACAATGTATTTTGTAGCATGCTATATGTATAAATATTCAAGAATGATGATGGTACCCACAATACTTAGGCAGTTGCCAGAAGGCACATACCTGACTCAAATGAGTAAGAAAGGAAAAGAGAGAAAATTAAGAGAAAAAGGAAGGAGAAAACCTGGATGATTAAGTTTAGGAAGGGGGCTGGGAGAGTGAGGTCCTTTAAGCTTGTGAAATTGTTCAGATTGTAGAATGTATTACCCCAATAGCAGGAAAAAACTTGAGCTCCAAAATGCCACATCGTAATGGTTTTACATACATTGTTTTAGTTGATCCTCACAATAAAGCTCTGATTTTAGCCAGGCAGTTCTTACCTCTTTTTAAATAGATCATGGCACAAGTTAGCAAAAAGATTAAATCATTTGGCCAAGTTCTTTTTAGCAACCATACAAAACCAAAGTTTGTTTCCCTCAACTTAGTATCTCTCTAAAATTTCAAGTTTCTGGTCAGTAAGGTGACAGAGTCTTTTGACCTATAAAACCAGAAATCAAACTCACTACCATTGAGTCGATTCTGACTCATAGCTACCCTATAGGACAGAGTAGAACTGCCCCATAGGGTTTCCAAGGTTGTAATCTTTACAGGAGCAGACTGCGTCATCTTTTTCCAGTGAGTGACTGGTAGGTTTGAACTGCCAACCTTTCAGTTAGCAGCCGAGTGCTTAACTACTGCACCACCAGGGCCCCTTTTTGATCTGTAAACTCCTTGCCATCAAGTTGGTCCTGACTTATAGGGATCCTGTAGAACAGAGTAGAATTGCCCTGTAGAGTTTCCAAGGAGCGGCTGGTGGTTTTGAACCATCGACCTTTCGGTTCGCAGCTGAGCTCTTTACCACTGTGCCACCAGGGCCCCATCTATAGAGGTTCCTAAATCTTTAGGGTCTTCATTCACTAATTATGAAACTTTATATTCAGTTGAAAGCATAAGAAATATTTAATTTGTCTTTAGCTGTCTTAGAAAATCTTCTATTTAGATTAAACAAGTGTGGTACAAAATGAACAAATATGTTAATTAGGGGAAAAAGGACTATATTTTGTCTTATGTTTTACTAGGTTCTAAAGCAGTTGTTCTTTGACAACTGATTAAAATGCTTCAGTATGTTTTTCTCCCTTTATTTTAAACAATTATACTTTTGTTTAACTACTGCTGTGTAACAATTGATCAGAAACTTTAGAGGCTTAAAACAAGAACAATCATTTATGTTGCTCATGGATCGGTAATTTGGGCAGACCTCGGTGGGGATGGCTCACTTCTGCTCTCCATGGTGTTAGCTGGGCATCTAAGCTCGGGCTGCAGGATCTACCTCCAAGATGGCTCAGTTACGGTTGGCAAGTTGATGCCGGCTGTCACCTGGGAGCCCAGATGGGGCTGTCAGCCAGGGACCTGAGTTTCTCTCCATGTGGGCCTCTCATAGGGCTGATTGGGCTTCTTTATATTAAGGTGGCACGATTCCAGCAGTGAGTATTCCAAGGAACAAAAAGTGAAAGCTGCCAATCTCTTATGGCCTAGACCTGGAAACTGGCAGTGTTACTTCCATTGTATTCTTCTGGTGGGATAGTCCTGGAGCTCACCCAAATTCAAGGAGAAAGGACAAGGCCCTACCTCTCAATGGGAGAAGTATCCAAAAAATTGCAAATTTCTGTAGTGTACCACAATTATGATGCTCTTAAAAATTGTAGAAAATTTAAATAGTAGAGAAGTGTTTAAAGCACAAAGTGGAAGTTTTTTCCTTTCTCCTAACCCTTCAGTCCCACTCCTTGGAGGAAAAGTAACATTTTGGTGTAGATCGTTTCAGATCTTTTACTAAGGATATATTTATATTTATCAAATAGAGTAGCTGAAGCATGTATTAAGGTATCAATAACCTGTAACTTTTCATTCTAAAACCTAGATACAGTATTTTCCCTTTTGTAAGTTAAAAAAGGCATAATAACAATGTGAAATGAAAGTTGTCTTTTAGTTATTAGCTGTCTTCCCCCTCCAAAAAATTAACCCTTATATAGCATAGCACATATGCCAATATCAAGTCTTGTCCTGAATGGTTTTTATTTTCTTTTTTTATCTCGCTTTAGATGCAGGTTTACAGAGCAAATTAGTTTCTCATTAAACAATTAAGACATATTGTTTTGTGACATTGGTTGCCAACCCTGCAAAGTGTCAACACTCTCCCCTTCTTGACCTTGAGTTCCCCATTTCCATTTGTCCAGCTTTCCTGTCCCCTCCTATCTTCTCATCCTTGCCCCTGGGCTGGTGTGTCCATTTAGTCATGGTTGAGCTATGAGTATTATTGTTCATGGGCCTGTCTGTTTTTCGACTGAAGGGTGACCCTCAGGAGTGACTTCAGTACTGAGTTATAAGGGTGTCTAGGCGCCATACTCTCAGAGTTTCTCTAGTCTGTCAGACTAGTAAGTCTGATCTTTTTTTGTCTAAATGGTTTTTATGTATTAATTTACCTAATTGTAATAAAACGTTATGAGCTAGGTACTCTTACTGTTTGTATCTAGGTTGTAAAAAATAGAACAACAACCAAAAAAAAAATTTCCAAATTTATTACTGTGGAGGGTAGGAAATGTCAGAATTTAATGAGAAATGAGACACGTATATATATTTAAAAAAAAACAACAACAACTTGAAATAGGCCTGAAAACAAAATAAAAACGTCAGTGGAACAATTAAGAGTTTGAAGAAGTGCCACCTTTTAGAGATATAGTTTTGGTACTCCAAATCTGAAGTTGCCACCCTCGTTATTCAGTTAGCAAAACAAATGTAAAAGTCATGTTAGTCTTTTTCTTTAGCTAAGAACTTGGAAGTTTCTTTTTAAATATTTTATTGTACTTCAGGTGAAGACTTACAGAACAAATAGTTGCTCATGAAACAGTAGTACACATGTTGTTTTATGACATTGGTTAACAACCCCACAACATATTAACCCTCTAACTTCTCAACCTTTTTTTTTTTTTTGTGAAAATACACATACCCAAAGATACACTGTTTCAAAAATCTCTACACGCACAGTTCAGTGACATTGACTGCGCTCTTCCAATTGTGCTGTTACTCTCACTTAAGATGAAGGCTTACAGAACAAAATAGTTTCTCCTTTAACAGTTCCTACAAATGTTGCCCTATGACAATGGTTAACAATCTCACAACACATCAACAATATCCTTACTCAACCTTGGGTTCCCTATCACCAGCTTCCCTGTCCCCCTCTGCCTTCTGGCCCTTGTCACTGGACTCCTGTACCTCGTTAGTCTCATTTGGTTTTACGGGGCTGTCCACTCCCAGGCTGAACAGTGAACCTCGGAGGTAACTTCACCACTGAGCTAAAAGGGTGTCTGGGGGCCATACTCTTGAAGTTTCTCCAGTCTCCTTTAGGCCGGTAAATCTGGTCTTTTTTTTGTGAGTTAGAATTATGCTCTACATCCTTCTCCAGCTCTGTCCAGAACCCTCTGTTGTGATCCTGGTCAGAGCAGTCAGTGGTGGTAGCCGGGCACCATCTAGCTGTACTGGACTCAGTCCGGTGGAGGCCTTGGTAGCTATGGACAGTTAGTCCTTCGGACTAATCTTTTCCTTGTATCCTGTTCTCTTCATTCTCCCTTGCTCCCGAAGGGATGAGACCAGTGGAGTATCTTAGATGGCTGCTCACAGGCTTTTAAGACCCCAGACACTACTCACCAAGGTAGAATGTAGAGCATTGTCTTTATAAGCTGTGTCCTGCCAACAGCCCAGCAATTCAGTCCCTCAGGGAGTTTGGATGTGTCTATGGGGCTTCCATGACCCTTCCTTGTACAGGTTGTGCTAGTTTCCCCTGTATTGTGTACTGTCTCACCCTTCACCCAAGATAGCACTTATCTATTGAGAACTTGGAAGTTTCTTGATGGTAAAAGTACTCTCCAGAGATAGAAAGCCACACTTGACTTCTGTCGGATGAGCCACCTCATGGCTTTATATGACGTTCATTCGTCTGAGAAACCTTTTCCAGTAACCTTGGTCCACCAGTAATCCTCTCCCTTCTTGTTCTTCAGGAGTACTTATTACCCAGACCACATGTTTGGCTGTTGACTGTGGGATAGCTTATCTCATGTTCTAATTTTTTTTTCTCTATGTGTTTTAGGTTTTGTATCTTTAATGAAGGTATAAACTCCTTTCAGCAGCAGCTTGGGATAATGGAAAGTGCAAAGAATTTGGAATTAGGTGGCTTGGGATCAAGTTTAGACTCCCTTGTCCATGAGCTGGAGGCATAGACCAATTCTTAGTTTTAACAAATATTATCATGTAATAAAATCTGACTAACAGGAGTTTGTGAAAAGTGCTTTATAATCTATAAAGTGCTATTACAAATATTATTTGCTGTGATTACAGGCACATGTTTAAATATAGCCACAAAGTCTTAAATTGTCCAGTGTCTGGACCAGTTGTTAAATTAAAATGAGAGCTTCATAGGCTCTTGGGCAATGTCAAGTAAATGTGTTATATTTTAAAAATTATCTACTTTTGATCTTTGTGCTACGTACTTCACTGTATCAGCGTCAGTTTTGCATTTCTGTCGTCACCTCTGTAAGCTTGAATAAATCAGAAATATTATTACTTTACTTTTAGTAATTGCATAGTGTCAGAATAACAACCCCAGTTCACCTCTTCTAAGATGGAAAAGAATATCCTTTTTCATGATTGGATAGTTAGTGTTTATATAACATTAGTACTTGTACATTTGTAGGGTTTTCTGTAATAATTTTTATCACAGTCCTAATATAGTTTTCAATTAGATTAGCACTACCTTCTGTTTAACAAATGAGCAGTTTGAAACAATGGAAAGGATATTTATAATTAACACTAGGACTCAACGTCCCATAGTGGATTAAATAGAACATGCATCGAGCTATATACCCTGTCATTTTTGTGCTGTCTTTTTATGCAGCTACTGAAATTCCTAAAAGTTAATGTCTTTGTATTGATTAAAAACATGTTTACAAAGAGTTTCAAGCTATTATGGAAAATTTAAACCTACGTAAAAGTAGACAAAGTAATTTAATGAGCCCCCATGAACCAACTCATACCCTCTTACCAATTATTTTGAAGCAAATCCCAGACAATGTATTATTTCACCCTATAAGCATAAAGAACAGAAGTTTGGTATAATATGTGAATTAAGCAGATGATAACCAAAGGAACAACATCTTTGGCTGTCCAGTCCTTTAAAAATTTTGCTTCATACTGGAATAAGCGTAGAACATTGCTGTTAGGCTTAGAGAGGGAACACTGAAGGAGCCCTTGGTAGCAAGCTAAGAATCTGGGGGAATAGACATTAAACTAATAATCATACACTAAATCTAAGATCTGTGAGGGCAAGGCCTTTTTTTTTTTTTTTTTAAATTGTATTGTGCTTTAGGTGAAAGTTTACAGCTCAAGTTAGTTTCTCATTAAAGAATTTATACACATATTGTTTTGTGACATCGGTTCCAATCCCCACAATGTGATAGCACTTTCCTCCTTTCCACCCACGGTTCCCCATGTCCCTTTGTCCAGCCTTCCTGTCCCTTCTTGCCCTCTTATCCTGCTTTTGGGCAGGTGTTGCCCATTTGGTCTTGTATATTTGATCAAACGAAGAAGCATGTTCATCATGGGTATTATCGTTTGTTTTATAGGCCTGTCTAATCTTTGGCTGAAAGGTGGGCTTCAGGAGTGGTTTCAATTCTGAGTTAGCAGCGTGTCCAGGGCCTGTAGTCTCAGGGATTTCTCCAGTCTCTGTCAGACCAGTAAGTCTGGTCTTTTTTCATGAATTTGAATTTGTTCTACATTATTCTCTGGCTCTGTCCAGGACTCTCTGTTGTGATCACTGTCAGAGCAGTTGGTGGCAGTAGCCGGGCACCATCTAGTTCTTCTGGGCTCAGGCCGGTGGAGTCTCTGGTTCATGTGGTCCTTTAGTCCTTTGGGCTAATATTTTCCTTGTGTCTCGGTTTTCTTCATTCTCCTTTGCTCCAAATGAGATGGGACCAATAGATGTATCTTAAATGGCCGCTCACAGGCGTTTAAGACCCCAGACGCTACTGACCAAAGTAGGATGTAGAACATTTTCTTTATGAACTTAGTTATGCCAGTTGACCTAGATGGCGCCTGAGACCATGGTCCTCGAGGGCAAGGTTCCTGTTTTTTTTGCCTAGCACAATACCTGGCACGTCGTAAATACTAAGTCATTTGTTGAGTGAATGAAAAGAAAATTGTTTAAAAATGAAATTCTTATGGAAATGAGCCTTTATTAGTTGTGTTCAGTGTCATTTGGAATTTAAAGTGTGTGTGTAGGGTGGGGGAAGAAGAGGAAGGAAAAGAAAATGAATTGGAATTCGCCTTGAGAAAGAGAAAATTAAACTTGCCCTAAAACCGAGTTCTTGAAACCTAGTAGGATCTCATTTTAAGAAGGTGTATGAACTATATAGGTAAGTGAAAAGCAACTCCTGCAGCTCTAGTAAATAAAACAGAATAGAAGATAATTTTAAAGCTCGTACGTAAAAACCAGTTATTCAGTCTTAGGCTGCAGTTGACTTACGGCATTACTGATAATTATTTTCAATTTTTTTCTCACATTAAGAACGCGCTTGGCACTTGTTTCCTGTCTAATTTTAGAAGACTTAAGCTTCATCTTAAGTACTCATGTTTGTATATTTAAAACACTTAGAACTGATCAGACTGCCTGTGTTTGAGCCTTAGTGAGCTATTTGTAAATCTCATCATTATTGACACTTTTATACCCTTCAGTGGGAAATTGAATGTGAGAAGACGACATTTCAGTCTGTAACCAGATATTGGTCGTCTTTATCTGAGTTTTAGGTGACATGCAAGCTAATCAGTAAACCATCCTAAGGAAACTATTGACAAGAGTCAGAAGTTTAGTTTTTCAGATGTAAAGACTGATTACTGCTTTGTTGCTAACCTTTACATGCAATAAGTTAAGTTTTTTTTTTCTTTTTTGACTTGGCACAGAGAAGATTTTTTCCTTTTGGGATGTGCTATATATAACCAGTTTGTCTAATGCAGTTCATTTTTTCTAACTACTGTCCCGAATAAACTAAAATTGTAGCAGAAGCAGATAAAATGGCAGTGACAACAGGAACCACTGATATGTGGAGGCTAGGCAGTCTGCTGACTCCACCAGGCAATAATGCGTTTGTCTAAATCCATTCACAGAAAAGGAGATAATTCTGCTAGGGAACTGAAAAGGTTGTGTGAAACCACATAATAAATCTTTTCTAGGGATCTTGAGAAGTGTTGATTCTCCCTTCTCTTGCAATGTGCTATATGTATAATAAACATTTTTGAAACATAGGGTTTCTCCTGCACTTGTCAAAATAAGTATTAAAATAGAAGATGATAAAAGATTTTCCTAGATAGGAGGTAGCATAGTGCTTTGAGTTTAGGCAAATATTTTAGGAACCAGAAAATTGTAATTATGTATTCTTAATAACTTATCCTTATATGGTATTACATTTTCACTAAAATAAGGAAGAATTACCATATAATAATTATTTTCTTAAATGCTGCTTAAAACATCCAGAGATTTATCTAGGAAAGACTCAAAATAACTTTTTCTTCTTCTAACATTTTCTATCCATATCCCTTAATTTGAGTCCTCATGGAAGGCAGGTATTATGCATAGTGGTTAATGGTTAAGGGCCTCGAGGTGGGAGCCAGACCTGCCTGGGTTGGAAAGCCAACATGGCCCCTTAGGTGCTGTGTGAGGTTCATAATAATATTGCTGTGATTAGGTTCTCTCATTGTGAGGATTAAATGAAGCACTTGAAATAGTGCCTGCTGCATAGTTAGAGTTGTGTAAGACTTTACTTATTATAGTCAGCATCTTCAGGCTACTTTTAGCAAAGTTGATTGAATAATGATTTTTTTTCATTTTATGCTCTTTTTTTTTTTTTTTTTTTTTTTAAGCCTACCAGCCAGAAGTTCAGGGGCTTTGGGACCAGAATAACTTGCATTCTCATCTGCTAGTTTACTAATTGCTGACCTTGGGAAAACTGTTTAAATTCATTGAGCCTAAATTTCATTGTTTTTTTTAAATGAAATAATACCTCATAACATTATAGTAAGAGGTCAATGAAGTTATTTTTTGATATTTTTTTGATAACCGAGAGTTGCAAGTCAGAGAATCTACTGAAAGCCATGAACTGTCTCCCTTGAAAAAGCAGATTCACCCCTCCCCCCAAAAAAAGCAACCCACACTTCATTTTGCCTACTACTTCAGCCGTCTATGTAGGATCTCGTACATTATGATGACATTGGATAGATGTTGAAAAATACTGGTGTTTCATTTCTGCACATAATACTTCTTCCCTCAACTTAGAGCCAAATTTCTCTATCAAATTTTCAGCTCTAAAAATATTTTACGTATTTATAATATATATAATATTTTATAAATAAAATGTAATATATACTATTTTTAAATGTTTTGTAATAACAAGACTGTTTGAAGGTCTGCATGCATAATCACGATTAAATAATTTTTGGGTCTTATTTAGAATCAATTTGGGGCTATTTATTAAAGACCGTTGATACGGGGTATAAACAATGTATCTGTTCAGGCTGTGTTATTGACCCTGATCTTTCAGGAAATAGATAACCAGGGGGAAGTCGTTTTGCTTGATCTCTTGTGGTTCCATGTCCGGGCAAGTTCTCCTACTTTCTACCCAAACCCAAACTATGATTTTGGCAATATTAGTCTATGGCAGTCAGACTCTGATCATTGTTAAAAATTGGAGCACTGACTCTCAGCCTTGTCATTTCCTTGGAAAACAAAAAGAATTAAAATTCTGTGCTTTTTTGCCTATTTAATTTAGATTTATAAGCTCCAGTGGCAGCAGCTGTCTCTTTTCACATTTTGTGCAGGAACTGTCACATTTTTGGTGCTCAATTAATGTGTTTTTACTTTTTATCTAAATTAATTATTCTGGCCGTGAACTAATTTACACATTCTCATTTGCAGTACTGAGGAAACGGGAAACATTGTTTTTAATTCAGTGTCTAGAATTTTAGACTAAAAAATTCCAGATCATCACGTAATAGCATGAAAGACAGTTTTATTTGAAAATATGCAGTTAAAGTTTTTGTTTTTTTAAAGCTATTAACCTGTTTTGCTTAGAAAGATGGCTGAGAATTGCCTAACTGATCAAAGATAAGGAAAATGTTAAGAGATTTAGTCTTTTGTACTTTGTATGCTAATAAAAAACTAAATATTAATTGATTATTTATGCCTAATTAAATTTCCTGTGGGCTACTATTCCTTTAAATTTAATAAGTCATTTTAAGGAAGTATCGGTGTATTAGAATTGAAGGAGATTTCCAATAGATGAGAGAAAGGATTTTCTTTAAAAAGATAGATGGATATTTTTTTAAAAACAACAATATAAGAGTTATTAGAAGTAATCTATTATTATGATTATTTATTTATTTTGGTATGGATTTTGACTGCTTAAAGAAGCTTGATTACTGAGCCTTAAAAATAACACATAAGGCATAAAACAATGTATGTACTGACTTTAATGAGAAGCTAGTTCATTCTGCAAACCTTCATCTAAAGTACAATAAAAAAATACATAAAGCACTCTTTTATTCCTTGTGTTGATCATAGTGTTGATGTATAGGAAAAAAAAAA
This sequence comes from Trichechus manatus latirostris, assembly GCF_000243295.1. NCBI lineage: Eukaryota > Metazoa > Chordata > Mammalia > Sirenia > Trichechidae > Trichechus > Trichechus manatus. The sequence continues at coordinate 7,155,904 of NW_004443954.1, forward strand.
CATTGTATAAGCACATTTACTGCAGAAAAAGCTATAATCATCAACCGTGGAAAATCAATATATATTTTTCAAAATTTAGATTGATGATCGTGTGCCATCAGTGTTAGCTGAAGCTTGGGGGATGCTCCAGGGGTCAAGAGCAGACCAGCTGAGCTCTTGCATCATCAGTGAGTATGAGATTGACTTTCTCAGGCTACTTTTCCCAAGTATGGGCCCTGAGCTTCTTGGCTGAGATGAAAGATGGACCTGAATAAGATTTTGACAGGAAACAGTATTAAATAAGTGCTGGGTTTATCGGTAGCGCTGCTACCTTGGGCTAAGGCGAGTAAATTTTGCCTTTGTCTATAAAATTGAATTGTGTTTGTCTTTTTTTAAAAAGTTGAGTATAAAGTAAACCTTCCAAACATAGACCTTTAAAATAATGATGTCATTACATTTGTACCAATTTCATAATCTAACAATTCAAAAATGGTAAATCTATTCACATCCTTCTCTCTTGCTTTATAATAAGATTTTTCAAACTGTATGTCATGACCCATTACTGAGTCTTGAAATCACTTTGTTACGTTGTGACCAACTTTAAACAAAAGAGAGAGAGAAAGAGAATATAACAAAAAATTCAGTCCATTGCACAAAGTATAGGCAAGTGTAAAAGGTGTGTATATGTATGTACGTACTTGATCACTGTGGAAGATGTTATTTAGGTTGCACTCAGTTTGAAAGACTTTGGTGATATTCCTGTCCCTGAGGGTGACTGACTAAATGGCCTATTCAAATTTTGAGGGTGCTTATCCCTAAAATAGGAAGTGATAGTGTGCCATCTGGTGAGTTTTGTGGAATTGTCACTGCTTTCTGTATTTGGAAATAGTTATTCTACTCCTGCCCTCTTTCTATTCTTAGGTCTTCTTTGCTGTTGATATATCATAGAATAATGGCTCTCAGACAGTGTGCCCATGGACAGAGAGGCATTTCATTGCTGAAATTGAATAGAAGGGTATTTTCTTAAATCGTAGGAAAGTAATACGTTAATGGATACAATTTCTCAACTTCAAGTTTTTCCCAGTCCGTTGCAAGTAGTGTGAGTGACTCTTATTACTTGTCAGATGATAAAATGGAAGTGAAGAGAGCCAGTGGACATTTGGAAGACTTAGCCTACCATGCTTAATTCAGTAGCTTTATGTTTCATGTGTGTAATGTGGTCTTATTTTCTGCTAGTAAAAGGTTTCTTGATCATATGGTGGAATTAGGTGTATTCACATTTCATGCTGTTCTGCAAGGGCAGAGTTCCTACATAATAACTATGACTTCCAGGTAGTCTGACACCTGAACAAGTTTGAGAACTGTTCTGGGTGTGTAAGAATCCCTAACAGGTCCACTTTGATTTACTGATCAGTCCCTGAGGCTGAATCAGTATCACAAAATATGGGCTGAGTACCAATAGCATCATCACAGTCTTGGGCTATTGTTTATATTTAACAGTACTATCACAAACATTTTGAAATGTAACCCTCAGTTTTAATTTCTAGCTATCTTAGGGGGCGATTGAAATAGTATATTCTGTTTTCTTCTTATTCCCATGAACACATGATAAATCTCTTCCGGATTTTCTGAGGCAGCTGTCTCACCTGCGGCCATGGACAAATTCCTAGCCAAGTGAAGGCTTTTCTCTAACTCAAAATTCAAATGACAAATGGTTGGAGTTTTTGGCATATGGAACTGGAGAGCTTTCCAGTGGGATGATCTTTTCATCAGTGCTAGACCTTCAGTTCAACTAATGTTATACATACACATATTTTATTTTTATTGATGAATATTTAAATTTTTCTTAAGTGCATAAAATGTAGTCATGATAACAAAACAATCAAACATTATAGAAGAATATATGTAAACAAAGTGAATATCTCTCCTTTGTTCTTCTTGCACCAATCCCTCTCTCCTGAGAAGAGTCAGTAATTTGGAGTTATCATCTCAGACCTTTTCTTGCCTTCTGAGATTAGAAATGCAGAAACAGCGCGGTCAAGCATCATTGTTCTTCCTACGTAAGTTATTCTATAGATTTATGTTTATCAATTATATGTAACTTTTTAAAGAAATAAAATTGTCCATTACAGAACATTTGGAAAATACAGAAAAGTAAAAAGAAAAAAATAATCTCTTCTAGTCTCACCCTTTGGAGAGAGGGTTTTTTTTTGCATATTGATGTATATGTTTTCAGTTTCTTATATGCATGTGCCTTTATATACAGATTTGATAGCCAAAGTGAGATTGTTTTTAATATTGTTTGCCAAGCTACCTTTTTTTCATTCAGCCATATGTCGTTATTGCTTTTCCATTTAACCAAATACTTTGTTATTAAAAATAATGTAGATATTATATTCTACCATATGAACTGCCATACATATTTAACAAATCTTGTTATTGGATATTTAGGTCTTTTCTGAAATACTAAGTAGAAGTTATAGAAATTAAAAAGCTGATACTAAAATTTATATGAAAATTCGGAGACCTAGAGTAGCTAGAATTATTTTGAAAATGAACAAGTTGGAGGTCTTATGCTATCTCATTACAAGATTTATTATAAAGCTACTGGGATAAAGATGGGATGGTTATGGTTATAGGTCAGTGGGACAGAATAGAGCCTCCAAATATACCTATACCTATATATGGTCTGGAGCCCTGGTGGCGAAGTGGTTAAGAGCTCAGCTGCAAACCAAAAGGTCAGCAGTTCTAATCTACCAGCTGCTCCTTGGCAACTCTAGGGGGCAGTTCTACTCTGTCCTGTAGGGTCGCTATGAGTTGGAATCGACTTGACGGCAATGGGTATATATGGTCTATTGCTTTTTGATCAACAAATGGTGATTTGTTGATTTAAAACAACTAGATATTGCCATGGGAAAAAATGACTCCTGGCCTCTTGATTTTCCTCAGAGAATACATAAAACTTAATTTGAAATGGCTTGTAGACCTAAACATAAAAGCTAAAATATAAAAGCTGTAAAAACATAGGACAAAATTATACTGTTAATTTCCTAGCCCTGCTATAACATTACTGCTTTGTGGCTTAAAACGGCTGCTATTCGATCACAATTCTATAGGCTGTAAGCCTGAAATCGAAGTGTGGGCAGGGCCATACTGTGAAGGCGATAGGAAACACTCTGTTCCATGCATTTCTCTGAGCTTCTGGTGTTGCCGGCTATCCTTGGTGTTCCTTGGCTTGTAGATGCATCTTTCTAGTTTCTGCCTCCTTCATTACATGGCATTCTCTCTCTGTGTGTGTTTCTGTGTCTCCTCCTCTTCTTATAAGGACAGCAGTCATGTTAATTTTAGGGCCCATTCTACTCTAGTATGACTTCATCTTAATTTGATTTCATGTGCAGAGACAGTAAGGTTGCATTCACAAGCACTAGGGGTTAGGACTTGAACATTCCTTTTCTGGGGACACTGTTCAACCCACAGCACCACTTTGGGATAGGCAAGTACTTCTTAGAACACCAAAAAAAAAAAAAAAGTATAAAGGAAAAAATTGATAAATTAGACTTCATCAAAATTAAAACCTTTTGCTATTTTAAAGAAACTGTTAAGACCTGGGGAAAATATTCACAATGTGAAAGGATAGAATGTATAAATATATAAAGAACTCTTATAACTTAGTAATCTGAAATCAACCCAATTTTAAAAATATTTGAAAGACTTGGACAAATAACTTTAAAAAAAATAGATATGCAGATGGCCAATAAACACATGAAAAGATCCTCAAGAACGTAAATCATCAGGGAAATGCAAATAAAAACCACAGATAACATAGCTAAAATTTAAAAAACTGATAGTATGCCAGAATGTGAAGCAACTAGATCTCTCATTCCTTGCTTGTGCGCTTGTCAAATGGTACGACCACATTGGAAAACAGCTCGGCAGTTTCTTATAAAGTTTCTTGTAAAGTTTAACAATTACTTAACCATATTATTCAGTATTTATCTTGAGAAATATAAGCACATTCCACAAAAAGACTTGTACGTGAATGTTCATCGAAGCTTTAATTCATAATAGCCCCAAACTGGAAAAACCTAAATGTCCATTAATAGTAAATGGTTGAACGAATTGTAATAGTCATGTAGTGGAATACAATCAGCAGTAAAAAAAGAACTAGTGACAAATACAGCCACCATATGGCTGGATCTCAGAAATATGCTGAGTAAAAGAAGCCAGAAACATACTGTATGATTCCATTTACATGAAGCTTTAGAACAGGAAAAACTCAGCTGCAGTGATAGAAATCAGACAAGTGATTGACAGGGGTGGGGAAATGACTGTAAAGAGTCGTGAGGGAATTTTCTGGAACAATGGAAAGGTTCTATATATAGATTGTGGTAGTAGTATACCTTTGTTAAAACTCATCAAACTGTGTATACATTTGATATGTACATATTTGCACATATTACTATATTTCATAAAATGGAAGCTTTGGTATAGCCATGCCTTTGGATGCTTTTTTTAATGATGGAGGTGGTGTGCTTGAGAGGAGTGTGAATTCTGCCACTCCTTTGCCTCCCCCTCGATCCCCCACATTGTTGTTGTCAGGTGCCCTTGAGTCGGTTCCGACTCATAGCGACCCTGTGTACAACAGAAGGAAACACTGCCTGGTCCTGCGCCATCCTCACAGTCGTCGTTATGCTTGAGCCTGTTGTTGTAGCCACTGTGTCATTCCATCTTGTTGAGAATCTTCCTCTTTTTCACTGACCCTCTGTCAAGCATGATGTCCTTCTCTGGGGACTGATCCCTCCTGATAACATGTCCAAAGTATGTGAGATGAAGTCTTGCCATCCTGGTTTCTAAGGAGCATTCTGATTGTACTTCTTCCAAGACAGATTTGTTTGTTCTCCAGGCATTCCATGGTATGTTCAGTATTCTTCACCATCACTGTAATTCAGAGGCATCAGTTCTTCAGTGTCCAGCTTTCACATGCATATGAAGTGATTGAAAAAACCATGGCTTGGGTCAGGCGCACCTTAGTCTTTAAGGTGACAACTTTTCCTTTGAACACCTTAAAGAGGTCTTTTACAGAAGATTTGCCCAGTGCAATGCGTCGTTTGATTTTTTGACTGCTGCTTCCATGGGTGTTGATTATGGATCCAAGTAGAATGAAATCCTTGACAACTTCAATATTTTCTCCATTTATCATGATGTTACTTACTGGTCCGGTTTTGAGGATTTTTGTTTTCTTTATGTTGAGGTGTAATCCATACTGAAGGGTGTAGTCCTTGATCTTCATCAGTAAATGCTTCAAGTCTTGACTTTCAGCAAGCAAAGTTGTGTCATCTGCGTATCACAAGTTGTTAATTGGTTTCCTCCAGTGCTGATGCCCTGTTCTTCTTCGTATAGTCCAGTTTCTCAGATTATTTGCTCCGCGTACAGATTAAGTATGGTGAAAGAATACAATGCTGACACACACCTTTCGTGACTTTAAACCACGCAGTACCCCCTTGTTCTGTCTGAATGACTGCCTCTTGATCTGTGTATAGGTTCCACATGAGCACAATTAAGTGTTCTGGAATTCCCATTCTTGGCAGTGTTACCCGTAATTTGTTATGATCCACACAGTTAAATGTCTTTGTGTAGTCAGTAAAACACAGGTAAACATCTTTCTGGTATTCTCTGCTTTCAGCCAGGATCCATCTGACTGGGTTAAATAATACAGTGATTTAGAATTTGAATTTATGGCACTTCTCTGGAATGAGTCGTATTTTGGGGGGGGCAGGGTTCTACTGTAACCACGCTATGTGTGCTCAGTTCCATCTAGCCCGGCACTCATCTTAGTACTTCAAAACACATTCCTCATTTCTATGTTAAACATCAAACCAAAACCAAACCCATTACCATCAAGTTGATTCTGACTCATAGCGACCCTGTAAGGACAGAGTAGAATTGCGACATAGGGTTTCCAAGGCATAAATACTTAAGGAAGCAGACTGCCACACCTTTCTCCTGCAGAGTGGCTGGTAGGTTTGAACCGTTGACCTTTTCGGTTGGCAGGCGAGCACTTTTACCATATTAAACATAGTATTCCTTTTTCTTCTTCTCCAGCACTTTAATATATTAAACATAGTATTCCTTTTCTTCTTCTCCAGTAACTGAGAGAACTTTAGTAATGATTTTTGTATGGGTGGATGACCTTTGAACTCTTTTACCGTTTTAAAACAGAATTTGGTTTCCAGGAATGCTGTTTTAAATTCTGCCTGGAATTTTTTTTTTCTGTAGGCTTTCAAAACGAATGTGCCCTTATGCTTGTTTTTTTCTTGTTTTGTTCTCTTCCATTAACTCAGTAATGTAGTTAATTAATTTTTCTGTGTTTCTTTGGCCAGATGATTCATAGCTAGCATGATTTTTAAACCCAGTGTAGTTTTTTCCAAATACCTTAGTTACAAAAATGATATGCATATGTCATTTACATTTGTGAAAATTTATTTTTTAAACTAGTAGTTTTTTCTTGTCAGTGTTAAAAGAATCTGCTTTATTATGTAATCTAATAATGAACTTTTAAAAAAGTACAGTTTTTAGAGTAGCTCTCTTAAAACGTCCCTATGACATTGGCCAGAAGTGTAAGGGAATTTCCTTTTCAGTGTGTTGAGGAAACTGATGTTATGAGTGTCTTTTTAAGGCTGGAGAGGTGTTCTTATGCCCTGTTGGGACTGATGTGTTTCTCCAAGCGTAGTGTATTTGTGTTTATGTGGTTGAAAGCAAGCAAGCAAACAAACAACAACAACAAAACTCTAAACTCTCCTACCTACAATATAAAAATTTTCATTGATAGGATAGCAAAATATCTATCCTTTAATCAGAATATCAGGGCTTTCTATAGATGACTTAATTACTTTCTTTTGTTTACTGTCTTTGTAAATGAAATTCTTTGTTCATTTTTTTCATAAATTAAACTACATATGTTAAAAGAGAACTCTTAAAAATTTGATGCTTCTATTTTAAGTGTATAAGAAGAATAGTCTTCTGTGTAATTCCTACCTTTGTTTTTTTCCTGCCTTTATTTTTTAAGATAATTTAAATGCACACATAGCACTATTACTCAGCACAACAAAGGACATGTAGGTTTATTTAGATTTTTATTTAATTTTAAATCAGTTTAATCTAGAATTTTAAAAAGTTGATCCTCACACCATTTATTCCTGGTACACTTTCTTCAGTTATTTGACTTATCCCTCATTTTCTTTCTCTGTTATGAGCTTCTGTACCTTTAGGGTAATTTTTTTTCTTGTCATTCTCAGTTTTTCCTTTCCTTGCCTCTTCACAATGAGCAACACAAGTGGAGGAAGCAGATGTGTTCACCTTAAATCCATTACTTCCCTATGAAAGTTCAGGTTTTTTTTTTCCAGAAAACTTCACTTTAGACATAAGAAGCACACTCGTTTAGAACATGTCCAGCTGAAGTAATGGACTATGGATGAGATCCATAGTCATAATGCAGCGGTGGAGTTTGGATGAACATGGGCTAAGAATTGTTGTTAGGTGCTGTCGAGTCGTTTCCAACTCCTAGTAGCACTATAGGACAGAGTAGAACTGCCCCATAGTGTTTTCAGGGAGCGGCTGGTTCCTTTGAACTGCTGACCTTTTGGTTAGTAGCCGAGCTCTTAACCACTGCGCCACCAGGGCTCCAAATAAGACTTACTTAGCCAGTAGATTCTTCTAGTCTAAATCATTCTTTTAGCTGCCACACATCCATTGTAGAAAAGATATAAATAATCTTAATACCAAGAAAAGACGTCTTTTAAAGTAGGATATGTACTTACGGAATTTCCACAGAACTTTTCATTTTATAATTGTCACTTTTAAAAATATAATTTCTCACATGGGTGGGAAATAAGTTCAAGGGAGCCCCATGAAAGGAAGCCTCAACTTTTCTGACATAATATTCTTCATCTGTTTTTCTCTTCATAGCTCTCAACTTTTCATTGTGTGTTTCTGTATTGCAGTACTATGAATTGTCTAAATTTATGAGCGATAAGAATTAGAATCAGCAGAAAGCTGGCTTCTGTGAGGTAGAGGTCAGACTTACCTCACTCTCCAGCTTCTTCACCATTTCTGACACCAGCTGTTCCCCCCATTGCACTCTCTACTTCTCTTCAGTGTTCAATAATTTTTTGCAGTGGCCACACAGAACTCACAGACCATACTCATAGTTACATGGTTTATTAGGGAAGCAACAGACTATAACTTGGGATTAGGATCAATTTGGAAGTAACAGGAACAACTCGGGAATGGGATCAGGGAGCACATAGTCAAGGTCTGGAGGCTCCCCTGAACTGGAGAACGTGTCCCTCCCTTCTTCAGAGCAGGACTACTTCAACCAGGACAGCTCTCAGCTGCTCTCCGACGCCAGCGTCTCTATTGCTAACTGGCCCGGCTCATAACCAGTATAGCAGCCTTCTCTCAGCTGTGCAGCTCCTCTCTCAGTCACCAGCTCTGCTGATCAGCCGCTTGTGGACCTCTTGCCACTGTCTGTGCCACAGGATTCCTTTCTGGCCTCTGAGTCACTGTCTTTGCCACAGGCTACTTCCAGGCATCTAGATATCTTCAGTGTTACAACCCTTGACCTGTATTATAATTCTTTTAGGAAGTTCCCCTTGCAGGAACTCTGGGTCCAAACCTTTCTGCTACAGGCTCTTCTTGGTCTTGAGGTTCCCTCCTCCCCTCCTTTCTGTGGGGTTGGCCACTTCTGTATGCAAACTCCTTGTCCATTTCAAGGCATGGTCCTTCCAGCAGGACCACAAACCAACCAATCCTCTGGGTGGACTGCAAATCGTTCATTCCTATTGGGTAGTTTTACACACCACCTTTCCAATTAGTAAACCGACCAATCAGTGCAAGATGAGTAAAATAGACCAATCACAGGACAGAATGTGGCTCAACCAATCAATTTGTCAGAATTACAAACCCAGGGCTAGAAAAACCATATATAAGAGAAACTCGTTGCACTGTTGTTTCTTAATATTGAGTTTATAATACTGAAAAAATGGTTAACAAGATGCTATTCTTTCTTTCAGAAGAAAGGCCTGGCGATCTACTTCTGAAAAACCAGCTTTTGAAAACCCTATGGAGCACAGTTCTACTGTGGCACACCTGGGGTTGCCATGAGTTAGCATTGACTTGATTCTGCCTTTAAAACTTTGTAACTTCTTGTTTTACTCCTTAATCAAGCATAGAAGATATAATGGGCCTGGGATAGAAAATGACCTACTGTTTCCAGAACTTTACTCAGATTGTCTTATTTAAACTCACAATATTCCTACGAGGCAGTAAATAGCACCCCCCCCCCACCCCCAATACATACATTCATCATCTGCAGTAGGTTGAAGATATCTCATAGCTAGTCGCTGGCAGAAGCAGGATTCAGATTGAAGGATGATTGTAAAGATTGTGTACCTTCTGCTGTATCATCCTGCCTCTTGCTTCCAGGGAGCAAGACACAGTGAAACTCACTGTGGATTAATTGGGTCCGTGATTCCCAGTATCAGGTATTCATTAATCTGAAAACCAAGTTTCCATGTATCACATTTCTCTGATATGTTATGATGGGAGTGATTTCAGTACTGTATTCATAAGCCAGTTTTTACAGCACCATCTGTTGTTGGTGTTGTTAGGTGCCGTTGAGTCAGTTCCAACTCATAGCGACCCTGTGTACAACAGAATGAAATACTTCCTGGTTCTGCGCCATCCTCACAATCATTTTTCTGCCTGAGCCCATTGTTGTAGCCACTGTGTCAGTCCATGTCATTGAGGGTCTTCCTCTCTTTCGCTGACCCTCTGCTTTACCAAGCATGATGTCCTTCTCCAGGGAGTGGTCCCTCCTGATTACATGTCCAAAGTATGTGAGATGAAAGTCTCACCATCCTTGCTTCTAAGGAGCATTCTGGCTGTACTTATTGCAGGACAGATTTGTTGGTTCTTCTGGCAGTCCATGGTATAGTCAGTACTCTTCACCAACACCATAATTCAAAGGCGTCAGTTCTTCGGTCTTCCTTATTCATTGTCCAGCTTTCGTATATGTATGAGGCGATTGAAAAACACCATGGCTTGGATCAGGTGCACCTTAGTCTTTAAAGTGACATCTCTGCTTTTTAACACCTTAAAGAGGTCTTTGGCAGCAGATTTGCCCAATGCAGTATGTCGTTTGATTTCTTGACTGCTGCTTCCATGGGCGTTGATTGTGGATCCAAGTGAAATGAAATCCTTAACAACTTTGGTATTTTCTCCATTTATCATGATGTTGCTTATTGGTCCAGTTGTGAGGATTTTTGTTTTCTTTATGTTGAGGTGTAATCCATACTG
>NW_004443954.1:7166338-7253039 GCF_000243295.1 Trichechus manatus latirostris
ATTGGTCCAGTTGTGAGGATTTTTGTTTTCTTTATGTTGAGGTGTAATCCATACTGAAGTCCTTGATCTTCATCAGTAAGTGCTTCAAGTCCTCTTGACTTTCAGCAAGCAAGGTTGTGTCATCTGCATAACGCAGGTTGTTAATGAGTTTTCCTCCGATCCTGATGCTGTGTTCTTCATCATGTAGTCCAGCTTCGTGGATTATTTACTCAGTATACAGATTGAGTAAGTATGGTGAAAGGATCCAACCCTGACACACACGTTCCCTGACTTTAAACCGCGCAGTATGCTCTTGTGCTGTCCGAGTGACTGCCTCTTGGTCTATGTACAGTTTCCTCATGAGCACACCTAAGTGTTCTGGAGAGCAAACTTTAAGAAAACCCAAACTTTGAAAACTCGATCAATCAGGACTGATTTATTCACTTAACATAGATATCTCACAGTTTTATAAAAGAACCAATCATACTACAGGCTTCCTTAAATGGACATTTTCCAAGGTACGTTTAAACAATTTGAGTTACAAAAATTGAATTTGCGTGGAATTACTCAGAATAAATCATTATGCCAAATGAACCATGACTTTCTAGCGAAATCTATTTTGATAATGAATCAAAAATTACAAAATATTTAGAATTTTACTAATATTATTTTATGCATACTATTAAATATAGCAAATAAATTAGTACATGTATGATGAAATAGTTGATGGGACAGATCTCGAAAGTGTGAAGAAATCATAGCCGTTTTTTGAGGGGAGTGCTTTTTTGAAAAAGTTTAATGACTGTTTATATCAGAGATGCTAATTTTGTTTTTGTATGGCAAATTTACAGGATATATAAGAAACTAGACTCTCCCACAGGGAGTGACAGAGTAAATTGTTCAATTTTGGGAGGAGTGACATTAACCAATAAATTATTTCTACCAGTGCCCCAAATGGCACCTTTATGGCCTAACAGAATCAATGAGACTGTGAAGCAGAATTTATTTCCTTTTCAAAGGCTTAAGACCAATATGCTGACTGTCTTAATTTTTCTAAATTAAAGTGGATTTTTTTATGTAAATATAGTTTATGTGACATTTTAGAAATGCAGTGAAAGGTTTTAATAAACCATCTAAACTAGTCTTATAAGAAAAGTAAAGTTAGTAAATTTCATTGATACAGATAACCAGTCACTTTAGTGTCAGAAGCAAATTTTTCTTTGACTTGAAAAACCTAAATAATGGCTGTATTTCTCCATCTTACTTGATTATGTACCATTTTACTTTTTTTTTTGGTCTTTCATCTAATCCCCCGCCCCCCAGTCTCCCTTGAGATTAAAATTTCTAAAACACTACCTTTCATTCTTCCCTTAACTTTTCAATGCCTTGTAATTGCCTGTTGGTTAAAGTGGACTTTTATAGCCTCTTCTCCATTTTCTTCCCATGCAAGCCTTATACTTCAGCCAGACTGCTCTAGGCATTATTAACTGATCTTTGCTTTTGGCACCCTTTGTCTTTCTGCCTATCTAAATCCTAATACATGCTTTACAGTTTAGAAGATTACACCCCATTTAATTTTTCAGACCACCCAAGCCACACACACCTTTATCTCACATTTTAATGAAATCATTGCCACTACTCCCTACACCTCCTGTTTGGTATATAAGCTATCATACCTCACAGTATTTTCTAATACTACCAAACTCCTGTATTACGTATTTGTCTCATTTCCTGGCCTTTATTTGGGAACTTCCTAAGAGCAGAGGCCAATGTACGACCTCTACTTCTGAATCTGTAGTGAATTCATTTCTGTGAAATCTACATCTGTTTAATAGTATTTTGTACATAATAAAACCCTAAAAAACACTAAAGTCAAAAAACATAGAATGTATAAAGGCATAGATTTTTAGAGCTAGAACTAATGGTCGAATGCTGTCATTTATAGTTGAGGTACTGAGTCATAGAAATGTTGATTTGTAGTAGTAGGTGCTTGAAAAATCATGACACAGCTTGGGCACATCTTTTTGTTATTATCTGTATGTTTTATTTAGCAGAGTTTTTATAGTTTTTTGCTTAACATTTAAATATGCAGTTATTTTGCAGAGAATTTTCAAACATTTTGAATGGTACTGCTTAATACATAGAAACCTATGATCAAACATTTAAATTGAAACTATTTGTCCCTGTGAACTGGTTTTTACTAAAAGCTGTGATTATTGGTCCCTCTGTGCAGTAACTCTGAAATCTATGTTATACACTCAGCGGTCCTATTTATATACATTATTGGTGTAACTATTACTCTGTTGGTAGTCTTTTCACAGTATCTGGAAATGTAGTCCACCTCCTGGGGAAGAAAGGAAAAAAATAATAGCATTTAATACCATTATTCCCACAGAGCTTCAGAAATTGGCACAAAAGTTTTCATGTTAATCGCACAAATGCTGTTATTTTGAATTTATTTCATTTTAAAACAGTATTCAGTGTCTTTTAGTGAACCCAGAAGCTGAAACAAGGTCAATGTTATGGACGAGGGAAATGAGAATGGTCTTGGGAGTCTCAGTTAAAGGAGACATCTCCCATTGTAGGGAAAATCTGTGCCACTGACAGCTTGCTCCTTTCTAAAACAAGAATTTGCCCCTCTCTGAGGGGTGGGGGGCGGCCGTCAGGTGTTTTGAAGATCGTAAAGTCAGACATGATTGGGTTGCTGTTATTTTCCTTCAGAGAGCTATAGAAAATGCCTTCCGGGCCATGCTCGTGACAGGCTGTCACGGCACGTGTAGATTTAGAGTATACTGATGAGTGTAATTCATGTGAGTCTTTTGCCTTTGTAAACCTTTTGCACATCTAGAGATAAAAGATGTATTTTATCTCAGAGTTATGAGGTCAGAGTTCTGACTACTTTTCTGCGAAAATGCATGAATTAATAACCACTAGAGTTCTCATAAGGAGCCCTAGTGATGTGATGGGTAAGTGCTCAGCTGCGGACTGAAAGATTGGCAGTTCAAAACCCATCAGGGGCTCTGAGGGAGAAAAGACCTGGTGATCTCCTCCCAGAAAGATTACAGCGTAGGAAACCCCATAGGGCAGTTCTGCTCTGTTCTGTAGAGTTGCTATGAGTTCGAATTGACTCAGCAGCACACAGCAACAGAGTTCTCTTGGGATTCCATCTTAGCCTAAAATCAGAATTCTAGGAAAGAATAGTAAGCATTCAGTAAGCACTTAAGTTTCTAAGTAACCGTTTTTATTTTTTTTTAACTGTTTAATTTTGTAGAGTAGTTTTTCAGTTGTTTAATTCTTGTTTTTTGAATACTTTTTACATACGTACTCACGCAGGCAATGGATATGTATTCTGAATTGTATGCTTAGAAAAAAGCCAAAATAATAAAAATAATACAGAGAATTTATAACCCTTAGATCGACTCAACGACAACGGGTTTGGTTTGTTTGTTTGTTTTTTTTTTGGTAGATAGAAAAAGCCAACTTGTAAAGTTTAGACTGTCAACTATCAGTATTTTAGAAGTCGTATTTTTTTTTTTCCACCCAGAGCACTTGAATATTGGACTGAATATTTTGATCTTGAGCCCTGTCTTACTAGGTTATGAGTAAGGCCGTATTAGAGCCAGTTCACATGGAAACATTTATTATCCTTAATATTATTATCTCTTAGATTTGTAATTTGTGTTAGATACTATGCAGAGCATACTCTGGAAGCCCTGTGTATTGGAGAAGTTCATACACTGTGAACCTGTATTCTAAATATTTAGAATTGTAGCAGTTTAGAAGCAGCCGACTTTCACCAACCTCTGCGTCCTTTTCTCGGTTCCTCATACCACACTTGTTGGATACCACTTTTTTTTCCTCGAATGTGGTCACAGAGCTTTGTAGTGGTAGGAAAACTCTCACGGGATCTTTGGCATCTGCCTAGATTTGGCATGGAAGCCAGAAATCCATCTTGCCACTTTTGAGGCTCGGCAGGGAACAGTGCGCTAATAGTGCTGCTAATAGCGGCACATGGCTCCTGGCTTTATTAGCTGTTGTTGAAAGCTCTGGTCCCAGACTAGGTTCAGATTCATTTGGTGCTCATTACGTTCTCTCCCCCACCACCTCCCTCCTTATTTCATTGGTGTTTACTGGACACCAGTAACTGTTAAGGGCCCTTCCATCCAGTGATCTTACTGAGTAATCTCATCTTTCTACATCTCTTTATTGATCCTCTTCTATCACTGGCATATTTACTCATTTCTTTTTTTTCCTATTTTGAAGAAAATTTAGAGAAATATTTGCTGGTCTTCTGCCACCAGCAGCGGCTTGTCTAGGCATAAGGAACATTGGTGCCTCTGTGTGGAACACCTGTAAGACATTTTAAAAACATTTATGTCTGTAATTGTAAAAGTGCACCCGGGGAAGATATGAGCTTTAAATGTTTACATTTTAGAAGTCCATATGATGAGAGTGTTTTCACAGATAAAGAATACCATGGCGGGGGGGTTCAAAATGGACTTCATTTATCAGGTGTAAATATCAGATTCTCTTATTTTACCAAGTAGGGAGTTAGTTATTGTATCTTTAGATAAGAAAAAATATAATTTTTCCATGGACTCTCAGGGAAAAACACAGCCTGTTAGTTCCAGATGGTAGATACGCAGCAGGCAGTCTCCTCTTCCCGGTTCCACACCGGTGGCCGGCATTGAGAATTTATCACCCGCTCTTTCCTGTGGAGGCTGGAGTAGGCCTTTAGGTGGCCACTGCCTGTAGGTTGGATTTGGTTTATGAGATGAACTGTATTTGCCATTCCTATCTGTTGTCGTGTGCCATCAAGTTGACTTCTAGAATATGAAAATAAAAACTCATCTTTAAATAGTAAGATCAGTAGATGAGTTGGAGCCTTTCTTGCTCCTACTTAATAATTATAGGCAGAGTTACTGTTTTACCTCAGTCAGGCACAGTTTGTATTTGGTTTAATGGGATTTTAAAAAGTTTGAGCATAAGTTGAACTAGAGAATAAGGTTGGGCTCATAGAACGTGAAGAGATTCATTTTGCTACCTACTTGAGGATTATAAGAATTAAAGTAAGATAATATATCTAAACCTCCTAACGAGGAATATGACTTACAGAAAACAATCAGTATATGGCATAAACAATTAAGCTCTCGACTACTATAAGGTTGGCAGTTTGAACTGCCCAGAGGTACCTTGGAAGACGTGCCTGGCAATCCGCTTCTGAAGGCCACGCAGCCTTGAAAACCCTATGGAGCAGTTCTGCTTTGCACACATGGGATCTCCGCGAGTCAGAATTCACTGTCCAGCAACTAACAACAACAGCATACATCGTATACAGGTCCTCATTCTCTGTTAGTTGGTTTCTCATTTTCTCTGTTAGAGATTTAAATACGATTCAAGGATACAAGTTCTGTATTAAGCACATAAAATTTGCAAATATTTTCTCCCAGTCTGTGGTTTGCCTACATCAGATTTTTCTTGTGTGGATTGTTCTGTGCATGGTTTTATATGTTACTACCCTGCCTTCAACCTGCCTTGACTTACATATATTATATAAAAATTAATTTAC
Source organism: Trichechus manatus latirostris (assembly GCF_000243295.1). Classification (NCBI taxonomy): domain Eukaryota; kingdom Metazoa; phylum Chordata; class Mammalia; order Sirenia; family Trichechidae; genus Trichechus; species Trichechus manatus. The sequence goes on from NW_004443954.1 coordinate 7,171,887, forward strand.
GTATAATTAGGTAAGGCTTCTTGGCCTGGCATGATACAATAAAACAAAAGCTTTTAAAAAGGACATCTAAATATGCCTGTACACATTAAATGTAGAGATATGGTTTTGATTATCTTTTCTTGTTTTCTCTCTTTTCTTTAACTCTGTTCCTCCTCTCTTCATTTCCTCCCCCCTCCCCCACTCACACCGTCCTTATTTATTTTTAAATCAGGTTTTTCAGGGCAATACGGCAAATTTTTATGCTCCAAAAAATCAATCCCGTCATACTGATGTTTAACGGACTTTGAAACAGTGCAGCTGTATAGGGGAAGTGAGTTCTGTTCTCTGTCAGAGTTTTAACGGACTGCTTGTTTTCACAGCTGCTGAAGATGGAAGCATTTATGCCATGGCCATGTAGCTCATCAAAACTGGACATGCTCCCATGTTTAAAACATTTGGGATTTTCCAAAAGTTATCATTTCCTCTTGATCCTTCCTAAGGAGTGCTTGGTTTCTGATTACACTTAACCCCTAATTCACTTTTAAACCTTCGCTGAATAGACTTTAAATATTTTAGTCCATTTAGATAAATGGTTGAACTTTGTAAGTATTAGTTAGCCTTCCATTTTCAGATGGTGGACATTTAGAAATGTATTTAACATAATTGGATTATTTCAGATTTTTATATTATTAGAATAGGTTTGTTCCAACATTTGTAAAAATAGATTTTCAGGGAAAGCTGAAGACAGCAGCATATTGAATTCTTTTTGCATAAAAATAGGAGATAATATGTGTCAAGCCCTAATTTTTCCCCATATGAAAGACCTAGAATTCATATGCATGTATTTCAAATGAATTAAAATTTCATAAACATAACTTAATTTTTTTCTATTTAGTCATTTTTATAAAGCTGAAATTTTCATTGTAAATGTTCTTTAGAGACATAGTTTTGTTATGAAAATACTGTTAAGAGATTAAGATCAGGGTCATTTTATTTAGCATGTAAAGTTATTAGCAGGGGTTGATTTGGGCACAGAATTTTAACCTTGTCTTTTTTTTTTTAAATTTTAATTTGGCCTTTAAAAAAATAGTTTGTTTGCTGTTTAGGTGATATGTCTGGACAAAAGCCACACTGTGATCAATATTTTGAAAATACATTTTTAATGGTAGAGATATTTCAATCCCTTGTTTATGTGGAGAAGAATGGTTTTGTGATAATACTGATTTATAGACAGATGTATTGCAAGAAACGCTCTTGGTGGGATGAAATAACCATGAACATAAAATCTTCCAATGACCTCATTTAAGATCTCATGTACTGTAATTAACTACCCTTTAAATATAAATGTTCTGTTTGCACTGCTAATTAAATTCATAGTTAAGACTTGTAGGACAGCATTTAATTTATGTGTTGTTTTGTCTTGGGACTTCAGTAACTTCAAAGGTGATATGAAGGTATAAATAGTGAATTTTCATTAAAATGTACCACAAAAATATGTGGTAAATTCACAGATCATAACTAGCTTGTCTAAAAAATTAAACATATGGCTAAAAAGGAAATTCAAAGTTTCTTTTTACCCTTAACTATTTATTTACTGTAGTTTTTCTTTAGGCTGTGTGACCTATGGTTGATCCATTGATATTGATGTGATTTTGGAGAAATTAAAAAGGTACTAAAATTTGCTTGATTATATCAGGTAGGTTAGTTTGTTTAGTGTGAGCTGCTGATATGCTGTAATTAAAAAATAAATTACTGCAATTGTTAATGTGTTATGCTCATTTCTCTTTTAAAATGGTTCCAGCCAAATTTATAACCAAGGGAGAGAAAGGAGAATAATCAGGATGCAACTGAGAGACAGAGGGACTGCAGACTTAGGCAGGATGAATGACCCACACACAGAGTCAGATTTTAGGGTGGGGTATGCGGAGGTATGGCATCCCTGGGTGGCGCAGACATTTAAGTGCTTGACTGCTAACTAAAAGGTTGGCAGTTGGAACCCACCTAGAGGCACCTCAGAAGACAGGCCTGGTGATCTGCTTCCAAAAGGTCACAGACATGAAAACCCTGTGGAGCATTTCTACTCTGCACGCGTGGGATCGCCATGAGTCAGAATCGACTCAAGGTAACTGGCAGCAACAACAGTATAGAGATATGCATTTGAAACGCAAATAAAATACAGAATGATTAGCACAATATTGATTAGAAAATAAGAATTTGTTCTTTTACAAGCCATCATGTTGTTGTTTTGGACTCATAGCAACCTCATGGGACAGAGTAGAACTGCCTCCTAGGGTTTTCTTGGCTATAATCTTTATGGAAGCAGATCGACAGGCCTTTCTCCCTGGAGTCGCTGAGTGGGTTCAACTTTCAACCTTTCAGTTAGCAGCCGAGTGTTTAACTGTTTGCCCCACCAGGGTAGAAGGGTATAATAACTCTTTTTAAATGAGAATCAGGCAGAGGGGACATTTAAAATAGATTTTGAATGATAGATTTTGATAGCCAGAGTTCTGTGGGGAGGAGTATATTTCAAACAAAGGAAACTCATTGAAATAAGCATTTACTAAGCTACATTTTTGTCTGGACAGTAGGGGAAACAAATATTTATAAAACATAGTAGCTACCATCAAAGAACTCTATCAGGGAGAATAAGTGTATATAATAACTCTAAAGGAAAACAGATATGAAACAATAAAGTATAGGGAGAAAGCAAAGAAAAAAAATAAGACTCTGATCCAGATGAATGATGCTTCCTGTTCATTGACAACAACCAGAATCTTTAGTGATGCCATCAAATACTTTGATGGTTAAATGAACTAAGGAATGTGAAAACACTTCAAAAACTGGCAAACCATTATAGAAATGTGAGGTGAAGTTATTTCTCCTAGGTTGTGAGTTTTCATATCATCAGTGTACATAATCAACTAATGGGGAAACCAATTTGTTTTTAGGGACTTTAGCTGCTTTTAAAGGGATGAATCAGTAGGAATTTGTGCCCTACTCATTTTAGGAAAAAAGCTATTTACTTATGACCTTTAAACACATGTTTAGTACTGAAATTTGTAGTGTTTAAAACTTCTAGCCTTTATTCTTTCCCTTCCCCCTTTTAAATCTTTGGAACAATAGCTTCTACAGTAGGATTTTTTTGTAATTCACGGTTTCATAGGAGGACAGCTATTAGTACTGTGTTACTGTTCCTTTGCTGCTCTAGTTGTGTCTCAAAGGAATGATTAGGGAATGATTTTGTGTAATTGGGACCTTCATTGGGAGGTAAAACGGACAAAATATCATCTTTTTAAAAAGGGAGACATTATCTCCCCATAAAAACCAGTTGCCTTTGAGTTGGTTCTGAGGATGAATCCATGTGTGTTAGAGTAGAACTGTGCTTCATAAGGTTTTCTTTCTTTACTTTTTATTGTTGTAAAAATGTATATAACACAACATTTGCCAATTCAGTGTTTTTCACCTGTACAATTTAGTGACACCAATTACATTCGCCATATTCTGCAGCCATAACTAATATCCGTTGTCAAATTTTCCATCATCATAAACAGAAACTGAGTGCTTCGTAAACAATGACTCTCCCTTCCCCACTCCCTCTCACCTCTGGTAACTACTGTTAAACTTAGGTATCTATACATTTGCCTATTCTAGATATTTCATATATGTGAAATCACACAGTATTTGTCATTTTTGTGATTAACTTACTTCACTCAGTATAATGTTTTCAGGGTGGACCTGTGTTATAGCATGTATCAAGACTTCATTTCTCTTATGGCTGAGTGATATTCGATTATATATATATATACCACATTTTGTTTATCCATTCATCTTCCATTGGGTTTTCAATGGCTGAATTTTTAGAAGTAGGTCACCTGGTCTTTCTTCTGAGGCACCTCTGGGTAGACTCTAACCTCCAACTTTTTGGTTAGCAGCCGAACACATTAACAGTTTGTGTCACTCAGAGACTCCTCATCTCCCCACGCTGGGTTCCATTGAGTCAGTTACGACTTATAGGGACCCCATGTGATAGAGTAGATCTGCCCCATAGGGTTTTCTTAGCTGTTGTATATGTATTTTTCAATTTTATTTTGTTGTTGTTGTTGCGAATATACACAGCAAAACATGCACTGGTTCAACTGCTACAAGTACAATTCAGTGACACTGACGACATTCTTCGAGTTGTGCAACCATTCTCACCCTCCTTTTCTGAGTTGTTCCTCCCCCATTAACATAAATTAACTGCCCCCAAAGTTCCTATCTGATCTTTCGAGTTGCTGTTGTCACTTTGATCCCATATAGATAGTTCTTAAAAGAGCATAATGCTCAAGTCAGACATTTTTTACTAGTGAAGCTAAACTATTGTTTGGTTTTTAAGAAGACTTCAGGGGATATTTTTGGTTTAAATTTTAAAGATTATCTCAGGGCAGTAGAAACAATGGGTTCATCCATGCTCCTTGGTTCTAGAAAGTCTGGATCCCATGAGAATTTGAAATTCTGTTCTACATTTTACCCCATTTGACCATGATTCTTCTATAGAATCTTTGATCAAAATGTTCAGTAATGGCATTGGCTGTGATTTTTATGGAAGCAGATAGCCAGGTCTTTCTCCCACAGAGTTGCTGGGTGATTTCCAACTGCCAACCTTTCAGTTAGCAGCCAAGCCCTTAACTGTTGCCCTACCAGGGCTTCTTCATTTCCCCCGTAACCAAAAACCAAACTCATTGCCATCAAGTCGATTCTGACTCATAGCGACCCTATAGAACAGAGTAGAACTGCCCCATAGGGTTCCCAGGGAGCACTTGGTGGATTCAAACTGCCAACCTTTTGGTTAGCAGCCGTAGCTCTCAACCACTATGCCACCAGGGTTTCCCATTTCCCTGATAGTCTTTCTAAATTCTAACAAGGCAGGTAAAAATTACTGTTATAATTGTATGTTTTGTCAGAGAAATGTGAAAATACTTTAAGTGTAGAAATAATTCCATTTAAATAGTTTTCCTTTGCCTCTACCCAAGTGGAGATAACCATTCAGTTCCCATTCAAAACATGAAAGGAGTCAACACACTTTGAAAAACTTTATATTATTAGAAAGCTTAACTTTTGTGTAGAACAGAACATTGAAAATAAAATCCCTTAGAATGGAAATGTGAAACCTAAATTCTCACTCTGCCTTGCACCATTCAGCGTGTCCATAACAGATATTGCTAACAAATCATAGCTTTCCTGTTCAATTTTGGACTTGGCCTCAGAAGCTTTTTCAACCAAGGGCTTCAGACAGCATTTTGGAGTTAACGTGATAGGAGACGTATTTCCATGTCTTTTAGAATATAAGTTCATTGAAATATATTGAGAATGTCTCTAGAATAGATATATCCTTCTAGAATATAAATTCCCCCTTCTCTCTGTTTCCTCATTCTGTCCCCAGTGCCCAGAATAGTCACTAGCACACAGTAGAGGCTCAGTAAGTGTCAAACAAGTAAATGAAAGAATGAATACCTGTCAGTATTTCTGAGACATTCAAGCTTGATTAACCTAACTTTGATTCCTGTGTTTGAGTTGAAAAGGGCAGCAGAATCTGTTCCCCTTTAGGTAGATGTTTGTGTATTTTTATTAGCTCAGGTCAGCACAGTCTCTCTTCTGATTTTGAATATTCCTGCATGCTCTTCACACTGAGTACAGCTCATCTGGCCATGTGCCACACATATGGTTGACATCATATTGCAATAGAGATATAACTATATGTGATAGCTTTGATCAGCGTTAGTTTCCCAATATATAATAGCTTAATTTTGTTGAATTTGCATTTAAAATATTATAGACAGAGTGCTAATTACTGTGATGTGAGTGTGAATTAGACAGCTGACAAAACAAACATTTGAGGACCAACATCTGTCCCAAAACACCTTTAATTACAGTAGGCTTTGATCATTTCAATTTTTCCGTAAATAAATTCATTATGTTAGAACTGTTCAAATCTCTGAGAATAATAAACCATCAGTTTCTTTCTTCCAAATCTTTGTTACATGAGGAGTAAATGCCTTTTTCTATTCTTGCTTATTTAAAGTTATTTATTTTTTAAGATTATTAGCCACCAGTTTTTTACTTAATCCCTTAACATTAAGTAGATGCTTGTTTTAATTATCACTAAATTAAACTCTTTAATATTAATTCATCTAGGGTATAGATACTAGTATTTTTTCTGCTAGAAAGCACTCTAGAGATTTTGTAATTAGAATTTAGAAACATATTAAGTTTCATCAGAGAGGGAAGCCTGGTATCCCTCGACTCTGTGATCTGTTTCATTAGGGCCATGTCACACAATTTTATATACAGATTACTGTATAGTAGGATACTTTTTTTTTTTTTTTCTATGTTAAGACAGCATATTTGCAAAGCATATATTTTCTGGGGAACTTGTTTGTTATTGCCTTCAAACCTCTCTCTGAATTTTCTCTTGGAACTACTTTTCGGAGAATCTGTATAAGAAGACATGGGCTTCTAACTGATTTGTAATTGAATAGGAAATTTGTTCTTTCTAGCCCCTGTGATAACTTAAACTAAAGCCATATCAACAAAACATCAAAAGAAGTAGTAATAAAGTTCAGTCAAATTCATTATTTGGTATTTTAAAATATCACATGGTTATATAGTGATGATTTTTAAAAAATAACCATCTAAACCATTTTTACAAGAATCAGTCCAAACAAGGCTTTAACAATTTAAGAAAAGTTAAAAATGACGTAAGTTTTCATATTAGTGAGGCTTTGTTTTGTATTTTTTGTAATTTATTAATTTACAAATAAAACCTTGGTGGCGTAGTAGTTAAGAGCTTGGCTGCTAACTATAAAGGTCAGCAGTTCGAATCCACCAGCTGCTCCTTGGAAGGTCTGTGTGTCCTACAGGGTCGCTGTGAGTCGGAATCAACTCATCAGCAATGAGTTTGGGTTTTTTTTGTTTTTTGTTTTTTTTTTTTGGTGGGGTATGGTTTGTCATGTCCTTGGGAGGAGGGTAGATTACTCAGAGAGAGATTCTTTTTTTAGAGAAGAAATGATTCTCATTGGATGGTTACAGCAACTATGATGGAATCCAGAGCTAAGGTCTTGGCAGATATTGTGAGCAATTAAGGAGATTAAAAATCAAACTGATTTTCAAATCGGTTTATGGCTAAATTCTAGTTACCACGTTCAGTAGTTTATAAGGGTCAGTTTATTTATAAGACATAACTGAAGAGCTTACTGGTGAGTTAAAACATACACAGGAAACAGGATAATATGCACGGTTACATAACCAGGCATACTTAAATTGTCTAGGTCAAACCATAAAACCTTAGAATTTCAGATATGGGAAATGTTGGAGTTGGCTGTTGTTACTGATTTTTGTAAGGTGTGGACAATGTGTAGTAAAGTGGAAAGACCCCTGGACTGACAGATAAGTCTAAGTTCTGCCATTAAGGATGTGTATGTCATCGTCCAAATCACTTAACTCTCTGAGCCTTTAGTTTTTTTCACTTGTGAAATGAGTGTGTGAACATTTTGATTTCTAAGTCCTCTTCCATCCGTGATGCTAAAAAAAAACTATCAAGATTAAAAAAAAATTTTAAAGAAAATTTGACTTATATAAATGTAATATTTCAGAATAGTTAGGCTCTCTTCAAACGTTTAAGAGAGGTAGTTGGTTTTTTCATAGTTTGTTTTTCTTTATAGGTGATAGCTGTCACTATGATGTGACTTCAGCCTAGATTGCTATAGTTAATTAAAAAAAACTTTTTGTTTTAACTGGAACTAGTCAGGTCCCTGGGTGATGCAGATGGTTTACTGTTGGCTACTAACCTAAAAGTTGCCAGTTTGAACCCACCCAGCAGTGCCACAGAAGTAAGGCCTGCTAATCTGCCTCTGTAAAGATTACAGCCAAGAAAACCCTATGCAGCAGTTCTACTCTGTAACACATAGGGTCGACTCGATGGCAGTGGGTCTGTTTGTTTTTTTTGGTTGCTATACTTTTTTTTTTTTTAGTTTAAGCTAGAATTTTTGTTTGCGTTAATAGCTTGAGTCTAATGACCTAATATTTTCAAATTAGAAAGAATTTGAATGAAAATTTCAGCAGTAATTCATCATTAAATATGAGAACATATTAAGTGTAGGGTGGTTTGAATTATTTGCTATAATACTAAGCGTAGTAGCAAAATAAAACCCTATGGGTGTTACCTGCTGTAAAAGCTTTGTCTACAAAGGATGACCAATAGAATCAAAAGCAAAGCCTAGATTTTGTCTGGTCGGCCTGTTTATGTAGGACAGCGTTTTCCCAACTGGGGAGCATAACCTGTAAGTGGGTTGTAAAATTAATTTAATGGGTTACGACCAGCATTAAAAAAAATGTAATTGAAGAGCATATAGATATACAGTGTATATATATATATATAAAAATTTTGGTTTCGGTTATTATTTGTATTGGTTCATGATATAAATGTATTTCTTAACTGTAGGTCATGGTCTAAAAAGTTGAAAACCCTTTTTCTAGGCTGCACAGAACTTGATCTGTGAATAGCAACAAAGTGACAGCACTTTCAATTTAGTGTATTCACCATTGGATTCATCTATTGTGAGAAGATTAAACGAATGGGTATTTTATGTAAAAAATACTGGATTTTATAGAGAGGAGTGTGAAAGTAAACATTTAAAAATGTATATACTAGAAAAATAATTTAGTATATTTCCATGATAAGTATTCAAGATAGTAAGGAGCCCTGGTGCCTCAGTGGTTAAACACTCAGCTGCTAGTCAAAAGGTCAGCGGTTCCACTCACCGGCCCTCCTCTGGAGAAGGATGTGGCAGTCGGCTTCCCTAACGATCACAGCCTTGGAGGCCCTGTGGGGCAGTTCTGCTCTGTTCTGTAGGGTCGCTATGAGTTGGAATGAATTTGATGGCAATGGGATGGAGCTGAGAAGACTTTGACTTTTTCATACATGCACTGTTTGTCCTCCTTGAGCTAATTTTAATTGGTGTTGATTTTTTAAACATGACTTTCCTTTCATCACTGGTCAAGAAATGTTCCTTTTATTGAATTATAATTATTTGTGTAATAAAATGAGCCAGTGGAATAAACAACCTAAGGAAATAGTTTCTTTTTGCTCTGAAGGAAAAAAAAGTGAAATGCACTAAATGATTTTAGGAAATGGCTTTCAAATAAATTTATAGGACACTTTTTGATATGCAGTTATGAAAAATGAATGAAGAATGGATAAACAAAACGTGGTATGTACGTCCATACAATGAAATACTATTCAGTTGTAAAAAGGCACGAATGACCGATTATGCTACAGTGTGAATAGACCTTGAAAACGTTACACTAAAGTGAAAGAAGCAAGTCACAAAGACTGTGTATGGTATGATTGCATTTATATGAAATGTCCAGAATGGGCAAATCCATAGAGACACCAAGTAGATTAACTTAGAAATAGCTAGGGGGAGGAGATTAGCTTAGAAATAGCTAGGGGGAGGAGAGAATGGAGAGTGACTACTAATGGGTATGGGTTCTTTTTGGGGTGATGAAATATTCTGGAATTAGTGGTGTTGACCGCACAACTCTGAGTAGACTGAAAACCACTGAGTTGTGCACTTTAAAAGAGTGAATTATATGGTATGTGAATTACATCTGAATTAAAAAAGGAAGACCAGTGTGCTCGGAAGATATGTTTTTTGCGTAATCCACACTTCATGCTGCAGGACATTAAATTGCTTGTAATGTGATGTTTGTGGTTCACGCTTCTCCCTCTTTCTGACATTTCTTTTATTCCTTTCTTCAGACGCTAATTCCTACTCATAGTTTTAAAAATCAGTTCAAATGTCAACATACTATCCCCAGGAAACCTTACCAAATTCTCATCTTCCTCCCAACCCACCCCCCCCAAAAAAAAGAAAAAATAGCGAAAGTGCCCGTCCTCTGGGCTCCTGTGAGAGTCTGTACGGAACTGCCACACGCTTAGTGCCCTCCTCACGTGTCTTTCTTGCCTCCTCCCCAAGTGCTTGTGTAACACTTGGTGTATTCAGTGTAACAGGCAGTCAGTAAAAACTGTACAAAATTTAATTTAGTAAACATACTGGAAAAAAAATCAGACAGGCTTTTCAACACAAAATGGCATTAGGAAAATTGATAGAATTTACATGCTTTGTTGGGATTGTTTTGTTACATGCCTGTGCCCTTCTTGAGTATAGGAACCGTTCCTCATTAGCTTTATTTCTCATTGTTTGAGAATCAGGGTGTGTGATAGGAGGAGCCTACTAGTTAGAGTGAAAAAGACCTGGGTTTTAATTTTGATTCTTACCACATACCAACTTTGTGATGTTGGGCAAGTTACTGGACACTCAGAGCTTCAACTTCTTCATTTAAAAAGGAGAATCATAGTAATTATTTCATAAATAAGAGAGATATCACTTATAAACATCAAGTACTTTGCCTGTAACATAAAACAAAAACCCACTGTGATCTAGTCCGTTCCAACTCATAGCAACCCTATAGGATAGAGTAGAACTGCCCCATAGGGTTTCCAAGGCTGTAAATCTTTATGGAGGCAGACTGCCATATCTTTCTCCTGCAGACTGACTGGTGGGTTCTAACCTCGGACCTTTTGGTTAGCAGCCTAGTGCTTTAACCACTGCACACCAGGGCTCCTGTAACATAGTAAATGCATAACAAATGTCTATTAAGTTAATTAAAAGGGTTTAAAAACATACTTGGAGAATAGTAATTATTTTAAAACACTGATTTGAGTGTCTTGGAAAACATATGAAGTGTTGTATCAGTTGGATCACGGGCATGGGTAGAAAGTCCTCAGGACTTTTTGAAAAAGTAAAGGAAGGCATAATTACTGAAGATAAAACCCCTTGCTGTTGAGCCGATTCCAACTCATAAGGACCCTGTAGGACAGGGTAGAACTGCCCTATGAGGTTTCCAATTCTGTAATCTTTAGGGAAGCTTACTGCCATATCTTTCTCCCATGGAGTAGATGGTTGGTTAGAACTGCTGACTTTTTGGTTAGCAGCCGAGTGCTTAACCATTGTACCACCAGGGCTCCTTACTGAAGACAGCTTTCATTTAAAAAAATTTAAACATTGCTCAGTTAAGAACAGTGTAACATTCAAGATATAAACTAGAAATTAAATGAGCAAAAATCACATTAAAGTGTTACTTATAAAAATGAACCCAAATAAACCCTTTCAAGTCAGAAAGCCCAGCTAAAGAGTCATCAGTAATCTCTGGAATTAGTAGACATTCCTGTGTAAATTACGTACTGAAAACAGGAATATGTTTAGATGGAATTTTTTTCTAAATTTTTTTAAAAAACTAGAAGTAGACAAAATTGTTACAAGAATAGAATATTCTGGGCTTAATTAGCAAATAAATACAGTCAATCACATGGATAAATGGTGTTCACTCAAGAGTTTTGAGAAGATTAATGGATAAAGTTACGGAGTTGTTGAATGTATACCTGTTAACCCTTTATATTATATTAATTAAAGATACATTGTCAATATATGCCCATTATAAGAAAGTTAAAGGAGCTACAGAAAGTCACATGTCAGCTAATCTTGCTATATTTTAAAATACAGGATTTTGGAACAATAAGTTATATTGAATCTAGTTTTATAAAAGAAAATCATGCCTTATTGATACGCTAGCATTATTTTAGGGGATTATTAGCATGTTAGTGAGAGAGAAAGAGTGAAAATAATTTATGCAAACTGTAAAACCTGGTATCCAGGTTCTAACCCAAAAGGAATAAACATTTTCTCGTTACCATAGGATAGAGGAGAAACGTTAATTCACTGAGTTGCAGCTGATTTAGAAACAGGGAGTAAAGATTGGTTGTAAACTGTCAACTTCTCTAGAGGAGAAAGTGGTTTATGTGGCTCTCCAAGGAAATGGTGCTGGGCGTGATCTCATTTCACATTTTTATAAATGGTGTAAAAGAGGGTATGTGTACAGTTGATCTTTAGCTCTTTTGGGTAGCGATGTACTGCAGGGAAAAAATATAGCCAGATAATGAGTGAGCAAGAACGGAGTGAACTAGTGCAGATAGTTTTCAGTGCCATACTTCGGGAAAAAATCACCTGAGTTACATTATTAAATGAGGGGCCCTGGATTATAATCATGATAGGTATCTATAAGCTATTGTAGTTGATTCTCTCTGTGGATAATACCAATAATGTGCTAAGCATTCTTTTGAAGAGTATGGAAACAATATGCTGTCTTGCACAAAATCATGTTTTGTACACACCCATAATAAATGCTGTATGTTGTTCTGTCAGATACAAATAATGAAGTGTCTGAACATACGGCAGTATGCTGTGTTCCTTGGAGCTGTTACTACTGAGGAGGGGGCTGGAACTGAGGGGTGGGATAAGAGTGCGTCTAGGAATTTCTAAGAGGTAGTTTTAGGATAAATAAAGAAGTCTCGTACAGATTAGAGAGTAAACTTGTTGAAATTAGTACCATAAGATGGGCTATAGATTGAAAAAAGAATTCATTAAAATTAGGTAGATTCACAGATGATATATATATATAATATTAAAGAAAAATGGTGATATTTAGATTTTTTTTTCTGTTTGAAAGTGACACGAAGATCTCCTTGAGTTTCAGACAGAATTAGGGTTTGATGGAATGTTGGCCTGACTGCACATGTAGTCATTTTTCATGTTTAAACTTGGAAGTAGAGTTTATGGTGACTGATTACCACCCAGAGTGTATTGTGGGGTGTCTATACCAAACCAACTCTTGCTTTAAAACTTTCAGTTTACTAGTTTGTATTCTTAAAAAACAAAAACCAGATTTCCATATTTGAAAAGTGTCCCAGCAAGGCCTGTTTTCCATCCTTAGCCCTTAGTTCCAATGGTGAGTGTTATTAAACCCAAGTTATTTCTAATTTACATAGGCTTAATTGTGCTCATGCGGAACCTGTACATGGATCAAAAGGCAATCATTTGAAAAGAGCAGGCCTTGTTGTTCCACACACCCTTTGGAAAAGGTGTGTGGCAGGGTTGTAGCCTTTTCCTTTACTTATTCAGTCTGTATGCTGAACAAATAACCCTAGAGGCCTGTTGAGAAGAATGCAGCATCAGGATTGGACAAAGACTCATTAACAGCCTGCAGTATACAGATGATACAGCCTTGCTTGCCGAAAGTAAAGATGATTTGAAGCACTTACTGATGAAGGTAAAAGACCACAGCCTTCAGTATGTATTACACCTGAATGTGAAGAAAATGAAAATCTTCACAACTGGACTGATAAACAACATCATGCTAAATGGAGAAAAACATCAAAGTTGCCCGTGATATCATTCTACTTGGATCAACAATCATTGTTCTCGGAAGCAACAGTCAGTAAATCAAATGACTTATTGCTTTGGGCAAATCGGCTGTAAAAGACCTCTTTAAAGTTTTAAAAAGCAAAGATGTAACTTTGATGACTAAAGTGAGCCTGACCCAAGCTATAGTCTTTTCAGTTGCCTCATATGCATGCTTAAGCTGGACAATGAAAACGGAAGAAAGAACAATTATGGTGTTGGCGAAGAATAGTGAATATACATGGACTGCCAGAAGAAATGCAATCAGAATAAATGCTCCTTAGAGACTTTAACTTGTTTACTTTGGACATGTCATCAGGAAAGACCAGTTGCTAGGAAAGGCCATCATGTTTGATAAAGAAGAATGTTAGTGAACATGAGGGAAACACTCAACAAGATGGATTGACACAATAGCCACAACTGGACTCCACCATACCAATAATCATGAAGATGGCACAGAATTGGGCAATGTTTTGTTCGGTTATATATAAGGTTGCCATGCGTCTGAGCTGACTCGACGGCAATTAACAGCAAACAGTAAGAAGAAACATACTGGAAGATAGGGATTTGGTTGCAGTTGTGGCAGCTCTAACACAGGTCTTGATGTAGGAGCCTGTGGAGTCCTTAGAAGTACCACCAAAGTGCTGCGAGTCTTAGTGGTGACATTGCTGGAGCTGTGGGGAGTGATCAGGCCGATAGTACAGGCTGAGTGGTGTGGTGTCACTTTGGCGCTCCTGACTCTGATGGCAGATCTGCTCCTGCTGAGGGGTAGAGTGTGATTTAGGAATCCTTCTTCTCATAAGCCCAGTATAAAAACAGGAATTCTCCAGTGTAACCAAGACTAGTCTACAGTTGCTGTAAAATTTAGATTACAAATTATGAGTTAAATTAATTTTTTTTGACTGTCTTGGGATCTTAGTAGTTATACCGTTTTCATTGGCAAAAATATATTCCAACTATTAAGCGGCAGATTTGCAGATGAGCTTTCTTCATTGTCTCTGATATTTAGTCTTTTCTGTGCCTCAGTTTCCTTAGTGTTTAATGGGGATGCCTAGTAACTGGGTACCTCTTAAAAAAGTGCTATCAAGATAAATGGAAAAATCTTACATAGAGCACTTTGAACTTCTTAGATGAAAGGTACTTTGTAAATTTAGGGTTAATATTCTCCTCCTGTTGTTATTCTTTTTCTTCCTTTCCCTTTCTCTAGAGTTACCCTGGGGAGGTAGACTAAATCACCTTTTCATCTTTTTTGTGTGTAGCTTTTCACAGAACTTTAAAAACCAAAGTCAAGCCTTTGCCTGAAGAGGAAATACTATTTAAATTGTTTAGATGTTGGCTTTGGGACTATTTTCTTGATTTTAGATTGAAATGTTGGTCTGAGGGATTGAATATTTAGGTGATATTACTAATACTTGGTTCTGTTCCTGTAAAAGTGGCAGGGGCAAGGCGTCTGACCTTCTCTAACCTCACAGGGGGATGGAGAATCAAGATCAACATCCCAAGGCAGATTCCTATAAGGCAGAGGTCAGACATACCTCCTTTCTCTGCCATCTTTACCACTTCTGATACCAACTGTCCTTCCCACAGCACTCTCTACTTCTCTGCTGGGTTCAGTATTCATTGCAATGGCCACACAGAACTCTCACAGACAATACTCACGACTATGGGTTTTATTAGGGAAGTTGTTGTTGCTGTTGTTAGGTGCCGTCGGGTCGGTTCCAACTCATAGCAACCCTCTGTACAGCGGAACAAAACACTGCCTGGTCCTGTGCCATCCTCACAATTGTTGTTATGCTTGAACCCATTGTTGCAGCCACTGTGTCAGTCCATCTTGTTAAGGATCTTCCTCTTTTTCACTGACCCTCTACCAAGCATGATGTCCTTCCTCCAGGGACTTGTCCCTCCTGATAACATGTCCAAAGTATGTGAGATGAAGTGTCACCATCCTCGCTTCTAAGGAGCATTCTGGCTGTACTTCTTCCAAGACAGATTTGTTCGTTCTTCTGGCAGTCCATGGTATATTTATTCAATATTCTTTACCAACATCATAATTCAAATGTATCGGTTTTTCTTCAGTCTTCCTTATTCATTGTCCAGCTTTCACATGCGAATGAAGCATTTGAAAACACCATGGCTTGGGTCCAGCGCATCTTAGTCTTCAAGGTGACATCTTTACTTTTTAACACCTTAAAGAGGTCTTTTGCAGCAGATGTGCCCGGTGCAATGCGTCGTTTGATTTCTTCACTGCTGCTTCCATGGGCGTTGATTGTGGACCCAAGTAAACTGAAATCCTTTACCACTTTAAATCTTTTCTCTGTTTATCATGTTGTTGCTTATTGGTCCAGTTGTGGGGAACCTGAATTGTAACCTTCTACTTCCCTAATTCAAATACTCAAAACTGGAATTAGGGAAATAGAAGGTTACAATTCCAGTTCAGGAATGCTCAGGGTACAGTTCTTCCATCTGGACAGCCTCTTTTCAGCCTTGCCCTCAGGCACGCCTTTCTCCGGCCCTTAGAGCAAGTGTTACAGAGCTCTTTTAGCTCTGCTGATAAGTTCCCTGAAGCACCTCACTTCAGCAGTAAGCCTCAGCCGGCCTGAAAGAGCCCAGCTCCAGTAGCCCAGCTCTAGCTCCATGAGTTGGCAAACCTAGATTCACCAAGTGCCCAGAAGCACCTACTGCCCCATCAGACCTCCTGCTTGAAGGCACTCAGCCCACTGCACAGTCTTCTGCTGGTCTCTCCTGCTGCGGTTTCTCTGCCACCGCTGTTCTGAGTAGCTATTCTAGATGGGCCGTTCTAAGTATTGATCTAGAAATTGCTTCATGTTGCTTGGTGTAGTGTACTGAGCTAAGTTTTGGCTCTTTTCCCTTCTTGTTTATCACTCCTCTGATGTATAATGGGTGCAAATTAATTAACTATGCAGTGAAATTGTACACATGTCTAAATTCTCGACTATTTGGAACTTTGAAATTTGGAAACCTGAGAGTGTTGACCTAGCTACGTTCCTGGGCTTACATTTCTTTCCATGGACTCTCTTCACACAGTTGAACAAACTTTGGCCCTATGGATGATATTTCAGTTTCAGAGAATTTAGGAACATGGTTTCTTTGAAAATTATTAGTGTAATGTAAAGAAAAATGCTCGTGTGTATTTGCTTTTCCCACATATCCTCAACTGCCCTTGCTCAGTCTAGAAAGAGCACTGTAGTCCTAGTTGTACTCTCTCCCTCAGTTCTTCAGTTTCTGTGCCGCACATTTGAGTGTTAACAAGCCTTTGTTGACACATCAGGAAATGCAACTTAAAGCTGTTATCCCACTTCAGATAACTCTCTGTGTGAACTTGGCCAAGTTCAAAGTTCAGTGTTATTTTAAGCATTCTTTAATAGATCTTCTAGTACTTTGAAAAATGAATACAGGCAAAAATGACTGTGGGCATGCTTCTTGATCACTTGGGGACTCACTTTCCCCATCTGCAAAAATGGGGATAATGATGCCTGCCGTTATTATGTTGTAATGATTAAATGCGACATGGAGGCCCTTGGTAGAATTTTAGTTTCTCTTTCATTTTTCTTTCAGCTTTGGTAATTCTGATTCTTTAAAGAGAGAAGATGACTTGATATATTTTATTTGAGGGGTTGATTTTTGTTGGACTCATGTCACCCTTTTTCTCCCGTAACAAGTAAACGTTACTTTAGAGGCCTGTGTACGTGTGTGTACAGACATATGTACACATATATGTACGTACATACAGAGAGAGAATTAAAGTTCCATCTCTTGGAGAGAAGCGGGTGGTTATACATAAAACGGAAAGCAACATACTAGTGTAAATAATAATATTGGGACAAAGCAATATCAATTATTTTCTGGCTCATTATATTCTCGTTTACTCTAGCCCATATGTTTATTGCTAACAGATTTTAGAAAATCACTGAGAAAGTTGTAGACAATATGGAATTTATCAGGTGTAAGGCTTGACTCAGTAAGACTCCATTTAAAACAAATCTAAGTAGATGCAGATCTGTATTCATAGTCATTCAGAGGCAGGACGCTTATTAGTGACTGTGCCTCTTGACAAGCTACTTTAATACTTTACTCTTCAAGAGTAAGTCTTTTACAATGGATGATTGTTTGCAAGCTAAATCTAGTCATCTATCAGTTGAAGCTTAATTTCATCTACTAAAATTCATCTTCTCATAGACATATCCCCTCTAATCTAGTGGTTACCTATTCTTTTTAAGAGTGTTCATTGCTCTCCGAGATGACTCAAATCAACACTTGTTAGCCTCTTGGGGAAAGTTCTCCAAGTCTGAAGGTAGGACACCAGGACAGGAGCACAAAGTAACTTTGCTAAGACCCTCACGGTCTTTTCAATCCTGAATTCTTTACCAGCTGGCCAGTACTTGCTTTTCCATTTAGTTCTGACTCTCGTTTTTAAAAAAAAATCAGACTCTCGGCCTTTATAGTAATAGGTAACAGTGTTTTTTGGGGTTTTTTTCCCTTTTGGAGAAATTGCTTAGTTTATTAGGACTGTTAAAACTCAGTTTGGATGCCCACGGTTTTTACCCATCTCCAGATGCACTTGTAGGTGCTCATGGCCTGTAAGGAGTGCCCCCCCTCCACCTCATGACCCTGGCAGGGGAACCCACCCTGTCTCAAGTTGCCATGACCTCGCCCAGGCGACTGCGTCAGAATGTACCCCTGGAGTCTAGTCCTTTAGCCCCCAATGACAGTATCAGGCCATCGCAGGACCCGACTCTCCCTGGCCGGCAGGAGCGATGGGGCTGGGGAGTAGGGAGAAGACTGTACGGCTGGGCCTCAGCTCACAAGCATTTGTCCCGGCGCCTGCCAGCCAGGCCCTCACTGTATGTTTTCTACTGTATATTCTAGTTGGTTAATACTAGTGTGTATATCAGTATGTACACTGATTTTTTTTTTTTTTTTTTTTTGCTATATTGACTCTAGCAACCTTGGTGAACTTTGATTAATTCTAATGATTGGTAGTCTCTTGAATTTTCTGTGTAGATCATCATCGTGAAAAAGTACAATTTGTGTCATTTTTCCCCAGATCCTACTGCTACTTCTTTTTTGAACTTTAATTTTATTGTAGTAAAATATGTACATAACAAAGTTTGCCATTTTCACCATTTTTAAGGGTACAGTTTAGTGACATTCATTACATTCAGCATGTTGTGCTACCACGACAGCTGTCCATTTCCAAAAGTTTTGCATCACCCCAAACGGAAACTCAGTTCCCCTTCAACAGTGACTCTCATTCCCTTCTCCCCCCAGCCCCTGGTCACCACTAATCAACTTTCACCTCTATGAATTTACCTATTCTAGCGATTTCATAGAAGGGCCATCATCTCATATTTGTCCTTTAGTGTCTGCTTTATTTCACTCAGCTTAATGTTCTCAAGATTCATCCATGTTGTAGCATGTATTAGAACTTCATATCTCTTCATGGCTGATTAATATTCTATTGTATGTATGAATCACAAATTTGTTTATCCGTCTATTGATGGACACTGGATTGTTGCCACCTTTTGACTGTTGTGAATAATGCTGCAGTGAACATTGGTGTACAAGTCTCTGTCCCTGCTTTCAAGTCTCTGGGATATATACCTAGGAGTGAAATTACAGGGTCATATGGTAAACCCTGGTGACGTAGTGGCTAAGAGCTACGACTGCTAACCAAAAGGTTGGCAGTTCAAATCCACCAGACAGAATCCTTGGAAACCCTGTGGGGCAGTTCTGCTCTGTCCTGCAGGGTTGCTATAAGTTGGAATCGACTCAGTGGCAATGGGTTTGGTTTTGGTTGGTATGGTAATACTATATTTAACTTTTTTGAGGAACTGTCACAGTATTTTTCTACAGTGGCAATACTATTTTACATCCCTACCAGCAATGCACAAGGGCCCCAATTTCTCCACATCCTCGCTTAATACTTGTCATTTTCTGTTTTTCTGATAATAGCCATTCCAGTGGATGAGAAGTGGTATTGCGTTGTACTTGTGTCTTCATTTTTAATACTCATAACTCTTAATTCATTATGATTTGTGGTGCAGCTTTGAAAAGCAGTGGTGATCAATAACATCTTTATTCCTGAAGTAAATGGAAATGTTTCTAAAGTTTCACTATTATGTATGATTCGTACTGAAGAGTTTTTTTAGATACTCTTTATC
The DNA here is from genome assembly GCF_000243295.1 of Trichechus manatus latirostris. Classification (NCBI taxonomy): domain Eukaryota; kingdom Metazoa; phylum Chordata; class Mammalia; order Sirenia; family Trichechidae; genus Trichechus; species Trichechus manatus. The sequence continues at coordinate 7,191,385 of NW_004443954.1, forward strand.
AGGTTAAGGAAGTCTCCTTCTATACTTAGTGTTATGGATTGAATTATGTCTCCCAAAAATGTGTTATAAATCCTAACTTCTGTGCCTGTGGTTATAATCCTATTTGAGAATGAATGGGTTGTCTTGTTTTGTTAATGAGATGGGATTAGTATAGGTTGTATTTTGAGTCAATCTCTTGAGATATAAAAGAGATTAAACAAGCAAGTGAGGAAGCAGAGATGCGGGAAGAGAGATGCCAGCCCGCCTGAAGATTGTCCAGGAGCAGATGCTCAGAAGCGACAAGGACCTTCCTCAGAGCCGGCGGAGAGAGAAAGCCTTCCTGTAGAGGAAGCACCCTGAAATTCGGACTTCTAGCCTCCTAAACTGTGAGGAAATAAATTTCTGTTTTTTAAATTCATCCACTTGTGGTATTTCTATTATAGCAGCACTAGGTAACTAAGACACCTAGTTTGCTAAGAATTCATTTTTCTAATTTACGTCTATTGAGATGGTCATATGGTTTTACTTGCTTTATCTGTTAGGGGGTCTTAGGTAAAAATTTGTTTTTTAATGGTTATTTCAGGTTTTTCATTTATTCTTGAGGCAATTTTGATAATGTATATTTTTCTAGAATATGTCTATTATATATGTTTTCAAAGTTGGCATAAAGTTGGTCATAGTATTTTTTTTTTTTAATGATTATTAAAATCTCTGCTCTATCTATAGCTAATTTTGTCCTGGGTTCTTTATGCAGTTTTATTTTACTTTTTGCCTGATTTCCTTGACACAGGGAGTTTAAAGTAGGAACTATACTGTTCGTTATTTGTCATGTTACTTCTATTATGATGCTCATATATAACTGGCAGCCAGTTAGCTTCTGTTGAACTGAACTGAGCATGACTTCATTTCTTCTGTTAGGTCTCTGGTGTGTCCATTGCTAGCTTTTGTCCCTCTTCTGTTTTCCCTCCGTCTCCCTGATTCCGCCCAGGGGTTTGAAAAAACATTTTCAAACATGTTTTCCTCTCTTCCGTGCCACTATACTTTTTAAAATTAGTGATCTTATTCAATTCAAGCTTTTGTTGTCACCTTTATTTAGACAGCCCCCAAATTTATAACCCCAACCTAAACTTTCTTTTAAGCTTTAACTGCTTGCTTGACATTTCTATCTGGGTATCTTGCTTACACCTTAAATGTAGCACAACAAAGTGAAACTCATTACTTCCCTCCACCCAAACCAGTTCTTCCTCTAGATTTCCTGGTTTCTGTTAATTGGAACTGCCACTCACCCAGGCTGAAAACATCAGTCATTTTGACTCATACTTCTCTCCTCTGCATGTGTTCACTTACCAAGCTATATACATTCTGCCTTCTCAGACGTGGATGCATGAGACCATCCCTTCATCCCCTCAGCCACCACCGATTCAGACCCTTAGTACTTTGCACCTGGACTCCTGTAACACCTCTTTGCCGTTTGGGCTGAGTCTTCCACACTGAAATAAGATTAAATATATTAAAGCACAGTCATCATACCACTGTTTAGGCCAAAACTACCCATTTCTCCCCGCAGCCCTCTAAAATAAGTACTAACTCTTTAGCCTTTGTAGGTCTTCCATAATAACCCAAGCCTACCTGACGTGGATTGCCTTCTTTTACTGCCTTACTGGTACCTGTATTCCAGCCTAGGAGTTTTATCTTTCGTCTGCTAGTGCTTATGTTTTTGCTCAGCTGTTTGCTCTTTAAGGAACCGTCCCCCATACCTGCCTAATGAAAAGAAGCTTGTCAAGCTAAATCTCTTACATTCTTTGCTAGGCTTTAGTAACCCACAGAACACGTTCTTTGTTCTGTATGGGACGCTTGTCTATCTCACTTTGTATTGTAGCCATTTGTATACTTACTTAATATCTCATATTGGGTGCTCCTAGCAGGAACCGTTCCTTACTCAGCTTTTCTGTTGCCTCAGCAATTAGCATAAATACTCAGGAAATGTTGGTTAGAGATGATTATATTATTACCGTGGTTTTTAGTTTCCTTCAGTGAAACATCTTACATTGTCTTCCTAAGAAGTTCAGTTGCTGCAATACAAATTAACAATACAGAAGCACAGTAAACTTAGCTTATTCCAGAGATTTAGCTACATGTATACAAGTCATGTTCTTGGGGTGATTGGTACTACCTTTCCAACAGGTGTTATCTTTATAGTATACTAAGGCTTGTGCTCTGAAGTGATTCCAAGAAGCATCACAATAGAGGCATTGATGCTTCTGCTATAGCAGCTCTTGATTATATCTTTTAAATAAAAGATTTCAATAACTTGTGGTAATATTTTAAATTTTAACATGAAAGTCCTTGTATGTGAATTCACTATGGATTTATAAATGTAAGAAGTGTATCTCAGTATCTTCGCTTGTTTCCCAATCGATAGAATGGAGATGGTTAAAAGAGAAAAGATTAACTCTTATCCACATGAAAGGAAACCATTTTAGGTCAGTTTAATGTGAACTTGCCAGTATCGTTCACGTTGAGTGGTATTGGCAAATATTAAAATGATGCCTTTATAGTTGAAAACCATGGCATGCATGCTTTCCCTGTTAACCTGTCAGCAAACTAAGGAGATTCCATCATAATAGAAGATTTGGGAGTACAGAAAACAGATGCACGTGGAGAATTATACTAAGCATTAGTTTGCTGCCATGTTTAAAAGTTAGGTTTCTATTTAACCTAACAGCTTGAGTACAGAGATGAACTCTTTAGCCCAGTCTTGGTTCTGTAGCTTCCACTCCTCCTTCTCTACCTGCCTTCCACCGGGATCTTCTGAGTTCTAAATATACTGTAGGTACTGGGCTAACAACCAGTAATGCAGTGGTGAGAAATGCAGACTCAGAAGCTGCCCTTATGGAGCTTCTAGTCCAGCTGGCCTTTAGGATATAGATGTGTGTGATGAACAAATTTCTCATTTTGTAAATGAAAATAATTTCTTATGGTAGTGTTCATCTTCTTGAAGGAAAAAGGCAGACACCTCATGTTCAGACTGACGGTAGTAATCAATTTTAAGCTTTACCGGTATAAAAATACAGCACCTGTAGCAGACAGCAGCCTTAATCTGAGTCTCAGTTTGCTTATCGCTGTAAATAGGGACATTGGGAGAAGTAATTAATGTTTAGCAAGCAGTTGGATATTTACACCAGTGTCTGTAAACAGTTATTAAAAAGCCATTGCACAGATCAGAATGGCAGGTTCAATGGCTCGGCTGGGGTGAAGGCCAGAAATGCAGGTCTTTGCAGCTTTGAAGACGGAGATACACGTGAAAATGTTCTACTTACGATTAAACATTTTAGTATTAAATGTTTACAATTAAAATTTCATCTATAGATTTCTGTAAGTTTCAAAAAAAATCACAAGAAACCCGTGTAAGTTCTGTTCATGAATAAGTATTCTTAAATATAATTTTTTAAATATTTTTTGATTAAAGAAAACCCCAAGCCAAATTACTTGCTGTCAAGTTGATTCCACCTCATGGCAAACTCGTGTGTCAGAGCAGAACTGCACTCGGTAGGATTTTCAGTGACTGTGACCTTTTGGAAGTAGATTCCCAGGCTTTCTTCCAGAGTACCTCTTGGTGGATTCAAACCACCAACCTTTCTGTTAGTAGCCGAGTGCTTAACTATTTGCACCACCCAGGGACTCATTTCTTGGGTAAAAAAAAAAAAAAAAAACATTGTGATCGATTCCAACTCACAGTCACCTATAGGACAGAGTAAAACTGCCCCATTGGAAATCCTATGGGGCAGTTCTACTCTGTCCTGTAGGGTTGCTATGAGTCGGAGCAACTCGGCAGCAGTGGATTTTTATTTCTTGGTTAGAATTGTGTATATACAATACTGGTAAGATTCTAATTCTACCTTGTAAGGGAACTACCTTCTAAGGCCTGTAAAGGCAGAGTCATTTCATGGGAAAACAGCAAGCATTGCAGTTCTTTATATTTGGACGTGAGTAGTGAAGATGGGATGGGAGTTACAGTTCAGTGTGGTGGGAAGATCATTGGGAGATGGAGCCCTGGTTCTAACTGCCTTCAAGTCCCAGCTCTGCTTTTACTAGCTGGCCTTGTGAACTTGAAGTCACTTTTTGTTTTATCCTCTGGCACTGTTTGACCTTGGGCAAATCATTTTTTTTTTTTTTTTTGCTTCCATTGCTCAAAAATTTTTTCGAGGGTGTTGGACTAGATGCTCTTTCAAGTGGTGTTTAAAAATAAAAAATAAAAAAACCTTGTGATTTGACCAACAGTAGCCAAAAATACTACGCAGAATAAGTTGGCATTTATTATGGATTCTTTGTGAGACGGATTTAACGCCTGTGCTGCATTTAGGATTTTACGGCCAAAACAAATCTAAATTATGGGTGATTCATCGTTTTAATAGTATTTTACAAGGTATTTGGAATTGGTCCAAGCATTATACGTATCTCTAGAAGTCAAGGTTTTGTTATTATCAGACTGCCGTTAACCATTTTTGTGCTTACTGGTTTTATAGCCCCCTCTCCCCCATAAAGAGAGAAGATAGATGGGTGGATGTGCTGTTAATCCTCTGAAAAAGAGAAAAAAAAAAATTACAATAAGTATACTTATTAAAAAATGGTTTGGAATTTTATTTGACTGAAAACTTACATTTCTAAAGTAAGGTTGCTATGAGTTGGAATCGACTTGACGTCAACGGGTTTGGTTTTGGTTCTGAGTAGAGAAAATATAAATCATGTGTGACAAGTTTACAAATTCTTTGAAAAACTGTCTGTGAGGGTCTTTGGGGTGCTTATCATCCCTAAGTTCCCATATGTCACACATTGCCTTATTTCCCCTGGGGTGTAGCCATACTGTAGTATTTGTGATCCTTTGGAGTTGTATGAAATGATCATTTTAACTTTTCAGATGTGGTTAATTCTACAGGCCCTGTTTCCTAGCTATTAACATATATGGATGACAGACTTAAATGTTTCCACATGTGACTGAAGAACTTGGACATTAAATTACTTTTAGATTATCTTGGCCACTATAATTTACTACTAAACTTCAGTTTGGCATCAGCAGTTGAAAAGAGTATGTTAATATTAACGCTGCTTAAGACACATTTTATGTTAAATAAATAAATTGTCTTCTTGAGACAGGTAAGGGTTTGGTTTGTTTTTTTTTTTTAAATAGTACTATTGAAAACTATGTTTTGTCTTTTGAATGCTTGAAGTTTTGTTAATAAGTAGACCCCGATTTACGTAACGTAATCCTGATTTGTTTTGTAAAATGTCCCTAGGAACTCCCTTTCTTCCTTTTGGAGTTCTCGCCTTTGTTCTCTGTCTCCTGCTGTTAGAACCTTTTCTTTCCTCAGTTCCACTTTCATACCAGTCCCAGCTTCTGGATTATATTCTTATTTTTTTTAGAAAACAAAACAACAAAACACCCAAGACTCAAACATTAACATCAGTGCATAAGAGGCCCTTTTAATACTCTGTTGTTAGCAGTAAAAATCTTAGAGATCTAGAATTTTCTCCATTTATCTTAAAGAGCTTAGTCTAACAGAGACCTAAGAGAGGCTCTGTTCAACTCTGTAGTGGGGCAGAGGTGGAGAGACATCCTGAGCAGAGGCAGCCGGCGAGGTGAGTTTAAAGAGGCAGCAGAAGGCTGGGTCTAGGCTGAGAATTGTCTGCTAGTTAGCTCTGCTGACTGAAGCTTCAGTAATCACGGTTCCTTATCCATCTTCCCTCAAGCTTTATACCTACCCTAAAACTTCAGTCCCTGTCCTGGTCTTCAGCCATTCTCAGACCTTGCTCACCTCTCCCTGTCCTATCATCTTTCCTATAACATTTCATACATTCCTAACCTGCTTTCCCTCTCGCCCTATAGAAACCCCTGCCCCACTCAGTATTCTACTCTTGCTGCCCAGCAGTAGGGGAGGGCAAGGTCTCTATCGCACTGCAGCAAGGTGGAAAGTCCATGGATTGCTCACACCGCTTGTTGGAATTCTGAGTTTTCTCACTGAAATGTTTTCACTTGTTCCAGTATATACAAATAGAATATATGGACTAAAAAGTCTTGTTGCTGTTCTGGGACAACCTAATTATCATTTATAACACTAACATATAAAAGAGTGTTCCAGGTTCCAAACAGTCAACCTGAGATGGATTTTTGAAACACATTTTTAGGGAAGATTATATCTGCCCATGGAACTCATGTTGAATGTCTTCTCCTTTTTCCTTTTTTTTGGAGCAGAGAATCCTTTGCTTTTTCTTAACCCTGAATCAAAACCGAAACTTCAGATAAGACTCAGATTTTTAATGAAAGAGAAAAGAGGGATTTTTATCAGCCATTTTCCAGTGGTGTAAAAAACATCACTGGTTACTTCTGTTTTGTATCATCTTTGAAACAGTAATGGTGTGGAAACGTTTGTCCATTATTTTAGTTATTTGTGGCATCCTAGGAAGGATGCTGTGAATGGCAGAATGGAACATAAGGACCAGAAAGGGCATAAGTAGACTTTTTGAACTGATTTCATTTATAAAAGCATAGTTTTAAAGGAATATTTGACCTAAGGCATTGAATAAACTTCATTCTACTAGTGTTTTTGTCCCTTGAACGTTGTTTACTAACCTGTGGGGTTATAACTATAGGCATTTGCTAATGTATTTGCAGTGACTACTGAAATAATTCACATTTATTGATCATAGGAGAATACTAAATATTTATTCTTTCTGCCTAGTTCCCGTAGTGAAATAGAATATAAGTTAAGGGTAATGGCTTATAGGCTGTTGTTTCTGAAATACTATCTTCATGTACCCAATCCAGTGGCATCACTTATATTATTTATGTGTTAAAATGTACTTTTGGAATCCACTTTACATAAATTTTGCTGCTTGGCTAGAAAATATTCGAGAAGAGATTTTCACTATGTAGGTTTACGTGTGTAACTGCATCAGGAGAAAAGTACGAAAGTTGTGGGCTAGGGAGAAATCTGTATCTTTTTCTCTTTTTTAAACCAAATAGTGTAAGGCAAGAATGTAGTAATATGATCATGTGTGTTCTGAAGCACCTGCAGTATCTACTGCCTTTCCCAATGGGTAAGGTTGGCAGTACGTCAGCATGTTGAGAATCTTTGGCAAGCACGTTAGTTTGGTATTAGGATAACCAAGTGAAAACGATGTTTGTAGTGTAGAATCAGAGAAAGAAGCTGAATTACTTGGGTTTCCTTCAATGCAATGATAAAACAGTATTAAGCTAAAAATACCTTAACATGAAAGTGATTTTATTTGGATTAGTGTAAACATGAGAAGTCCCTGGGTGACACACAGTTAAGCCCTCATCCTAGCCGAAAGGTTGGCAGTTTGAACCCCCCCAGAGCCTCCTCAGAAGGCGGGCGTGGCAGTCTGCTTCTGAAGGGTCACAGTCCTGAATACCCATGGAGCACAGTTCACTCTGAAACCCGTGACGTCACCGTGAGTCGGGCTGAACTCAGCAGCAGCTAACAGCGACGGCATACGTTGGGAAGAACCCAAAGCGGTATTTGCATATTTTAAACTTCGAGGGAAATAATTTACAGAGTTTTTTGGGAATCTTCTGAAGACTAGTTTTTTAAAAATGACTTATAAAGCTAATTAGTAAGAGAAGCTTTGATTCTTCTACAAGCCCTAAGGGATAGCTTTAAGCTTTTTGTTTTATTTTGCTTTCTGTTGCATTAATTTTCAAGATCCTGAAATGGATCGCATTAGTGTGGTTAATTTAAAAAACAAAAACAACAAACTCTAAAATATTTTGTATTTTGAAACTACAACCAAAAAAAAACCCGTTGCCATCGAGTCAATTTTGACTCTTAGCAACCTTATAGGACAGAGTAGAACTGCCCTATTGGGTTTCCAAGGAGTGACTGGCGGATTTGAACTGCCGACGTTTTGGTTAGCAGCAGAGCTCTTAACCACTGTGCCACCAGGGCCCCTTTAAAACTACAAGGAACTTAATTTTAATGTTTGTAGCTTGTCAGAACAGGTAAATCATTTAGAAGTTGGTTGAATAATGACGCATGTGTGTGATAATGTTTCATGTGAAGTATTAGGTTGAATCCTCTAGTAGTTAAGATAACAAACTTTTGAAAATGCTGTACCTGGGCTACATTTCGTATCATAGCATCATCTCAGACATTTTTTCTTGGTAATTTTTATTTTTTTAAGAGAAAAAAATCCCAGGAGCTTTTTGTCATTGTATTCAGAAGTTATTGTCATGGGAAAAAAGAGATACGTATTGAAATAAAAGTTTTTGTATAATGGGAATGTAGCATTTGCACAAAATACATTGAGGAGACAAATGGTATTTAACATGAATTGTTAAATGGGATTTGTATTTGAGTATTGGAGAATTCAGTCTAAGGTCTTTCTTTTGTTCTTTCTATATCTGCCAGTGTCGTGGAAAATCATGTAGTTTATCTCTCATCCCTCAACAGTAGTTAGAATTCACTCATTAAAGGAGTATAAGCAAGTATGAAACTAGCAAGTAGTATTGTAAGTACTAAATAGAAACATTTGTGAGTAGTATCTGTCTTCCTGTCTTTTTTAAATGAAGGCAGTGGTGGTTCAGTGGTAGAATATTTGCCTTCCATGCAGGAGACCCAGGGTGTGATTCTCTGCCAGTACAACTCATGCACACAGCCACCACCCCTCTGTTAGTGGTGGTTTCCGTGTTGCTATGATGCTGAACAGGTTTTGCGGAACTTCCAGACTAAGATGAACTAGGAAGAAAGGCCTGACGATCTACTTCAGAAAATCAGCCAGTGAAAACTCTTTGGATCACAGCGATCAATCTCGTTGCCATTGTGCATGGGGTTGCCATGAGTCGGGGGCTGACTCGACAGCAGCTAACCGCAGCAGCAGTGTCTTTGTTCAAATAAAATTCGCTAGTAATTGGCAAAGCAATTAAGGTACGTGTTTTGTCTTCCTGGGCCTGCATTATTGCAAGAAAGTTTTACTTACTATTTAGTTATAGTTAATTAAATTTATGGTTATGGACGTATATAAAACTAAACCAAACCTGTTGCCGTTGAGTCGATTCCAATTCATAGCAACCGTATAGAATAGAGTAGAACTGCCCCACAGAGTTTCCATGGAGCACCTGGTAGATTTGAACTGCTGGCCTTTTGGTTAGCAGCCGTAGCACTTAACCACTACGCCACCAGGGCTTCCATGGATGTATATGGAGGAATGTAAACATTTAAAACTTGGTTGAGGCACCAGGACTTTATAGACTGTATTTTTGTAGTGCTAGTCATCTTCATACAATTTAAACTACCCGTTTGTTTATTTATTTAACAAACACTTGTATAGGGCTTACCATGGGTCGGGCATTATTCCAAGTGCTTTATTAATATTAACTCATTTACGTAAAACCTGATAGCAGTCGTATGCAGTGAGTATGATTATTATCCCTATGGACAGATGGGGAAATGAGGCATGCAGAGGTTAGGTAACTTGCCCAGAGTTCCACTAGTCAGCCTCTAGAGTTTGTGCTCTTAACCACTATACTCTGCTGCCTATCCAGAAAGAACTTTCCTGGAAAATGGAGTTCAGATTCTTCCAAATGGAGTTCAGATTCTTCCCTTTGTCAGACCCTTGCTCCCATGCTTTCACCGACCAGACATTGATGTATTATTGGGAGGGATGCATTGGCAGCAGCTACTTCTTACCGTACTGCTCGTCTAGGTATTTGAGAGGCAGGCACTGTGACAGTTTCTGACTGTGATCTGGCTTTGTGAGCAGCCATTTGCAAATCTTCATTCTACAGTAGAAGTTTTCCTGTATCAAGAATGAATTCTGTCCCATTAACCTGCAGGTCTGGGGCTAAGAATGAGAGCTGCATTCAAGTTCATGGGAGAGGTCAGGGTTATGGAAGAAGGAGGGAGAGAGATAGTACTGTTGCCTGATGGAAAAAATATTATAGATTGATGATAGTAATGATCCTAAGTAGCAGCTGGAACTCTTAAGCCTAATACAGCCTTGAGTATGAGCTCCAAATTGAACGTCACAAGTCCCAGTGCTGAAGGAGCTGCTTTTCAGAAGGGACAGTTTGTCTAGTATGCTCCTGGAGGAGCAGCAGGGATTTATTTGATTATGGTTAGTGATTCTCTCAAGCCGTGTTGGGGAGACGTGTAAGCACATATACAGGCATTACACCTCCAGTTATCAATGATTGATATTCACTTCGTAGTAGGTGCTCAGAAATATTTATTAATGAGTTTCTTGGTATTAATTTGTTTAGTGAGAGTTTCCGGTCTGTTGTTGTTGTTAGGTGTCAATGAGTCAGTTCCGACTCATAGCGACCCCACATAGAACAGAACGAAACACTGCCCGGTCCTGCGCCATCTTCACAGTCATTGCTATGCCCATTGCTATGCAGCCACTGCGTCAGTCCGTTTGGTTGAGGGTCTTCCTCTTGTTTGCTGACCCTCTACTTTACCAAGCATGATATCCTTCTCAGGGACTGGTTCCTCCTGATAACATCTCCAAAGTATGTGAGACGTAATCTCATCATCCTTGCTTCTAAGGAGCATTCTGGTTGTACTTCTCCCAAGACAGATTTGTTCATTCTGTTGGCAGTCCATGGTATATTCAGTATTCTCCAACACCTCAATTCAAAGACGTCAGTTCTTCTTTGGTCTTCCTTATTCATCGCCCAGCTTTTGTGCGTATGAGGCGAAAACACTATGGCTTGGGTCAGGTGCACCTTAGTCTTCAAGGTGACATCTTTACTTTTCTGACACTTTAAACAAGTCTTTTGCAGCAGATTTGCCCAATGCAGTGTGTCTTTTGATTTCTTGACTGTTGCTTCCATGGGTGTTGATTGTAGATGTAAGTAAAATGAAATCTTTGACAACGTCAGTCTTATCTCTGTTTATTGTGATGTTGCTTATTGGTACAGTTGTGAGGATTTTTGTTTTCTTTATGTTGAGGTGTAATCCATACTGCAGGCTGTTGTAGTCTTTGATCTTCATCAGTAGTTGCTTCAAGTCCTCTTCACTTTCAGCAAACAAAGGTTGTGTCACCTGCATAAATGCAGGTCGTTACTGAGTCTCCTCCAATCCTGATGCTCCATTCTTCTTCATGTAGTCCAGCTTCTTGGATAATTTGCTCAGCGTACAGATTGAACAGCTACCTGGCCAACCAACTGGAAGAGATCCATATTTATGCCTATTCCCAAGAAAGGTGATCCAACCGAATGCGGAAATTATTGAACACTATCATTAATATCACTCGCAAGTAAAACTTTGCTGAAGATCATTCAGAAGCGTCTGCAGCAGTATATCGACAGGAACCTGCTAGAAATTCAAGCTGGGTTCAGAAGAGGACGTGGAACCAGGATATCATTGCTGATGTCAGATGGATCCTGGCTGAAAGCAGAGAATACCAGAAAGACCTGTGTTTTATTGACTATGCAAAGGCATTCGACTGGGTGGATCATAACAAATTATGGATAACATTGCTAAGAATAGGATTCCAAAACACTTAGTTGTGCTCATGAGGAACCTGTACATAGGTCAAGAGGCAGTTGTTTGAGCAGAACAAGGGGATATTGCATGGTTAAAATCAGGAGAGGTGTGCGTCAGTGTGGTATCCTTTCACCATACTTAAATTCCTGGTCTAGGCATCTTTATACTTAAACCTGTCTCTCCATCAGTCTTTGTAAGAGGTACTTGTTGCTCAGTTTCAGCTGCTTTGGAAGATGGCTTTCTTGCTATTTGAGATGCTTTTGTCCTCTTCCCTCTCCCTACAGTCCCTCGATAGTGACTTTTGAGTCACCTCAAAACAGGCCTTTCAGATTCGGTATAAGCTGTTTTAGGGCATTGCGTTAATTGACAAGCAGCACTTACTGGTAGCAGCTGGTACCTTGCTGTACTATGGCTGAGAACAACAGCTCAGCTGTCCTTTTAGGGTAACAGACATTGTGGGGATGTAGTGATGTGAATTCAGAAAAAAAGCGTATTGTAGAAGTTGAAGACAGAAGAAAGCAAATATGGGGAGCAGCGTAAACAGAGATCACGGAGACAGAAATGAGTCGAGCATGTTCAGGGTGACAGAAAATGGTCATGGTTTTTGTAGGTGGAGGCAACTCTGATCTGACCAGAGTAAAACGTGTATATTAAGCGCTGTCAGTGTTCTCCGTTTTTTGAGTCTCTTTTTTTGACAATCCAAATTATGTGATTTTGCTCATATGTTATTTCTCATATCCATCAGATAGAGTATTTGATAGTTTCTGCCAAGGATCCAGATGCATTCCATTTATTGATAGTTATTAAAATAAGTATTTTATGGAAGGCACTGTGCTACGGAGTTACTAGGATTGATGTGAAGATGAAGCCAGGTCCCCCTGCCCTTGAGAGGCAAGAGAAGCTGTGTGGACCCATATAACTAAAATACAAGATGGAGTCTGATAAGCAGTATAAAGGAAGTTTTGTGGAAACACAGATTAGAGAGATCCTGATTCTCAGGGGGTGGGATCGGGGAAGGTTCCAGAAGGAGTAGGAGCCGAATCTTGAAAGATGGGAAGGAAGATAATAGATAGCAATAATGGGGATATGGACCCAAGGTGAACAGTATGACACAAACAGATCCAGGGAAGGCCAGGGCGCTGTGCGCTAGGAAAGGGAGAGAGCTCAGTGTGATTAAAGGATGCATGTTAGTTTTTGTAAGAAATAAGGCAGAGAAGATAGTTTGGGGCCCGATTATGGAGAGTTTTAATGTTGTATTAAAGAGTTTGAACTTTATTACAGAAGCAATGGGGAGCTGTTTTTAAGTGTGGAAATGATGGTGCATTGACTCCATCAGAGGCCAGACAGACAGATGTAATGTTGGAAAGCACGTGGGCTGAGGCATCTGATTTGTGATTGTTTAATTATAGAGATTGACTTGGTTCTTTGGTGTTCATCTAAAATAGGAAATTGGCTTGGATAAATAAATAGGGACGATATAAATTAGGCCTTAAAAGTTAGGCAAGAGATTGTTAAGAATTGATTTGGCTAACAATATAGAGCTGTTGAAATGCTTTTGACCAGAAGTTTGACATGATAAAAGCTATGCAAAGATTTGTTAGGGAGCTGTGTATAGAATGGATTGTATATATATAGACTAGTTTGTGATTGCCTGTTTGAACACTCCCAGCTACTCCATGGAAGAAAGGCCTGGTGATCTGCTTCTGTGAAGATTACAGTAAAAAAAAACCCCTGTGGAGCAGTTCTTCTCTGTAACACACATGGGGCTGCCATGAGTACCATCATTTTGGTTTGGTTAGTTAGCTAAAAGGCTACTGAAGGGTGAAACTGTGAAGACCTAGACTTAGTGGCAACAGAAACAAAATAGAAGAAGGGATTGACATGAAGTAAGGGGAATGGGGAAAGGAAGCAAGGAGGGAAATTAACAATTAATAAGCAAAATTTATGTGGAAAGCATTTATTACACAACAGTATAACCAGTATTACCCATTTTCAGATAATAGGTACGCCATATTGCTCAGGCAAGGGGCATGCAAAACCTTAGCTAGAGCAAGCTGAGGGACGGACCTAGACAGCTTTTAAAAACTAATTGCCATCAAGTCAATTCCAACTCATAGTGACTGCCTGTGTCTCAGAGTAAAACTATGCTCCATAGGGTTTTCAGTGGCTGAGTTTTTGGAAGTGGATCACCAAGCCTTTGCGTGGACTCGAACCTTCAACCTTTTGATTAGCATCTCAGCGTGATAACCATTTGCACCACCTAGGGACTCCAGATGGCTTTTAGGACCACCAACTTGGCTGGTAAGGACGTCTTACAAGTGGGCTACCCTCAACATACTAGGTTTGTTGGCTGTGTCCACAGATGGCTCTCGGCCAGAGCTTCTCCAACCTCCATGCTTTGGCACACTGGTGAACTGCCAAGCCTTCAGAGATGTGCTGTCATAGTTTGATCTCTGCTGTTGAGGGGGGTTCACATTGTTCTGGAAGTGTCTGAAAGAGCATCAAACTGAGCAGGTTACTGAAGTGGTGGACAAGGGGAAAGATTACTGTGAGCTGAGCAAGAGGTCTAACCTCTCAGGTCAGCGCTGAGAATGGAGCTGTGTTTACTGCCTCACACTTGAGGGCTTGGAAAAGCACCCCAGGGCAGGAAACCCTTCTAACTCCAGATAGCAGTGTGGTGCTGAAGAGATGGTTTTACAGTACCGGCACCTCGAGATTCCCTTCACTGTTGTAGTGCATGCTTCTGATTATTCTTGACTTATTTCAATTTACTTCGGTTCTTTTAATCCATTCACATCTGCCATGTAAAATATCAGTCTTTGAAAATTCCCTGCAAGCAGTTGGAAAAGACAGGTCCAGCCAGCTGTACAATAAATACTGCAGCCAAATACTGGGGTAGATAAAAGGTAGAGCGAAAAGGGAATGGAATTTGGAATACAAAATCTCAGGTTTGAAACCTTGCTTTGCCACTAGCAGTGAGACTTGAGGCAAGTTGTTCAAACTTAATTCTCTCAGTTTCTTTGTAAAATCAAGGTAATAATATTTACCTTTCAGTGTTTCTCTGATGACTTGAGGTAATGAATGTAAAGACGCAGGCACTACACTCTGGATAAAATAATTTATTCCCCGCCTCCAATACATGATGATCTCAGTTCTTTTCCCCTCTCTGTATTGAGCAACCACTTCCCAGCTTTTGTAAAGCATGTGTTTCTCTGAACTATGGACTCCTGGAGTTTGATCTTTAAAGATTAGATATGCTTAGAGTCGTCAGGGCAAGAAAGCAAGCATTGGTCACGTGAGTTATTTAAAATAGAACGAATTAATTTGATATAAGCCTCAAAATTTGCTCTTAAAAATCTACTTAATTTGCAATACATTATATGCTGCATACACTCATATGCATTATAAAGTTTCTTTAAAAAAAAAAAAAAAAAACTCTACTCCCCGGAAGTAACAGAAACAAAAGTTATGACTGAAATAGTCAAAGGGGATTTTGACAAAAATTTTCTGTCAACTTCCACAGAAAAAGACTTATTTTTCTATCTAGAATTAGGAATAAGTTGGGAAAATTTTTTTT
Organism: Trichechus manatus latirostris; assembly: GCF_000243295.1. NCBI lineage: Eukaryota > Metazoa > Chordata > Mammalia > Sirenia > Trichechidae > Trichechus > Trichechus manatus. Next base: position 7,206,445 of record NW_004443954.1, read on the forward strand.
AGTCAGACCAGTGTTCTTGAAATAGACCCAGAAGTATAACCATATTGTAATATATCATGGTATTGTGCAACGTACTCAAGTGTAGGTGGTTCTCTTTTAATCATTAAGCATAGTTTTATACTTGCTTACAGATGCAGCCGTTTTAATTCACAGTGGGCTAAACTTGGCACAGATGGTTTCTTCTCAAACACAAGTGTAGTTGTGTTTTTTAAATGAGAAAAATGGGCTTGCCTTTTTTTTTTTCCAATTCCTAGAGATTTAAAAATTTGAAGTATTTTCTTTTGTCCAGTTTTAGCTACAGTATAAACTGCAAGCTAAGTTGGCTTCTTTTCCAGCCCCTTCTAATTCCAGTTACTTGTGTTTTTAATAAAATATTTGATTTACAAGACAAGTCTTAAAATGGCTTCCAGCATCACATAATGACTGCTTTTCATAAGTATTGTTTTTTTGAAACCTTGATTATGTAACATGAATGTAAAAGAAAATCCTGTGACCTTAAGGGAACTTCGCATTCAATCATATTTAGCATCTCTATTCATGTCATGATATAAGTCATGGCTTATTGTTTAAAACTATAGTTTGTCTGTGTGTGTGAAAACTGCATTTATTCACACTGCCTTTACCAGGACTGTAACATCTTAATGATTTTGTTTACAATATATCTGATTGTGCTTCACTGAATAGGACATTTTGTTTTAGGAAATTTAAATGTAAGCATTTAAAGATAAAGCTTAAATGAAAATTAAACCTCAGCTTAAAGTGAACTTGGCTTAAGTCTGGTTTTTACTTTGATTTTTCCAGTAGTATGCAGTTTAATACCAGAAAAGAAAATAGGCATAATATCAAAGTGTTTCCTTTTTTTTTTTAATTGTCACAACTTAACACAGAGTAGTAATTTTAGATATTTTAGCTTCAGGAAGGAGTATCTCAGTTGCTTTTGGCTATACATTCTCAGTGAACAGAAGAGAACTATAAAAAAGCAAATATGTCTGTATAATTTGTACAAATGTAATAGTTAATAATTTTTAATAGCATTTTATATTTGAGCAAGCTAGAATTTTGAATTAGAATAAATTCAAACACTCATTAACTATAGTAAAAATTCAAAGATTGCAGTTACCTTTTGTGGTTACTTATATGTTAAACTCTTATGTTAGGTTACTTGAAACTTTTTAATTTAGCATTCTGACATTACACTGCTTAGTAAAAGTATAATTTTTCTTTTGATCGTTATTGTATACGAAAGTTCAGTAAACAATATGTTAAAAATCTATTATCTTTGATATAATAGTGTATAAATAGAATTTGATTTTTACAATTAAAAGCTGTACTGGTGTAGGAGCCCTGTTGGCACCATGGTTAAGAGCTCAGCTGCTAACCAAAAGGTTGGCAGTTCGAATCCGCCAGCCGCTCATTGGAAACCCTAAGACGTAGTTCTTCTCTGTCTTCTAGGGTCACTGTGAGTCAAAATCAACTCATGGCAGTGGGTTTGGGTTTGATTTTTTGTATACTGTTATAGGCAGTTCAGAATGTAAATACATACAAACACTCCTTGGTGTTAGCTTTTTTCTGTGCTGATTGTTCTTTAGTACATGGGAGTATCAGAGGCTTTAAAACAAATCAGCTAATTAAAATTTTCATTTAGGAGAAAAGTATTGAAATTTTTTTTCCCTTTACTGTATTTCTTATCTGTTTCTTTGTATTACTGCCTTTTTCTGATAACTGAAGATAACCAACCCTTAAAAAAAAACCAGTTGCCCTCTAGTCAATTCTGACCCATAGCGACCCTATAGGACAGAGTAGAACTGCCCCATAGGGTTTCCAAGGAGTGGCTGGTGGATTCAAACTGCCAACCTTTCGGTTAGTATCCTGCGCTCTTAACCAGTGCACCACCAGGGCTCCAAACCAACCCTTAGGTGTGAGAAATTGCTATTATTTAATCACTTTAATTGGAAATCTTTTCTGAAGTGTATTGCACACATCACACTTTTTAAGATTGTATAAATATAACTTATCCTTTTCTTGATGACTCAGCAAATATTATGCATATGAATTTGTGTTATGTTTAGATTTTTGCTCCTGTACTTACGGCATCACACTGATCCAAATTGTAATATCTTGTATCTGCTTTTCTCCCGCTGTCAGTTACTGTTTTTACTGTTGACATTCACAGACCCTTTCACCATCTTCCTCGTTTGATACATCTGGTAAGAAATAAGGTAATAAGAAGAAGAAGAGCCACTTATTGAATATCTTATGGTCTTAGTGGAGCCCTGGTGGCTCAGTGGTTAAGAGCTCGGCAGCAAACCAAAAAGTGGGCAGTTCGAATCCACTAGTCACTCCTTGGAAACCCTGTGGGGCAGTTGGAAACCCTGTGGGGCAGTTCTCGTCTGTCTTGTAGGGTCACTATGAGCCGGAACTGACTAGATAACACCTAACAACAACATAATCTTAATATCAATCCTGTGTCAAAGACATTACTCCCATCTTCTAGAGGAGGAAATTTGGGCTTAGCAAGGTTAAATAACTTTCTCAAGGTCACGGAGCTGGTAAATGATAAACTAGCATATGACTCAAGTGAGTTTTTATACACGTATAAATATGCATACATCTGTACATACCACCCACATCAATATGTAGAACATTTCCAGCACCCCGGAAGGTTCCATCGTGCCTCCTCTTATTAGTGTCCCCCCAAAGATGACACTACAGGCAGTCCCCAGGTTACGAACATCTGACTTATGTACAACCTGTAGTTATGAACCAACCCCTATAAAGCCTATTATATTAAAAATTCCAGGTGCATACAGTGGTTTGTAGTAACAAATGGGTGCTACTTTGCGACACACATCAAAATATCATCATTGTTATCACTGTATTACTGTGTTAAAGATGTTTTAGTGTGTCTGGAGTGTTTCTTAAGTGTTTTATATGCATAGAAAGGTGAAATAGATACTATATACAGAGACAAACATTTGACTAACTGACGCTAAATAAGAACCATATGTACCTGTTCGACTTACATACAAATTCGACTTAAAGACAGAGTTAGTAACGGAAATCGTTCCTAACCTAAGGACTGCCTGTATTCTGACCTCTATCCCCATATGTAGACCTGTGTGCCCCATAGCTTAGTTTTGCCCGTTATTGAACTTCATGAAAATGGAATGATATAGGAAGTACTCTTTTGTTTGTCAGGCTTCTTTGCTCACCATGATACCTGTTTCATTCATGTCGTAGCGTGTAGCGTTTGTTCTTTTTCATTGCTGTGTCATATCCTTGTGTATGAATATATTTAAATTTACTTATTTGTCCTGTTGATGGACATTTGGATCGTTTCTAGTTTTGACTATTATGAATAAAACTGCGGTGATCGTTTTTATACATGTTTTTAGTGGACATAAAACACTCACTTGTCTTGAGTATCTACCGAAGAGTATAATGGCTGAGTGTTGGGAATAATATATGTTGAGTTTTACTAGGTACTGCCACACAGCTTTCCATGTGACTCTACCAATTGACACTCCCATCAGCAACGTAGGGGAGTTCTGCTTGCTCCGTGTCCTCGTTAATTATCGGTATTGTCAGTTCTATTAATTTGTTTCTGTCCTTTAAATTTTATTTATCTCGGTAGAGCATCTTGTTATCAGGGAAATGCAAATTTAAAATTATGTTTTATTTATGAAAAAATATTTCAAAAGTATGTACATATTCATGTACAGAGATTAATATTTGTGTATTTGGTCTTGGATTTTTTTTTTAAATATCTCTTTTTGTAAGTGGGTCTTGATTGCTTTGTGTTTAATCACTGATAATGAACAAAGTTCTTATAATAAAGACAAGTCTGATACTCTAGAAACCATTTTTTTAGGTTAGAATTTTATTTAAGGAAATTTATTTAAGGAATTTATTCAAAGAATCAAGTTTACAAAGGATGTCTACAAAGAAAACTTGGAGAAGCCAAGATAAATTGTATCCAGGAATGTCAAGAACTTACAGTATAAAAAAAAAAAAAAACACCAAACTGCTGTTGAGTCGATTCCGACTCATAGCGACCCTTTAGCAGCATACAAATTGTCTTGTAGAAGAACTCAGTGAAGACCTTTATAAGTGAAAAATCAAGGTCTTTTTTGCATCAGAAAATAGCAGTTATATGTAATCTGTAAGAATTTATCTAGAATTGTATTCGTTAGATGGTCTACATAATCTCACAGTACGTTATTTTGTGAAGAATTGCTTGAATTGATTAGTTCTCCTTTTTCCAAGTTCAGTGCAAGTTGCGTGTTCACCTTTTCTGCATGTCTCAGGTATGCTGATTAGTCAGGCGGTCTCATCTGAAACTAAGGTATAATAGTGCTAAGTTGTATAACTTGCCATACCAGTTTTACAATGTTTTTGTTTTGCTCAAAGCAGATGAAAGGTTTATTTAGTGTGGTTACACTGGTGCTGCATTCCTGGTGATCTTGGTAGGTTAATGACAATCTGTGTCATAGAAATCAGGAACTGTGGGTTGAACCTATGGGATGCATATAGTTGGTTCATTAAAATGCTGCCTCTCAAAGCACTGGAGAGTGTTGGGAGCACTTGGTAGGTAATGCAGCTTTAAAAATCTATCTATCAAAATGTCTTCATTCTGTTTTTTAAACTCTTTTAATATGTAAGTGCTTAGTCATATCTACTGTGTGATTGATTTCTCTAGTAAGGTTAAAAAACACTTTGGAATTCTAGGTAGATTTCTTTCCACAGTTTAATAGGTTTTGTTTTAGCAGGAGCGTTTTGGTTAGTTATGGCACAGTCGTGTTGTTGGATTAGACTGCACCTTTGTTTAACTGGTGGGCTTTTAACTGAATTAACTTTGTCAGTCACTGTTGGATTGATGCCACTATTTTTTTTTATTATAGAGAATGAGTTGAAGAGTTGTTTAAAAAATATCTTTGAGATACAATCAAGCTTAGATATTTAAAGCAGTTTTGATACCTAGCAAACTTCAAGGTATCCTTTGGATAAGGTTTGTATGGATTATACTATATTATGAATTTCTTATAAATTTCATTTATGAAATACACTTATGAAGAAGGGAGACATACTGCAGTCTTGCATTCTGTTGAATGTTCTTTTATTAGGCATACTTAATTTATTTCAGATATATTCTGTAAAGAATACCATCATTCAGAATGTCAGTGAATACAAGGCAAGATTTTTGTTCATTTGAGGATTGTTTTGTTCATATGTGCCTGTGTTGTAAGAAGAGACGAGACAAGCGGAATGGTTTAGTCTCCTTGAGCATACGTCAAGAATGTGTGTAATAGAAATGGAAAATTTTGAAGTTAGATAAGGAGAGTTAAGTAAAGGCGATGAAGAGGGTTAATTGCTGGCAAAGGGCTACTAGGATAGGAATGAATGAGTTACTGTTCTATCCAAGAGTGTGGTCTCTAGAGAAGCCCAGTAAGTAAGTTATTTATTGGCTCCACAGTAAGGTAGCCCAGGTCTTTTGTTTTCTTAAGGCCATTTCTACTTTTTTATAAGTCAGTGTTTGAATTTATGGACTATCACCAGTAAACTTACTTTCAAGTCTAAAATTACTGGACGCGAAATATCTCATCACCTTTCCTGTTCCACCTTTTATGCATTTGGATCATGAGGGTTGGGAAAATACGTTAGAGCTACCAGTCTGTTTTATATATTAGACTGAATCTGCATAATGGACAAGGGCATTTCACTAGATTTTGGGCTTAAAATCCCCAACATTGGATTACTGAAGGTTATAACCAACAATCTTCATGTTTCATCGTATGTAAGTAACATAAAAACTTGCTATCAGTTTTTCTCATGTGAGCCTTCTTGTAGATAATTTTATAAAAGACGTGTCCCTCAAATCATGGTAAGTTCTGTGTATAATTCCAGGAATCATAGATGGCTGTGTGTGTGTACATGTGTATAAAACAGAAGGATCAGTTTTCTATGGCTTTGTTTATATTAGTTTTATTGCTGTCACTATTTTGAACTAATAATAGCAGTGAAATTGTTACATCCTTTCATATGTATATCAGGAGAACTTGAGTAATATGGATGGCAGTCTGTGTACTTTATATGCATATATATACAGACTTGTATGTATGTGGCTGAAACTTAAATATTAAGGGTAAGAACATGAGTACTTTGTTACATACACGTATATACCCAGACTCATGTTTTGTATTATTATTATTATTGTTAGGCTACTTTGAAAAAAGTACTACATTGAGCTATGTAGGTACTACATTGAGTTAGCATATGCATCTAGGAAGAATTGAGAAAAGTATTATTTCACACTGTAGCAGTTTCAGTGGAAGTCTATTAAACCATAGCCTTGCCAGTTATGGGGGAGGTGAGGAGCAGTATACACTGGTTTCCATTTGTGCTGTCAGTGCCATTCGATTGGTAGGTGTGCCCCAGGAAGAGCAGTCAGCTGCTTAGAATGTTGGTGGTAATGGCCTTCCATTTATGAGGTGACTAAGCCTTGGCCAGAAAGACCAGAATGCCAGGTCAAGTTAATGGGCTACTCATGTCAAAGATTCTGGGGACAGCTAAGCCCCATCTTAACTTGCATTGAGATGCCATTTTCTATCTATCAAATTAGTAAAGTGAACGAGAGACTGCCCTTTGTTAATTAGGTTGTAGTTACAGAAGCATTTTCAAGAACTATTGGTGTGGTGTAAATTGGTATTACCGTTCTGGAAATCACTTTGGTTTTATATATCAGGAGCTTTAAAATTGATCATACATCTTTTGACCCAAGGATGGCCATTCCTCGTACTCTGTTTCAAGGAAGTAATCAGATATACAGATGAACAAAGATACACAGATGGGGGAAAAAAGAAATATATGTATCTATATATCTATAGCTATATCTATATCTATCTATCTATATATATATACATATATATATGCGCAAAGATGGCCGTCATACATTCTTCTGTAAACAGTGAAACTTTGGGAACAATACTGTTTAACAGGGAAGAGATGGTTAGGTAAATGATGCCATGTTTCTTAGGGGAGCAGTAACAGTAATGGTAAGGGAAAATAGTTAAATACTAAATTGTCATATAGAATTAACATCAAATTATGTTTAAAGATAATGTGTAGAAAAGCACCTGAAAGAAATAAACTAAACTGTTAACAGAAGTTACTTCTGGATAACTTCCACAATGAACATTTATTTGTTTTATAATCTAAACAAGAAAAATTTAAGAAGAACAGAGGGAACAATAACTTCATTAAAGGAAAAAAAGAGGATTGATTTTATTTTAGAGATCTTCGAATCTGAGGCCAGGTTTGGAAATAGAAGACCTATTCTAACATCAATATGGAACAAGTTGAATGGACAGCAAAATTTTCTTAGACTGAGTCAGAAAGGATATAATTTTTACTTAGAAATTATTGAGCTATAGAGTACATTCTGTAAGGATAAAGATAATATTAATACAAGCTTTTTTACATGCTCTGGCACCCAGTGCTTAATAAATTTCATATGAAATGATGAATGAATGAAACTTCGCACTAGGTTTTGAAAACAAAATGACAGGATAAACCTCAGCATATCCTTTTGGAGTTACATGTTGGTCTTGAAAAATGGAATCCTTTATTGTTTAAGACGGATTTGGAGAGAGAGAGAAAAAAAAATAGTTGCAGAGCTAGTTCAGGTGGTATATGGGACCAGGAATGGGGGGGAGGGTGTGTGGACCTGGGAAGTGGAACCCCAGACTGCTCAGGGAAGAATTGTCATTCCCACTGAAGATCAGAACTGCCTTAAGAATCCTATGTTAGCTTGCCGCATAGTCTGTGAACAGTTGTGTATACATGTATGGGTTATTCTTTAAATTTTGGACCCTCTTTTTTTTGGCCCATTTTAATTTTTATACTTTAAAATTTTATTTTATCCCAGAAGATCTGAAAATTAAGCTCATAGGCTTATAGCAAGTGACATAAAGGTTAAAGTTAGTTTGGTAGACAATATATTGAGTGAAAAATGTTATAACCATGTAACCAGCAATCTGATTTATCCATTGTTTTGTAGAAACTTGATCCTGGTAATAAATTAAGTATCCTGGGCAATGATTTTTTTTTCCCCTGATTGAGCAATTAGCAAACGATTTAGTGTATCAAATTTTTAAATTTTTGTTATATTTCCACATAGGCTGTTATCACCCTAACATCAGTAACCTTTTTGAAGTTTGCTACTTTTGTTCTTTTCCTACCCCAAATAATTTTGCTTTTCACTTTGAAAATTACTAATATTTTATTCTGTGTTGATGTGCTTTCTTATTGTTGCTGTAGTCAATGTCCACATTAAAATTTGTGTTTGTAAATACCTCTCATCTATTAGTCATCCATTCGTATTCTCTGCCATCTTAAAACCTTCCCAAATTAGCCGACTCAGTGAAGTTTTCCTAATTAACATTGCTCATCCACCAATCCCCTGCTTGACCATCTTTTGTTGTTGTTAGCTGCCATTATGTGGGCTCATGACTCATGCGACCTCATGCGCAATGGAACAAAATGCTACCTGGTCCTGCGTGCCGTTCCCATGACTGGCTGTGGCTCGGACTGTTGTGATCCACAGGTTTTCAGTGGCTGATTTTCTTAGTCGACCATTTTTTACCTGAAAATATTTTTCTACATTTCTGGTAAATTTCTTCATGTATTTGAATCTATTTTTGTTCGTTTCCTTTAGTTGGTAAACTCGTTGAGGGTAGGAATTATGTCAGTGTGTGTGCTGTTTCTAGTACACAGCGTACCCAGTGGACTCAGTAAATACTCGCTGACTAGCTGTTGAAATAATTTGAGTAGTTTATGTATGTACTCAGTAATCGGCAGTCCTAGGTTGGTAGTGTTCCCAGTAGTGATGGAATATCTGTTTGCCTCTCACTAACATTGAGAAAGTACCTGATGGAAGAGTCTTATGACACAGCCTAACTCCTGTATGGCAGAAGATGCTATCTGGATTTGTATAACCCAGAAGTACAAGTCTAAAAAATCTTTGGAAAAATTCTGTGAAATATTTCTGAAGGTTCTTAGCATTTAACTTCTGTGACTCTCAGTAGAAGTTAGTTGGCTCATCTCTCCAACTTCAGTGTAGTAATTATAGTAATTATCATCATTATCACGTACCTGCAATGGGCCAGACCCTTCCCTTTTTACATACGTTTTCTCGTATACTCTTTTAAAAACTCAACAAGACGGATATTGTTCCAACTTCACAGATGCAGACTAAGGCAGAGAGAGGTTAATTAACTTGTCAAAGATCACACATACTGTAATGGTAGAAGCCAATATTCAAACTATGGCCTGTTGGGTTCTAAAACTTATATTTTACTGCCCTAAGAATGGGAGTATTGGAGGATGAAATGTCCTTAAATTCCAAATATTAGAACCAGCTGTTATCGTTTTGAACAATACTAGTAAATGCTCATATTACTCGTATAGTATTGCTTAAAATCCTACAATAATTGGTATCTTATATAGAAATCCACAGTTTTCCTACTTGGAATCAGTACTGCTTTCTAAGTGAGAAGGAATCTTTATTACAGGCAGTCCCTGGGTTATGAACGAGATCGGTTCCTAACTGTGTTCTTAAGAATTTGTGGGTAACTCAGAACAGGTGCATGCGGTTCTTATTAAGAGCTCAGCAGCAGTTGGAATATCCACCAGCTGCTCCTTGGAAACCCTGTGGGGCAGTTCTACTCTGTCCTCTAGGGTCGCTATGAGTTGGAATCAACTCGATGGCAACCAGTTTTAGTGCAAAAAGAGGCTCAAAGCCTTTTCAGTGATTTGAAAGCTGCACATGCAGCAAGTGAAGGTGATTGTGATGAAGAATTTGTTGCGAGTAGGAGTTGGTTCAGTTATTTCAAAGTGTGGACAAATTTACATAACATTAAGGGACAAGTATGAGTTGTCCATAAATCAGATGTTCATTCGTAACCCAGGGACTTACTGTATAAGAATGAATTCATATTAGTAGTCTTGGCTAAGACCTAGAGGCATAGTGGTGTTTTTGAAAGAAGCATATTTCATTAAGAACAGATCCAAAAATTTTGAGCCATTGGTTATTAGTGTATCTGGATTTAGTGGCAAACATGGTTCTTATAGTACTATATTCGGATGATGTGATGAAATAAATAAATAGCTTATAGGCAGTTTGTAGATAGTTTTATTCACTTGGTTATTTTGCCAAAAACATAGGAAAGGATTACCTAGGAATCTAATTTATCAAGTATACGCTAACAACAACAAAAAAACCCAAAGAAAGCATTCCCGTGACAATAGAAAATTTCCAATTTTATAGGCAGGAATGCTGTTTTGCTTCCTGTTTGGTGAAGATCATCTTTGTAAGACTACTTCCTCTGTAAGAAAGAAAACAGATGTAGCTCAGCCAGCTCTTCAGGTACTTACTCAGATTTCCATGGATGAGTAATTTTTGAATGATATGAAAACAAAACCAGAGTGCTGCTTTAGAGAATTCTGTGAGGACTGAGATTAAGGAGTTGAGTATTTGAGATTTGTGTAGGAAGGTATCTGGCTTCTTGTAGATGGTTAAGATAGTTTCATAGAGGACACTCCTAGGGCTTGGTGAAAACTTGGTGCCTTTAAAACATCTCATTAAAGAACTCCTGAACCGTTGTAAACCAAGCTTAGTCTTTCCAAATCTAATAAGGCTTTTTTTGAACCATGATACTTTGACTTCGAGTGGAAGCTAGACTCTTGATATTCACTCATAGTTTATCAACAGCAAATTTTACTCCAGGTATACCGTCTAGATGTTTCTGACGGTGGTGCAGCATTCTCCCTATATTGTACATCCTGTGGGTGACTCTCCCTAGAAAGCGTGCACTTCAGTACTTTGGACACTTCCTCATTAACTAGAGACCCAGTGGGTCACAGTTAAACAATTTTTCTTTAGGATTTTAAAATAAAAGTTGTAATCATCCATTTAACTTAGTTTCTTACTACTGTAATATTATACTCCAGCAGAACAGTGTTTCATCAGAATCAGACTAGGGCTCACTTCAGTTCAGAGACCTACTGATTTCTCTTACTGTCTGGGTTCCTATCTGGAAAGCTTTCAAGAAAGCCAGCGTGTGGCCTGTCTAAAAGCACTAGGCTTTGCATGCGGCTTGTGGCAAGAATGTGGGTTTGCCCTATTAGTGTTGCAAAATCAGTTCTTACGCAGAGAATTGTCCTTTTCTCTTGCCTTCTATATTCTGGTTTTAGATTATTTTTCTTGTGGTTTTGGTTTATGAGTGTGTACTCGGGACTTTCTTTTCCCTTATTCCTTTTCCCTCTTTCACACAGGCAGTGAAGGAGTGAATAATTACAAGATATTTTTATACTTGTTTACATTATCAAGTTATAGAGACAACTTCCTTTTGTCTTATATATTATAGACCCAAGACAGTTAAAATTGTTTTAGTATTAAATAAAAAAAAAAAAAACCATTGCCATCGAGTCGATTCCAACTCATAGTGACCTTATAGGACAGAGTAGAATTGCCCCATAGGGTTTCCAAGGCTGTAAATCTTTGCAGAAGCAGACTGCCACATCTTTTTTTCAAGGAGCAGCTTGTAGGCTCGAACTGCCAACCTTTTGGTGAGCAACCAGGCCCTTAACCACTGTGCCACAGGGCTCCTTAGTATTAAATCTGACTTGATAATATGGTTACGTTATAAATGGTGTCATCATCCTGACACAACGACTTTTAGTGTATTTTCTTTTAGGTCTCTAAGAAGTTTATCTCTTTGTTTTGTTTTCTTAAGTGCTTTTACTGGGAATGAAATTTATATATTGGAATTTTTCCTCATTTTCTCAACCATTTCTTTTCCTTTGAGGTGTTGAATGGACAAAGAAATAGCCAAAATAAAAGAGGAAGAAATCAAAGATGGAAGGACTTTTGTATCATCAACAAGCTAGATGATCAACTTGGTATAATCAGTGTCAGCTATCTTACAACATTTCTATAAAATATAATCAAGAAGTGATTATAAGACACAACGTGTTGTCCTTTTTAGCACTCCAAAAACTTCTTTACCTTCCAGTATTTTATTGAACATATGCGAGGTTTAGGGCATTCAAATAAATGAAAAGACTCAGATTTGTAGGCGTGAATAGTGTCAGTTCATTTTGGTGTTTATCATTTCTGCCCTCCCTTTAGATAAAATGAATGAAAACTGGGGAGAAATGTCCTCTGGAAAGCGTTGATAACAGACCAGAGCTGCACTTTTGTAGTCTGCCTTAGGAGAACACATTAGTGGGAAATGGTTAAATTCTCCAAGTTATAAGACACGCTGCTAACACAGGTGAGAAAGACAAAAGTCTTCTTCATACATATAACAGTAAAATTTTAATAGAGCAAATAAATAAGCCTAGCTATTGATGAAAAACAGTTGCAGAATGCTTAAATGTCTGACTCTTCCATTAGACTTATTGTTCTCAATTCTGTTTTACATTTAGGAAATGAATGCTGCTTAGTTCCATATTTAAAGGACATTTCAAAACCCTCACTTCAAATGTCTTACTTGAACTGAAGATGAATAAATGTTTCAGGGTTTTTGTTCCAGCTTAACAGTCTACAGAGTTATTTCTTCAGTCATTTCCGTCCTAGAGGCTTATTATGTCATGAAGTTTAGGTAGTCTCATCTTTTTAATGTGACCTTCCAAAAAAGTGCTGTTTGTTATTTTCCTAAGTGGTTTTAGACTTGTATTATCCCTTAAAATAGCACTTAGAGTCTAAACTCATTTGCACAAAATTGGCTTTATATAATTTTACTCCATAGCTGGAAATAGGTTAACTATAGGTTGGTGAAGCATACTATACTTTGATACCTTTTTGTGAGTCTTTTTGTGGTATTCTGTACTTTATTTTAAAATATGACTTGTTCATATATTTGTGGATGAGGAAGTGGCTTTAGAATTTATGCTGTATCTGTGAACAGTTCATGGCCTGGTTAACGGTATTACCTTTAATTCTAAAATGGTTGTTACTGAGAGAGAGAGAGAGAGACTTGTGTAAACTTGGGTAGACATTTAAGCATTAGGAAGTAACTGAAATATCTAAAATCTTCAGCCAACACTCCTGCTTCTGTTCTTAAAAAATTTTTTGGTGTACCTTTAATAACCAATATATAATTTATTCTGCTATAATTTCTTTCATTTTAAAACAGAAATTTTACTTGTGAATTACATAAGTATTAAATTTCATATATGTGAAGGGAAGGATGAGGCTTGAGACTGCAACCCTTAATCTCTTATTTTCTCAAAATAGCCCTTTTCTGTCTCCCATGTTACCACTATTACCAGTGACAAGTCATACCTCTTTGCCTCAAGTGGTAAGTTATACCACTTCTGAAATACCATTACTAAAAACAGCTCGAGTTTTTAAGCTGCCTTACATTTTCAAAACTATTTGAAATTATTTTTGGACTAGCGAGTCATTATTAAATGGAAGTGAAAAGGAAATGTGTTTGGCTAATTTGCTTTAGAGAACTCATAGTTGTCTGGAGGAAGAGTTAGAAATGTTGTCTAATTCCTTTGAGATTTAAATAAATTCATCTAGTGTTAGAAAACTGTGAACACAAGGTAAACTCAGATTAGCTAATTAGCCTTTGCCTCAGAGTTTTCTATTATATAAATAGTGCTAAAACCACACTTAAAGTTTTTGCCATATTGCTCTTAGGTTAACTGGGGCTCAGCAATTAAGTGATTTCCTTTTCCCTTTAACTATAAAGGCTTGGTTCTGATTTTTAGGCGTCAGTTCCTATAATAGCATACCCACAGCTATGGAGTTGATTCCCACTCATAGCGACCCTATAGGACAGAGATAATAGCATAAGTCTGGTTCAGATCTTACTTCTCTGATGAACATTTCTCCTATATTACCTGTCTTCGATAATTGTGTACAAAGGTGTACACTTTCATTTGACGTCCCCTCTCAGTTTCTTAAGGAGCCCTATTGGTGTGAAGTATTAAGTGGTCGGCTATTAACTGAAAGGTTGGTGATTAGAACCCACCCAGTGGTGATCTGCTTCCTTAAAGATTAGAGCCAGGAAAACCCTGTGGGGCAGTTCTACTCTGTCACATGGGATCACTGGGAGTCGGAATCGACATTGAAGGCACCCAACAACGACAATAATAGATCAATTTAGGAAACTCTGATATATGGTAGTATTTTGATAACGTGGATTTTCGTACTCAAGGAATCTTGGAAATAATCTTGAGACATTCAGGCCAAAAATTGTGTTATCGTAGGGGATTTAAGACATAAGATATAGTAATTTATAGAAAGTGTATCCACTTTAAATAAAACCATGATTTCTTTCTAACAGGTGTATGATTTATTCTGTAGGTCTTGTGGATTTAAAAGTGACTTTTTCTGGAAACTTCTTTTGAACACTGTTGGGAGTCAGAAGATCTGATTACTAGATTTTAGTTGACTGAATGACTTTAATCAAATCACGTAACCTCATGGAGCCCCCAACTCCCCTTTGGCATTTGCCGAATGTGCATGATAATTACAAACTCAACCTACCTACAGAGTTTTTTTCTAAAGATAAAATGAGAGAAAAAGAATCTGTCTGTAGGAGTTAGAAACTTATAAAGTGTTTAGTGTAAGACTGGGAAAATAATTGTACCTTAATTAGGCAACCCTATTTATTTAGACTAATAGCTCTTGAGGATAGTAGATTTTGTTTTAGAGCTAAAGAGGAGTTTGTAGATAATTGTGTCACTCTCCCATTTTGTCAATGAAGAAACAGAGGCCTAGAGATGTTAAGTGATTGGACTTGGGTCTTACAGGGTGATCCAGGAAGCCAGCGGGGCCCTCTCAGGCCTGCTCTGATGCTGGGCTAGCCTCTACACCAGTCTACAAGAGACGAACAGTAAATTGTCTGTTCAGTCACATATTCTTGACCATCTTCCTCCCAGATACTGTTACTTTTATAATGGAATGTTAGTATTAGCATTTATAAGTTCTTGATTATATTCTTGTTTAGTACTCTATGTTGATTTTCATAGTATATTATGGGTAAAATATTAGCAGGCTATATTTTAGCAATGAGAATTGATAATTTTTTCTTCTTTTGTGTGATGTTTTAAAAAAGAAATTGTAACAAATTACCATGTAATGTCCTAAAATTGAAATCATGAGAGAAAAGTTAAACACAAGTCACTTTACAATTTACGTTCCTGTTTTTTGAAGTAAAATTTACCTTTTTGACATTTAAGGCATGGGATTTGTTAACACGTATCCCCACCACCGTACAGCTTAATATTTTGAAGAGAAAATAAAAAGGACAGGTTTGTTTCTTTGTGATCTTTTTTAAAAACGTTATTCTCTTTTCTTTGCCTCAAGTATTTACTAGGACAGAAAAAGCATTGCTTGTTTTTATTGGCCACACTTAACACATTCGTTTCGCAGTTATTTTTTATCAGTCAGCAAACGCATGTGCTAGGTGCTGATGATTTTAAGAGATGCTGGGGGGTCTTCCGCCCAAGAGGCCGTAAACATAAGTTATTTACCGTTCTAGTCTCTTACAATGTGAGATCCAGCGTTTTCCTGTATTTAGAAATACCTGATTGAATAATATTCTCCATGTGTGTTCTTTTCGGCATCATATGAATTTTGAATAGAGAAACGCTGCAAATAGAAAAAGTGAATAACTTTAGAACCTTGAGAATAATGTTATGAAAGGTCAGATTGTCTCCGCTTTAATAAAAGGAGCCGTTAAAATTATTTTAGTCACTGAAATAGTAGCTGTGTTTGTTTAAACTGTAACACACCTAGACAGAAATAAATCTTGTTAAAACAACAGCTTACTACTGACCGTGCTTGCTTTGCCCACTGTGGGTCCCAGAATCTTGACTGCAGTACTTAGAAAAGGTCTGCTGAGCATATTTGTAGTAATATCTTTAAAAGGTTCTTTAACTTGATATTTTATGAAGAAAAAATAAAAAGGATTGGTTACGCATGCCTTGAGTTTATAGTCTGAAATGAGAACCCATACGTTTTATTATGTTAACTAAAGCTTGTTTAGATACTACAAATTACAATGACCTTTAGAAGGATTTTGATTCAATCTTTACTTTCGCCTTATTGAGGAATTCAAACCCTCAGTTACCCTATGGCTTGGTCTTTGTTTTAATTTGATGTGAATTGTTGGTTATGTCCATAAAAGGCTAACTTTTTTTGTGGTAAAAAATTAAAAAGTATACAAGAAGGCAGTACAGCAGCACCATTTCACAAAAAAGGGAAAATTTAATTCTCCAATAGTAAAGTCATAATCTCATAAAAAAGGCGAATCCTTCAAATTTAATGAATTTAGCTTTATAGGAAAATGAAGCCCTACGTTTTTTCTCATTTAGGTTCAAACCTGTAAAAACTTTGTTCTCGAGCTAACTTCAGAGACACATTTTAGAAAGTACCTGTATGGACTTAACTTTAATCTGTCAGTGGAATTTTTGAAAAACAAAATCAGTACATGAATAATGTTTTTAATGCACATTTTGTAGCCTTATTTATTATGTAAACAATGGGGAACATTAACTTGTGTAATGGCCCCTATGAAAAGCAGCCAGTTTACTATATGTCACTGGATTCCTTTTCAGTGCTGATGATTTTTAGTTTCATTAGGACCTATAAAATGAGAACAGATTTACTAATTAAATATAAACAAAGCTACCAGATCAATAAAATTTAAATTAACACACCATGTGATGTTGTTTGGCTGTAATGAAATTGCTGCTTACCATGTACTGAGCCCCGGTTTCACAGGGTTCAGCGTGTACTACTGTTAGCTGTGTGAAGATAGTTTAAGTCTCCCCCCATCATTTTTCTTCACTTGAACTTACAGAAAACTTTCTCTCTCAAGCCTTGTTGTCAACGGAATTAAAATAATACTAACCTCTAACATAGAAATCAAATGGCAGTAAGTTATCTCTATGATGGTCATCCATATGATTCAGAATGTGCATGCATTAAATAATTTTAGATTGTCATCAGAATGAAAACATGAAATGAGAAAATTTCGCAGCTATTGCATGGACATAGGAGTATATGTCCTAGGGCTCCCAGGTTGAAGAAGAAATTGAGCCACCATAGATAGTTTTCTTAGCTTTCTCCCACCTTAAGTTTTAGAATTGTTTTATTTTCTTCTTTAAATGCAATTTTTTGTGTCAGATAAAGTTTCTCATTTGACACAACCCTTTTTTTCTTCATTTTTCTCTTTATTCCTATCGTATCATTATTTTTTCCATTTTCTTTGCTTATATAGTTATCCATTTGCCATTGAGTTGATTCTGACTTATGGTGACCCCATACATGTCAGAGTAGAACTGTGCTCCATAAGGATTTTAATGGCTAATTTTTCGGAAGTAGATCACCAGGCCTTCCTTGCTATTCTGAGGCATAGCAAGCCAATAATCGAATATTCTGGGTAGTGAAGCATTTTAGGGCAATCTGCTGGTAGTGTTTCTTGATGAACTGCTGTTTGTGGCTCTTTTTGTAATAGTTGGGTGTTACAAAAGAATCTTCTTGATGTCAGATCCCTTTTTCTGGGGAAGAGGGATGAAATGCGTACAGTAGAAGTGCAGAGGAGTGGAGCCTGGCTGAGGGACCTAGGACAGAAGCAAAAGGGGAAGAGTGGAGGCTGTTAGTTCTTCATCTTTCTGGTTTAACTTGAGCAAATTACTTAGACTCTCTGATCTTCAGTTTCCTCATCTGCCAGATGGAATTTGTAAGTACCTATCTATGGGAAGTATTAGAAATAAAATTTCTAGCAGAGTTCCTGGCACCTGGAGCTTAATAAAAGGTAGCTCTGCTTGTTATTCTGTATCATAAGTTGTTGGAAGGCACATCTTCACAGGTTTCCAGTTTTATTTATAATTTTATTGTTAGATACTGTATCCTTAAGTCCTAGATTCACACTAAGTTACAAGCCCTTTTTACACCTTTCTGTGTCATAGTACCCTTCTGAGATGGGAAGGTTGATACATATTTGATGATGATTTCCATAGCAGTTGGTTAAGTTATGATGGTTAGGTTAAAGTTTTTAGGATAATAATTGTTTCAGGGTTCACAGAAGCTCCGTTAGTATAAGTCGGAGAAGCATTGTGTTATTAGTAGAGCCTTAGTTTCTCATCTGTAAAACTGAGTAGTTGAAATAGATGATTTCCAAGTTTCTTTCAAATCTTAAAATTTTTATTCAAAATGGTACCTTTGCCATAGGGTCCAGTTTTCTCCTGTATTCCCCAATACAGAATCTAGACAGTTAGTAAAATGAAGAATCGCATTTTTAATTGTTTAACAAGGTGGAAAAATCATAATGATAGGCTATAAAAATGTGAACAGGTACTAACTGCAGTCTCCAAGAGTAAGCTCTCCATTGTTCTTCATAGGGGGTTGCAAAGCTTTTCTCTTTGTACCCTGGTGCTGCTTTTGGAATAGCATTTTCTTTCTAGAAATCTGTAAAACATTTATATATTTGATTGTATCATGAAATTGTAATTTTACTTAAAGAAAAACAACTTACTTTACTATAAAATTTCAGCCATGAGCCCATATATTATACTGTTTTCAACTTTTTTTTTTTTTTTTTTTTAATTTGGTTCTTGTTACTGTGGTTTTTTGGTGAGTTTGTGCCTAGGGGACAATCAGAGTAGAAAAATCACAGGGCCCGGAATCAGATGGACCTACATTTGACATCTAGCTCTATCACAAGTTCTTTTGGCTTTAGACAAATTGTGTTACCTCTTGTTATAAAATGAGTATTGTATAACATCTTCCCTTTGAGGAGACACTCCTTTCCCACCCTTCTAAGTACTCTGTGAGTATTTTTTAAACTGAGTGTTTCCTTTATTGTATTTAATTGATGATTATCTGGATGTTGTCATATACTGTGAATAGATATGACCTCGCCTGCAGGAGGTAGGGATTGAAGGTGACAATCATCTGGGGAAGAGGCAGGACCTTGGAGAGGAAGCGAACTCAGAAAGAGTTAAATTTGCATTTGCACCTGCAGTGCACAGGGGTTCCAGTTTCTTCACATCCTTCCCAACACTTGTTTCCATTTTTCTGAGAACAGTTATTCTAGTGAATATGAGGTAGTATCTCATTGTGGTTTTGAACTGTGATTTTCTGATGACTAACTATGTTGAATATCTTTTCATGTACTGATTGGCCATTTGTATATCTTCTTCAGAGAAATATCTATTCCTTAGTCCATTTTTAAAATTGGATTTTTGTTGTTGTTGTTGTTGAGTTGAAGATAGGAATTCTTTATATATTGTGGATATAAAACCTTATCAGTTATATGGTTCCCAGATGTTTTCTCCCATTCTGTTGGTTGTCTCTTCACTTTGTTAATAAGTCCTTTGATGCACAAAAATTTTCATTCTGATGAAGTGCAAAGTGCTCATGGACTTTGTGCCAGAGTTACAACAGTAATTAAGGAGAAAAACCTAAGAGAAGGTGGAATTTCTGAGATGGTGGGATTCATAGACCTATTCTCTCTTGCCAAGCGCATATTCTTCCTCTGTTGTTAGTATTTGGGGGCCTAGATTTTATTTCATTAAGGAAGGTTGACGTTTTTCACAGACTGGTTTATTGTGAGAAATAAACTGATAATATATGGAAATCTTTGCTACTATTCTGGGGCATAAAGTAGGTTCCAGTAACTGTTGCTCTTATTTCAAGGAAAGTGAGGGGAAACATTTAGGACAAAAATCATCTACATTATTTAGGAAAAAGCAGTTAAAATTCTACTGATAGTGTGTTGGGCCTTTATATCTTTGGGAGACTGATTGGCTATCACGGTTTCATGTTCCAGTCTTGGTGGGGAATCATCCCTGAGCATTTTACCTCTGTTAAAGAAAGATTAATCCTTTCCTAATAACTTTTTTCTTTTTCCCCTTGTAATTCTGTTAAAGACTACTGAATTTTTTGACTGAGCACCGTAATTAAAGCCCCAGAACCTCTGCAGGAAAGTTGTTTAAAAGTCACTAGTCCAGCAGCATGTTGTCTTCTTATCCAAAGATGGATAAGACCTTATCCTTGTCCTCAAGGAGCTCAGAGTTTAGAGGGGAAGATGAATTTTAGTGTAAGGTAATAATGATAAAGATCATTTGTACATGCTGTGTCCATGTCTTTCTTACCTATTCACTTGTTGTTTTATTTTAGTGCTGCTGTAACACAGATACCACAAATGAGTGGCTTTAAAGAAAAGAAATTTATTTTCTCTCAGTTCAGGGACTAGAAGTCCAAATTCAGGGCACTAGCTATAGGGGAAGAATCTGTCAACTCTGGGGAAGGATCCTTGTCTCTTTCAGCTTCAGTAGCCCTGTGTTCCTCAGTTCCTTGGTGATCTTCACATGGCATGTAGCACCCCCACTACACCCTCTTTGTGCTAGATCCTGTGTCTAATATGCTCTTTTTATAACTCAGAAGTGATTAGGTTTAGGACACAGCCTACACAGATATATCTTCATTAGCATAACAAACCCCTGTTCCCACAGTTAGGATTCCAACATATTTTCGGGGGACACAATTCAATCCATAACATTTATTAACACTTCAACTTTTCCAGTCTGGTTTATATCTTTATCATGCCAAAGAAACTACTCTTCTGAAGGTCATCAACAATTTTGGGTTGCCAAATCAAAAAAAAACAAAGAAAAATTCGATTGAACAGAACAAGGGGATACTGAGTGGTTTCAGGTTAAGAAAGGTGTGCGTCAGGGTTGTATCCTTTTACCATACTTATTCAATCTGTATGCTGAGCAAATAATCCGAGAAGCTGGACTATATGAAGAAGAATGGGGCATCTGGATTGGAGGAAGACTCATTAACAACCTGCGATATGCAGGTGACACAACCTTGTTCCCTGAAAGTGAAGAGGACTTGAAGCACCTACTGATCAAGATCAAAGACCACCGTCTTCAGTATGGATTGCACCTCAACATAGAAAAAACAAAAATCCTCACAACTAGACCAATAAGCAACATCATGATAAACAGAGAAAAGATTGAAGATGTTACGGATTTCATTTTACTTGGATCCACAGTCAACGTCCATGGAAGCAGCAGTCAAGAAATCAAACGATGCATTATATTACACAAATCTGCTACAAAAGACCTCTTTAAAGTGTTGAAAAGCAAAGATGTCACCTTGAAGACTAAAGTGTGCCCGACCCAAGCCGTGGTGTTTTCAATTGCCTCATGCATGTGAAAGCTGGACAGTGAATAAGGAAGACCGAAGAAGAATTGGTGGCTTTGAGTTATGGTGTTGCCAAAGAATATTGACTATACCATGGACTGCCATAAGAACGAATAAATCTGTCTTGGAAGCAGTTCAGCCAGAGTGCTCCTTGGAAGCAAGGATGGTGAGACTTGTCCCAGGTACTTTGGACATGTTATCAGGAGGGACTAGTCCCTGGAGAAGGACATCATGCTTGGTGGAGGGTCAGCAAAAAAGAGGAAGACCCTCAACGAGATGGATTGACACAAATGGGCTCAAGCATAGCAATGATTGTGAGGATGGCACAGGACCGGGCGGTGTTTCATTCTGTTTTACATAGGGTCTCTATGCATCAGAACCGACTCAACGGCACCTAACAACAACAAAATCAAATAGAAACTTTAATTTTCAGTAGCATTGAACAATGTTTACCACCTTTTCCTTGGAATTACCTCCTCTCGGATGCTACAATACTTGTCTGTACTGGTTTTCCTTCTACCTCTTAGATATTCTTCTCATTCTCTTGGCCTATTCCTTTTTTATATATTTTGTATCAGGAGGAGTTCCTCAGAGCTTAGTTCCAGACTCCCAGCTCTCCTTTCTTTTTATCTTCTCCCTACAAAATCTTAACCATTCTATGAATTCAATGCTGTTTTCAGGTTAAAGAAAGCCTGTTGCCGTCAAGTGGATTCCGACTCATAGCGACCTTACAGGACCAAATAGAACTGCCCCATAGGGTTTCCAAGGAGCACCTGGTAGATTTGAACTGCCAGCCTTTTGCTTAGCAGCCGAACTCTTAATCACTACGCCACCAGCGTTTCCATTTTCAGGTTACTGGCTTCAAATTTAGTATCTTTAGTTCTCTTCCATATCCGAGCCTTGTACATTTAACTACAAATACGAGATTAATTTTTCTTCTAGGTCAGTCTCTGATCAAGAATACTAGTCTTTGGAGAGATAGTGCTTTACTATATTTGCTTCCCTGTATTGATTATGACTATGGTAGATAAGAGAGAAAATTGAAAGCAATGGTCATAATGAGATCTGTGAATTTTATGGGTACATTATTTTTTACTATATCACACATGTCAGTTGTGTTTGTGATTACGTATCTTAACTGCAGCTTAGGAATTCTTTAACTGATGTTTCCTTCTCTAAACCTATTTTAATTGTGGCTTAGGACTGTTCTTACATTTAGCATGCATGAAAAATTATTAAGTGAAATTATAAACCTACTTGTTTAACTTATGATTAATTATATTAGCTGAAGCATTTTGTTAAATTGAGTTAAAATAGCAAAAGAACTTCTTAAGATGTACTTTCAATTAATTTTAATCACCAGTTTTAGTAAACTAAAGATTTTTCTGGCTAAATTGACTTAAATATGTATTAATAGACAAAATGAATAGTTAGAAATAATCAGTTAGAAGTCTAGCTAATTAATGTTTATACATAAGTTACAAGGGCTAAGTGTTATTTAAGGGGCTTTTGACATGATACTGCTGACCCTCTTAAAAAAGAATTTGAAAAATGAAAATTGCTTGTTGAATAGTTTCATTAGTTGAATTACTCATGGTCTGCAGTGGAGATATAGCCCTTTAAAAAAGAAGGAAAATATACGCTTGTCTGAAGTATATATAGAAGTTAATTAATTCGTAATTATTCTTCTCTGTGGCCTAGATGCTCACTTTTAGCACTATCAACTCAATAATTGGGGAAAAATTTTACCTTGCATATCTAGTACACATTCTTTACACTATTAAAACTTTTGCAGTTCAACAACATGGAGATTTTAATATTACAATAGTTTATTAAAAGTAATATGAAAGCTATATTTCAGGATACTTTTGCACTTTTATGTATAACGCACACACACACATATAGCAAATTAGAATATTCTGTTGAATAATCTTAAATAGTTATCAAAATTAAATCTTGAAAATATAGCATTCCCCTTGAGGGTATAGATATGATTTGAAACACACTGAGTTACAGCTGTGTTTCATGTTTTATTGTTTGAACAAAAAGAAAATAACATTATGATACTAATCATCCATTATGGGTATACACTTACGGGTATATGTTCAGATGTGCTTGACTGGAACTGTTGAAAAGTCTCAAGTAATTTTATCAGTACTACTTCTTTCATCTTTTCTTGCTCTCCCGATGTGTCCACTTCACTTTTGCCAAGCTGTCTGACTGGCTTGTTGACCGGGTGGTGCTGGCTGAATAACAAGAAGACCAGTATAGGACTTGTGTTGGAACAGGAAGTATGACAGTTGTAGTGCTCCCCTTTTGGTCAGTGATCTCTTTCCATAAGTAAGTGCCATATTTTCAGTTTTCCATCAATAATCAAGTTAGTTGGCTGGGTTGACCAATATATTTTCATTTGCATACCACCTCTGATCAGTTGGTGATGATTTTCTTTGATTGGTGACAACTTTCAGAAAATTGTGAGGCCACATTGAGGCTCAGCAAAAAAGAATGCCAAGGTCCATTAACAGTGTCCACCAGGGGTGTAGGGTATTTAGGGCGTGACGGAACGAGTGTTAGTTTTGTGTTTTGCTGTCCTTATTACCACACTAAAAACCTCAAGAAAGTCGTTTTCAGGTTGAACACATTGCTGCAGTCTTCCTTTTCACATCAGGGTGGTAAAATGAGAGCACTGTCAACACAGTGACCTTCCATAACAGTTTGCTGGGTAAGAGCATGCACGGACTCTGGGGTAGGGTAGGCCTGAAGCTTCTCTTTCTCAGCATTTTATTGAGTTTCCTGTCATAGCCAGCAGCATTCAACAGCAGTATTTGGCAGGATCATAATTACAATGCCGACTATGTACCAGGTGCTTTATGTAATTATCTCACTTAATACTTCCAAGATGCTGCAAGGAGGGTATTATCGCCATTTTATAGTTGATACTCAGTAACGTTCCCTAGGTCACATACCAGCTACCGCTGCTGATACCACTACTGACATTGACAGCAGCAGCGTTTCTATGGTGAACCTGTTCTGTCTGATGGAGCTAAATCCTAACTTCTTCCACCTATTCCACACAGCTTTATAATAGTGAGCTACGCTTTGTGGAGAGGAAGTACATCTTTTTAGCCCATGCAGTGGCAGTAAGAGGGAAAAAAAACCAAACCCGTTGCCATCCAGTCGACTCAGACTCATAGCGACCGTATAGGACAGAGTAGAACTGTGCTATAGGGTTTCCAAGATTGTAATCTTTAGCAGGAGCCCTGGTGGTGCAGTGGGTAAGAGCTCAGCTGCTAACCAAAAAGGTCAGCAGTTAGAATCCACGAGCCATTCCTTGGAAGCCCTATGGGGGAGTTTTACTCAGTCCTATTAGGGCACTGAGTCAGAATTGACAAGATGACAATAGGGTTGGGGCTTTTTTTTTCTTTTTCGTTTAATCTTTACGGAAGCAGACTGCCACGTCTTTCTCCCTCCAAGCAGCTGGTGGGTTCCAACCGCCGACCTTTCAATTAGCAGCAAAGGACTGAACCGTATGTATCTCACTTTGTCTTTACTAGCAAGTTTCCTATCTTTCTTTCTGTCTCTCTGCCAAGCCCAGGGTTATCTCTTTTTTCCTTTTTCTTTTGAAACCCGTTCCTAGAGGGGCTTTTTTTGAAAACCATCAAGACTGATAGAAGAGTAGTAGGATGCTTATTTATTATAGAACGTTTATTATTTTCCCTTATAACTTGTAAAGCATTTTGTTGTTCTGTGTTTCTAAATATTTTATTAATTCTACTTGTTTAAAATGTTACACCAAGATACCATATTATACTGTGGGCTTCTATAATGTTCTTTCTGTCGTCTGTACATATTTTTTAGCATGAGTGCATTGGCACTTTTGCCTCATGCTGTATTAGCATACTAATAAATATATGAATAGTATAGATCAAGCAGTAATCGTTTAGTGTCTTTCCTACAAACAGTGCAACTTTTAGCTTGTGATTGTCGCGTAGTGTGATGTCCTTGAGCGAATCAGTTGTTTGTGTAGAATTATAATGGGTTTTAAGTAGGCCAGCATAGTGCATAATTTACCCCACTAGTGCTAGAATGAATTGATGACTCCTATTACATAATAAACAGTAACAACAAAAAGTTATTGCACGCTGCTTACTGACTGCCACATGAGTAGAATTCATTTGTTTTACTTAATGTGATAACTTCTAATTTGCATACAGATTCCCTGTTGCTTTTCATGAATCGTTTCTGACTAATACCCTAGCTACATTTCATTACATATGATTATCTCAAGACTGATCGAGGCCTGATAAAAATCAGAATGCAAAATTTTCTGTTTCTCTCCCCTTTAGACCTCTTACATTATGCAGTAGATGTTTCCACTACCCCAGAAACGTGGTACTTTGTAAATTTAATTAACATTAACGTTTTCCTACTCATAAAACAGAAAACCAAACCTGTTGCCATTGAGTTGATTCCGGCTCCTAGCAACCTTATAGGACAGAGTAGAACTGCCCCAGAGGGTTTCCAAGGAGTGGCTGGTGGATTCGAACTGCTGGCCTTTTCGTGAACAGCCATAGCTCTTAACCACTGCACTACCAGGGCTCTATTTATTCTAAAGAGTAAAGGGCTTTTAAAAGATTTATTACTATTTTAAATTTGATAATAAATCTAGAGTATTTATTATTACTGATGGATGCCACCTGAGGGGGGAAAAAAACTCCAGTGGCTTAGATGTAAAAACATTCCTTGAAGCTGATTAAGTCTAGTAGTATTTAATAGTCCAAAAAACAAGTCTCAGCACCACTACTAGTAGCAATCAACAGATTTTTCTTGAGTCCATAAAATACATACATGTGGTAAACATTAATACATATAAAATATCATAAGCACATATTTTGTCTTCATATCAAAAAAGTTTGAAAAGTGATCAGATAAAATGCTCTGGGTCCCTCTAGTTAAGCTCTTTGCTCTCAGATCTACAGACCTAGAAGAAACTTGGTGAGCAGTTTCCTGGTTACTGAAAGTGTCCAGTTCTTCCTTTTCTTACCCACCTTTTCTCTTGCAAATTGTTACGGTTTTCATAGTGTCATTTTACTCCTGTCAAGACGTTTCTTGAAATAACAAATTAGTCATGTCTGTACTTCTTTCTTTAAAGCAGTTATGACACAGATTTTTGTTTCCATAATTTCAGTTCCGTACAGTTCCATACAGGTAGACTCTGAGTATCAGTAAGTTATGATCAGTTTTTGAATTACATTTATTTGTTTATTCAACAAACATTTACTGTGTGTACGTGGTTGTAGGTACTGTGCTAGCCGCAGAAATGTAGTGTGGAAAGGTGCAACTGGGGCCTCTGCTTTCACCAGCCCGTCTAGTGGGGAAGACTAGTGATTAAACTGCAGTTATAGGGAAGCATAGTGTTGTGACGGGAACTCTGAATTCATACAGTAGAAACCTTGTAATTCACAAGGGATTGTGGTCTTATATATTTCACATTGTCTTGTACAGATAGAAGTAATGCAGCAAGTCTACCTCTTGATTTACCATACAACTTAATGGAGAGATATTATTAAAGAGTATCAATTGTGTGGTAGCGCAAATGGTAAAGCCCTGGATGGACTACTAGCTGAAAGGTTGGGCGGTTCGAAGGCGCCCAAAGGCTTGGTGATCTGCTTCAGAAAGGTCACAGCCTTGAAGACTGTATGCGGCAGTTCTACTCTGCACACGTGCGGGTTGCCATGGTCGCAGTCAACTCAGCAGCTGACAGCTTTACTTGTACATTGGCGGTAATCAATGAGTATTATTATATATTGGTGGTAAGAATCACATCTACTTTAAGGAGTCCACCAAGATTCTGCAAAATTTATTCACGTTTGTTTGTTTGTTCATATTGCAGATTTCTCCTGGATTTGGCTACAGAGTTATAAATCTTCTGCACTGTGTACAGACACAGGTGAGTTAAGTTGAAGCCTTTGTACTGGGATATTTGAATTTCTAAATAAAATCAAGTTTTTTAAAATTATTCTATTTATAATTTAGCAAATTTTATTGCAAAATAGAAGGTAATATAACCGTATCGATCTATCAGTGGTCACTGTGTATATTAGGAAGGATGCAGAGGCAGCAAAATGTTACACATTATTTTAAATACAGATATACAGTGATAAGTCAAATTATAATGTCATAGCCTGGCAAAATGATTACATTTATTTTTATATGTAAAATATTTGAATGGTAGTAGTAATTTTCGTCTCCTACCAAATTAGAGTAAAAGCATCAGAAAGAAGTTACTATAAATGTTGGAGGCAAATCTCTGACTTCTGGGTGTAGTTGTCATAAAATGTAATAAGCAGACCTTTCTTGTCTACCCAGTCTGAAATAGCTTCTGAGTCACTCCTTATCACATAATCCTGTTTTATTTTTATCCTAATATTTATTACCACATGATATATTTTTATTTATTTTTTTGTTTGTCGTCTCCCCTACTAGAGTATAACTTCCCTAGCATTGGGATTAGGTCTGTCTTGTTCAAAACAGCATTCTTAGCTCTTAGGATAGTGCTTGATGTATAGTAAATGCTGAATAAATGTTAATTACTTATTGAGTAATAAATATTAAGATATTTACATTCACAGTCATGGAATTCTGCATCTGTAAATTCAAATTGGAAATAGTTCCTTATACTTATTTCTGGATATGAAATTATATTGTGTACTTAAAATATATGCTCTCAAATGTTATAAGAAATGAGCTATGTCAGATACTTTATATATTCAAGTATGCTTAATGAGGGTAGAATTCAGAGGATATCTCTTCCTATTCCCCGTTTATTTTGTCAGTATGCCGGAAGGTTCTTAGGATCCAGTAAAGAAAAATCCTGAAGCAGGTGTGGCCAGTTTCCACCTCCGTACCAGATCATGTTAACATTGGATATGTTTGGTGTTACTTTTCCAGAAAGTGAAGTAGATTTGACAGTTGTCCAGTTTTAGTCTCTGTTAACCAAATAAGTAAAAGTTTCCCACTATCTGTCTTTCGATACAAAACGTAACTTACTTAATTAGCGTTCTGTTTCTAGATTGAGGAAATTTTTGAGTTATTTTCCTGACCTGTATATTGATGTTTGAACTCATTATCCAAGCTATAGCTGACCATGCATTTCCCTGTGTCCATGGGAGTTTTCTAGGATATTGGTTGCTGTTATTAGGCGCTTATCTTTTTGTTTTCTCTTTGCTTTTTGCTCTGTCTTCTTCAGAGATTCTTCTCTTCTTCTGCCACTATAATATGTCATTTATAGAAAGAACTAAGTCAGACTGTTAGGTGTTTTAGTAAAATTTTAGAATTATACAACCATTTCTGATTCACATCTAATAACAAACGCAACTTGCAGAAATTTCAATGATAATACTAATAACAGCAACTATTTCATCACTGTTGTGTCAGGCATCATGTAAGTGCTTTTCATTTATCTTCAAAACAACAGATAAGGAAATTGAAGCTCAGAGAGGTTAAGTGACTTTTCCAAGGACATGTCAATTAATTGGCAGTTTGCCACGCCAAAGACCTTGATCTTAACTACTGAGTTAAATATCCCTGATTACAAGTCTATTTATGGCAATAACCCCCCCCCAAAAAAAAACACCAAACCCAGTGCCATTGAGTCAGTTCCGACTCACAGCGACCCTGTAGGACAGAGCAGAACTGCCACGTAGGGTTTCCAAGGCTGTAATATTTATGGAGGCAGACTGCCACATCTTTCTCCCACGGAGTGGCTGGTGGGTTTAAACCAGGGCTTCTAACAAGTTCCCAGGAACTTATACGTAAGAATCACCTGGGGATCTCGTTAAAATGTAGTTTCTGATTTAGTACATCTAGAGTGGAAATACAAATTCTCAACAGGGAACTTGTTAGAAATGCAAATTCTCAGCAGGGTTTGAAGCTCTGGTTTGAATCCCTTACGTTTTGGTTAGCAGCTTAGCACTTAACTGTTTTTGCCACCAGGGCTCCTGTTTATGGCAATACCAAAGAAACCCAAACCCATTGCTGTTGAGTTGATTCCAACTCATAGTGGTTCTATGGGACAGGGTAGAACTGCCTTATAGGATTTCCAAGGCTGTAAATCTTTACGGAAGCAGACTGCCGTATTTTTCTTCCATGGAGTGGCTGGTGGCTTTGAACTGCAGACCTTTTGGGTTAGCAGCCGAGCTCTTAACTACTGTGCTACCAAAAAAACCCCAAAAACCAAACCCGTTGCCGCCGAGTCGATTATGACTCATAACGACCCTATAGGCCAGAGTAGAACTGCCCCGTAGAGTTTCCAAGGAGTGGCTGATGTATTCCAACAGCTGACCTTTGGGTTAGCAGCTGAGCTCTTAACCACTGTGCCACCAGGGCTCCTTATTTATGGCGGTAGGGTTACTCAAATCATGTTCGTATTTAATTCACAAGTCATTACAGGTCTTAACTTTTAACTTCTGTTTCAAACTGCGAAACATAATGAGACATTTGAAATTTACTGACTACCTAAACAATTTAAAGTTCCATTCTGTGACTTTCATACTTACTTTTCGGGAAGGTGACGTGGGGGAAACCATTTGGATTGTTTTTTGCATTATAAACATGGTATACTATGAATCAACATTCATTCTGTCTTGCAGTATTAGAAATTGTAGCTCTGGTTTATTGTTGGATAAATCACTTTTTCTACAAAGAACAGGTTGTATGAAATACAGTGACTACAGAATTACTTAGAACCCTTATCTTGCAAGGTGTAATTTATATTTTGGGGGAAATTTTTCCACCAATTATTTGAAAAATAAAGTGGTGCAACCTTGCAAAGTTGGTTCAAATAGAACAAAAACTTCTCATTTGTTTTCAATGCTGAGTAGGAATTTTTTTTTTTTTTATATGCTCTGAAGAAATGTCTGTTGACATACTTTGCCTATTTTTTTTAAATTATGCTTTAGATGAAGGTTTACAGAGCAAATTAGTTTTTCATTAAACAGTTAATACACATATTGTTTTGTGACATTGGTTGCCAACCCCATGACATGTCAACATATTCCCCTGCTCAACCTTGGGTTCCTGGAGCCTTGGTGGCACAGTGGTTACATGTTTGGCTGCTAACCAGAAGGTCAGCAGTTCAAATCTACAAGCTGCTCTTTGGAAACCTTATGGGGGAGTTTTACTCTGTCCTATAGGATCGTTATGAGTCAGAATTGACTCCAGGGCAATGGTTTTTTTAGTTTTTGTTTTTTTTTTGTTTTAAATCTTTTGACTGAAGGATGAACCTCAGGAGTGACTTCAGCACAGAGTTAAAAGGGTGTCTGGGGGCCATACGCTTGGGGTTTTTCCAGTCTCTGTGAGACCAGTAAGTCTGGTCTTTTTTTGTGAGTTAGAATTTTGTTCTCCATTTTTCTCCAGCTCCATCTGGGACCCTCTGTTGTGATCCCTGACAGAGCAGTCAGTGGTGGTAGCCGGGCACCGTCTAGTTGTGCTGGACTCCGTCTGGTGGAAGCTGTGGTAGTTGTAGTCCATTAGTCCTTTGGACTAATCTTGCCCTTGTGTCTTTGGTTTTCTTCATTCTCTCTTGCTCCAGACAGGGTGGGACCAGTGGAGTATCTTAGGTGGCCACTCACAAGCTTTTCAGACCCCAGACGCTTGAATAGAAAATATTTTCTAAATGTATTTTGGATTTTTAATGTATATTACAGAGGAAATATTCTTGAAGGCAACTTCGATTGAGTATACCTTAAAATTTTGATTTGAAAACATGATTAATTATACTTTCTTACACTTCCCAAAAGGGGTTGTGTGTATGAGTGGAAATTCAAATTCCAGATTTGAACATATGGAAAAGGGGATTCTGTAGTTTGAGTTAAAAAGGGCTAAATTTATTTAACAGACTGAACTATGCTTTTTAATCTATAGCTAAGTCAGTATTTCCATTCCAGCCTCACATTTTAAACATTTTTAAAGTTAGCCAATAAAATTTACTTAGAATTGATAGTCAAAACAGAAGCAAGAATTAGATAAATCTGCCTGACAACATAGACTTGAAATGCTATTTCCCTTCACTATGGAAAGCTAAACTCACTGGATTTATATATACTTTAGGTTTATTTAAGGAGCCCTGATGGTATGGTGGTTAAAGCACTCAGCCACGAACCTACAGGTCGGCAGTTTGAACCTACCAGCTGCTCCATGGAAGAAAGATGTGGCAGTCTGCTTCTGTAAAGATTTACAGCCTTGGAAACCCTACATGGCAGTTCTACTCTGTCTTACAGGGCCACTGTGAATCTGAATCGACTCAACGGCAGTGGATTTGATTTGGTTTTAGGTTTATTTACAAGTTCATTTTCTCTCTGCTGGAAGATTTTGAGGTGAGAGGATAGGGTAGTGGGGTAGATAAAGAATTGTTTCCACACACTAGGTAGAGCCAAACTTTTCGATATTCACATGCGGAAGGAGAAGTTTTTCACAGTGCAATAGTCGCATACTTCAGGTAATCCTAATACACTTTCTTGTTATGTGTTGTGGTGGTTGTGTGCTGTCAAGTCGATTCTGACTCATAGCGACCCGAAAGATACTAAAAATTATATTAAGCATGTCAAAGCATAAAGTGAATTATGTCTGTATTGGATATGACATGGTTGAAAGTACACTTCAAGTAAATTTTGGTTGGATTTTGAATTCCCTCTTTATTCATAAATGTGAGAGGGTTTGTGATTAGATGTCCGATTTAACTGAGAGATGTATAAATTTCCATGAAGACGGACAGCTTTGTAAGGGCCACAGATCTGAGGCTTTGACCATTGTCCAGTGAAAGTACTGATCTCAACTAAGTCTTAGAATACTTTATTGTAACTCTTCTACTTTAGACAAAACCTGCCCACATTTTCTTGTATTACTGCTTTTGTAGTATTTACTTCAAATGTCAGCGTGGTAGGCACTGTGATCTGGAGAATAACAAATGTTTTGACAGTTCTCAGAATGCCATCAGTCATTTAACTGTTCAAACTACAATCTCAATCCTACTGGGTAGAATCTTCTGATGAACTTAGGACAAAATGGGTTCAATGGTAGATTGAAGTTGTCTTCTGATGTGTGTTACAAAGACAGTTGGAAACTATTTATTTATGTCTAGTTTTAAAAACATTTTTACTATTCTGCTTTCCTCCCTCTTCCATGTACACATTAATGTGAACAGATTGTCTTATTTTTTTTCTTATGAAATTAAATTCATATTTAAACTCTATTTTCTCTCTTGCATCCTTTTTTTTTTGCCTTCAGCGCATCCCTCCATTGCTCCTTCCTTCCTTTGAGAAATATTCGTTAATTTTTTGTAGCCCATGCTAGGTACTATGGGAAGTGTAAAGAATAATTGGGAGATATGCTTGTATTACCAAAAATTATTGAACTAGAAAAGGAATGTCAGTGCAAGTTTAACTCCATATTTCTTGAAAGACATTGATGTCTGAGTTATGTTGGGAAACTATAAGTCTTAATAAGCGTACATTAGTAGAGGGTAAGGCAACAGAAACAATGTCCATCATCAGTTTTGTTGATACAGAGTTAGCAGTGCTTTAAGAATGTGGTCCTGGGAAGGTAACACACCTAATGACGGAGGTGTGTTGTGCTTCGTGAGGGTGGGATGGTCACAAAGCGCTCAGGCAGTCTTCACCTAGAACTGTGGCATCCTGATTTCCATATGGATAGACAGGAAAGGGCTGTTAGTAAGCATAGTGTATTGCTCAAAAGTATACCAGGAATGGGGCGGGAGGGCGGTGTCTGATTTTTCTGGTTAATTTAAATTGTGGAATCACACAATTTAGAAGTAGTGTAATTTAAAAATATTTTTAAAATTCATAAGGATGTTTCTTGAAGGGTAATAAAGTTGAGTTTCTGTTTGAAGCTATTTCACTGTAAGAACACTTTTTTTTTAAAACTGGAAATTTTCTAAGTACGACTTCTTTTGGCATAGCTGGTGTTCTTTGGAAATAATTAAAATGAAGAGCGTTACCAGTCTGTGTCTTGTCTAGATCAAAAGTTAGCTGGTCTCAGAGAAGGTCCCACTGGGGTAAAAATCTTTTGAGAAAGTTATGGTGGGCTCTGGGTTCTCAGCTATGCTTCTCTGTGCTGAAAACAAGAGGATGGATGGATGGTAGGAGAGGGAAGCGGTTTTCAGATTGCTAATAAAATGTGTATTTTCCTGCCTTTTTTGTTATTGATCCTGAGATTTCAGCTCAAATTTGAGTATTCTACTCATGTAAATGATAGAGCCATCATGGAGAAGGTCTGTGATAGGGGAGTTTCCCATAAATGTTACCACAGTAACTTTGGAAATGTTTTACATTTGGTTTGAATCCACTAGTAGGATTTTTAGCAATGCCTTTCACTTTCACTTAGAAAAGAAAGTGCCAGATCACATGTTATTTTCTAGGCAGGTGCTGAATTCGAGTCAGCTGCCTTTGCCAGAATCCACTTAAAGATAAAACAGAAGATAAAATCTCGCTTCTTCCTTTACCCACCTCATAGTTTATTATTGTAGCTCAGATCGTGTATGTCATTCTCCACTGTTTACAACGTATAGAGATAAGGGATAGATTAAGCATGGGGGTTTCTTGTTTTTTCTTTCTTGCTTTAATTCTTTTGCATTTGGATGTAGGTGTTTTCATTCTGTCTTCTATTGCTGGCTTGAGACTCAGTATAACTAAAGAAAACCCGAGAAGTAACTATGAACTTTGCTAATTGTGATTTTAACTTAATTCCATGTATTCCATTGTTGTCTAAATGCTGACTCATGGATATCTACAGTTAATTGTATTTTTTGGCTCGGTCACGGCTACACCTCTGCCTTGTCCTCCAAAAAGAACAAGGGAGAGTTAGAAGTATGTAGCATTAAATAGTGACTAAATGACAAGTTAAACATATAGCACAAATGTAGGCAGTTGAATTTTGAAGGAGCTCTTAATCTGAAGCGCGTGTCTCTGTGAAAAGTTGCTTTTATAGTGCTGTAGTCTGTAGAATTGTTTGTCATTACTGCTTTTTAGAAAAGTAGAATTGATTAATTTGAGGACTTTCTTTTCTTTAAACCAGCAGTTTGACTTTTTTTGGTGGCAGTTACATAAATTTCTTAAGCAGAGATCGTACACTTGAAATTTTGTGTTCTCACCTCAAAGGCTGGAAATTTGTTACATTTCTGTCTCACAGAGTCACAGCACAGTTTTATTGTGCCCCGTTGGGAAGTGAAATGGACTGGAGAGCAGGGGTGGGATGGGCGAGGATAAACATCAGTGGAAGGGTGAATGGGGAAGCCTCTGAACAATGTACCAGTGCTATACTTGAGTACGGAGACTTTTAAATCTTTTCCTAAGCTGTACAAAGATTATCTGAGAAACAAGTATGTCATAGTTATTGAGTTGAGGACTTAAGTTAGAATAGAGAGAGTAATGGCTGAAGACTACAATTGATCTGTTAGTTTCTTTCAGTTCCTTGTAATTAAAATAGGTATTTTATATTCTAAGTCTTCATTTCTTTATGGCCATTTTATTATAGCCCAGAAAATTACTTCTGTTACCTGGGTTATAAAGTGGAGAGTGAAAATGGAAGATAGTTTTCAACCAATGTATTTTGAAAACTATTATGATTATTCATGCTATTATGTTTGAATAGAATAGAAATGTAAAATTCCTTAACTAAACATCTGTTAGACAAATTAGTTTGGTTTCATGAGTCTGTTACTGATATCCAGCAGTAGAAGCTGTTTTATTAACCCAGTGGAATCTAGATTTTAGATTTTCTTTGTAACTAAGTGCTTTGGGACATTTAAATTTGTTAATTTTTTTTAATGTTGCTGCTGCTTCATAATATCTACAAAGTTTTGTAAAATCTTTATTGTCA
Source organism: Trichechus manatus latirostris (assembly GCF_000243295.1). Classification (NCBI taxonomy): domain Eukaryota; kingdom Metazoa; phylum Chordata; class Mammalia; order Sirenia; family Trichechidae; genus Trichechus; species Trichechus manatus. The sequence continues at coordinate 7,241,579 of NW_004443954.1, forward strand.
AACACTTAAATTATTATTTCTTTGAACTTGTTCACTGATACATTTATAGTGTATGCCAAGGTCAGGTTCGAACTTTCTGTTTAAAGTATTTTTTGAAAATATGAAATAAAAGTCTTTTGTGAAATATTGCTGTTATCCTTTGGATGCATTTTTATTTTAACATATCTTAAATGCCAGAACATGTTACTTTAAACCAGAGTATGCTCACTGTATCTATTTCCCATCTTCTTATTTTCTTTCTTCCTTCTTGTTTTTAAAGGGAAAAATAAAATACTTCTCCCTTTCACATCACAGCGGCCCATCACCAGAGTGGTTCAGTCCCAGAGCCAAACGCTGCAGCAGTCCTCACAGACTCAGCCATGGTGGCATTCTGTGTGTCCCTGTGAGCAGGACTGCCACTCACAGGAGCCAGACACTCACTCACTTCTTGATCTTTTTCTCACTTTAACAAACACACACAAACTCGTTGCCGTCAAGACCAAGGAGCGACTGGTGGATTTGAACTGACAACCTTTTGGTTAGCAGCCAAGCTCTTAACCACTGGGCCATCAGGGCTGCTTTCTCATTTTAGATCTGGCAAATAAGAGACATTATTCTAATAGATTTGATATTGTTAGCTTATTGTGATGGTTCTACATCAGCGTTCCTTTTAATTAAGTCATTGTTTTGACTGAGAGCCTCTGATGGTTAAGATTCCTGTTTCTGACAAAATTTCAAGGACTGATTATGGAAATAACATACCTGATCATTTGTTTATATAACACAGTGAAGTTTCATGAGGTTGTTAAAGTTTTCACAGATGTTTTAAAGCAGAGATAAATATAGGTTAACTTGAGGGGGGTAGGCAGAGAAGAGGAAAAACAAACATTACTACTTTTGGCAAGACACTGTTGTTGACCTTCACATGTATTACGTTAATTTAAACTCTGGATAAATCTTTGCATCAGAATGTGAAGTATATTCTGATTGTGTCTAAATTCTCTTTGAAATTGAGACTAAAGGACGTTTTATTTTCAAAGCATTCAAATTTTACATCCAGGGCTATAATGTATATTGTGAAACAGTTGTTTCTTGTAACTCATGTGCTTTGAATTGAATCATGTAATAATCACAAAGAGAGTTTGTGCCTTGTCTGTACTAGTTTTAAGTGGAAAAATGATTATGAACTCAGAAAAGGAAAGTTTTGATTAACTGATCCTATCAGATACTGCGAAATGAGCCTTGTCAGAAGAAAGTGCTCAATAATTATAAATCAGGGATGTGAAGCTGACTTCTTCATTAAATTTTTTTCATTATATACATCAACACTTCAGTTAATGTTTTGTTTTTTCAGTGTTTTATTCACAGAACATTTTAAAAATTATTACTCCCCATAACTGTGCATGTAACTTTTGTGCCTCGACATGTCATTTAAATAGATGTGCTTTGTTTAAAATGACATTACTAGATTACTAAAGATTAGTAATCATGATGGGGCCCCAAATAGGTAGGAAGAGAAGGAAGTGAATACAAATATAGACATGTATGCTTATTACCTATTTATTCAAGTGTACAATTCACTAATATTTGATTTAATTTCATAGTTTTAGGCCAGTCAACAATGTGGTTTCAATATACAGACGTGAATGTGAAACCAAGTATTATCAACACAGTTCCTGTTTCAGTCATAGTGCAAATGGAATATAAAATTCTTGGAACTGAAAGATCATTTATAATAGCTAGCATGCACATTGTGCGTATCATGTGCCAGGTCCCATTCTAAGCACTTTTCACATTAATTCACTTAATCCTGAAAAGAAACCTATGAGGTAGCTGCCGTTATGACCCCATTTTAAAGACAGGGGAAGGAAGGCCCCGAGAGGTTAGATGACTTGCCCAAGGATTTGCACCTGACTTAATGAGCTAGCCTAACCCAGTCTGGCTCCAGAGTCCTTGGGCCTATCACTAAGCCGCACTGCATTTGTAGTGTTTGGTCTATGGAAGTATGTTCTCTTAAAAACAAAAGCAGACTATCAAAGCCCCTGCCCCCCCCCCGCCCCCCCAAAAAAGTAACTTCAAAGTAAAGTAAAGTTTGAAGCTGACTTTCTAAGTACAGATCAGGATGTGACAGTGCTTAGTTGGCATTGTATGAGCCGGTCCCTCGCCCCAGCAGTATCAGTGTGGTGCTAGTAGCAAGACTGAAAAAAGCCCCTGAAGCCGCTAAACTGTGTGTTAGTGTCAGAAACAATAATCTGTCATTAATTAATCAAGCAAATTACAGGTCTCAGAAATGATATGAAGCTGTTCCTGAGCTTCAGATGAGGTTACACAGATCATGTGTTTAGTGGGGTTTATGTTTGGGTTTTCTGTTACCAACAGTTATTTTATTTGGAAAGAAGGATGGAGCTAGCTCACTTTCTCTTTCCTGTTCCTCTCTTTAAAAATAACTTTAGAAGTTCTACTGTATTTTAAAAAAAACGTTAAAAAGGAATTTCCTGCCAATTCCCATAATCAGAAACTTGCATAGAACCTTTTCACACAAAGAGAAGAAAATGTTCAATTCAAAAGCAAATTTCAAATTCTATTTAGAAAAGAGTATATTTCTATGAGTGACTGTAGAATTCTTTCAATTATTTTTTTTCTAAAAGCTCAATCATATTGACCTACAAGTGTCAAGTTGATATTGAGTATATTTCGGATAATCATGATCTTAAATAACAGACATGGCGTTTACCTTTTATAAGTGAAACAATTAGGCTGTCCTCGCTCTCCGATTTTCCCCCTTTTTTTTTTTACAGAGGAAGCCTGTGTTCTCTACGATCAATGCTATGACTTTCTCTATTGCTAATGAGTTTTTGTTATGTAAATAACAGTACTCATCATGCACACAGAAACAGGCTTTGGTTACCTACAACCTAAAATTTGCCTTCTTAACAAGCTGCCATTTTCTTATTTCTCTTCTTTTAAAGCTGTTTTTAAGCATATACATAATAAAGTTAAAGTTTAATTAATGTTGTGAATTCTGCTGACAATATTTCAGTAGTGCATGCTGTTTTCTTAAATCATTGGTTAAATCTAGCTTGAAAAATATGACTTTGATTCTTTATATCATAACTCATCTTATTGCTTTGAAAAGTTTGTTTCATATACCTTCTAGTAAGGATTTGACCACATCCTTGTAAAATAAAGTATGGAAATAATATTTTTGTAAATCTGAATATAAAGGAGTTTTAAGAAGGAAACTTAATTTTCTTGCATACCTTAGTCTGCGTGCCCTTAGTAAGAATTTGATGGAATAAAATGTATATGAACAGCTTTGGGGAATTCCCCATTTTATAGATCAAAACACTGAGACTCAGAAAAATTCATGAAAGTCTTGTAGCTAGATAGGTTGATCTAGAATTTGAACCTGGGACTGTATATTCCCAAAGTCATTTTCTTTCTGTTATAGGACCTCCTCTGGTGATGCAAATGGAATTTTTTGATTAGATGAAAGCCCTGATTTTTTTTTATTCCCCAGCAGACTGATAGCTATTTTCAATTTAGCTGTATTCATTTCTGGAAGCAATTATTGTGCCACAGTGAAGCAGGCATGTTTCAGGTATACAGAAGCAATATATAGAGCCTTTGTTTCACCCACGGGTTGCAGTACAGTAAGAGAAATGACAAGCTAACATGTTACATGACAAGAAGTTACATGAATGGTGGGATGGTAAAGCAACGTAACAACAAATGCAGAAATACTGCACTGTAGTAGGTACACCGAGTAGGAGGGGCCGCGGGCACTGGGCCCACTGCCGTCTGTCTGCTGACACTCCTGGCCTTTTGCTTATCCTGCTATGCAGTCTACAACCCTAGAGTCTGTTCTAGATCATTACACTAGCAGTAGCTAAACATGAAAGCCAGAAATACAGGACACCTTTTGTTGATGGGGAAGGAGCACTGGTGGTGCAGTGATTCAGTGCTCGGCTGCTAAGCAAAAGGTTGACAGTTCGAACCCATCAGTTCGAACCCAGGAGGAAGATGTGACTGTCTCTCCATAAAGATTTATGACCTTGGAAACTCTATGGGGCAGTTCTACTCTGCCCAGTATGGTTGCTATGAATCAGAATCAACTTGATGGCAACGGGTTTGGGTTTTTTTGTTGTTGATGGTGGTGGTGGGACTTCAGTGCCACCAAAAAAAAAAATTGCAGTCGAGTTGATTAATCACTGATATTTTCAGTCACTTCATATGCATATGAAAGCTGGACAATGAATAAGGAAGACCAAAGAAGAATTGATGCATTAGAATTATGATGTTGGCAAAGAATATCGAATATACCATAGGCTGCCAGAAGAACGAACACATCTGTCTGGAAAGAAGTACAGCCAGAATGCTTCTTAGAAGCAAAGATGGCAAAACTTCGTCTCAGTACTTTGGACATGTTGTCAGGGGGAGACCAGTCCCTGGAGAAGGGCATCATGCTTGGCAAAGTGGAGGGTTAGCAAAAAGAGGAAGACCCTCAACAAGGTGGATTGACACAGTGGCTGCAACAGTGGGATCAACCATAGCAAGGATTGTGAAGATGGTGCAAGACTGGGCAGCATTTTGTTCTGTTGTACATAGGGTCACTATGAGTTAGAATGAACTCGATGGCACCTAACAACAGCGAGTACCACTAAGAGAGGAGAATACCTGCTGATTGCAGTCTTAGCTGACAGTGCCTGAAAATTGGGCTCAGGATGGTGGCTACTACATTCCAAGCCTTAACCCAACTAGATTGTAAATTTCCCTGCTAAATGATAAGTTAGAGATCCTTAACACTTGGGCATATACAAAACACTAAGTAAATTCATGTTGATTTTAATTTTTCTTTCTAAAATCTTTGCTTTTGAGTCTGTTCCGACTCGTGGTGACCCCATGAATTTCGGAGTAGAACTGTTCCAGGGAGTTTTCTGTGCTGTCATCTCATGGAAGTAGATCATCAGGCCTTTTTTCAGCGGTGCTGGTGAACCTTTTGCATCACCCAGGGCCGAATTCACTTCCTATAGGTTAATGAATATGTCTGGTATATTCTCTAATTGAAAAATAACTCTAGTTGAAGAGGTGTACAAAATGGTTAAGTGCAAGGATATAAAAACTATTACAAATGTACGGATATTATAAGTTCACACGCTTTTTACAAGTAGTTGCAGGCACGTAAGACAGAAAGAAGTGAGTGTCTAGTTTTATTAAGCATCTGAAGTGAAGCTTACCTTGAGGCCCCTTTATTCTTGATGGTAACTTGAGTCTAATCTATTCTTCCTGTTGAGATTGCACGTCCCTACCTCCCTGACATGTATTCTTGTATATGGTTTTGTTATATTAAGATAATTCAGGAAAAGCACTTAGAACCATGCCCACCACATAGGAAATAATTTTTAAAAATTAGCTTTTATCTTCCTCGTCCCCCCGCCCCCGCCTCCTCTTCCCCTCCTCATTCTCTTCCTCCTGTTCCTTATTTGCTTCTATTCCTCGTCTCTGATTCTTGTTCCTAGTCTCTGATTCCTGTTCCTAGTCCAGGTTAGGTTACCTTTCTGAAACTTTCAGATCAGTCCCTCAGCAGCAGTTTCCAGCTGAGCTCTACCTGTCCTACAGGCCATATACGCTACTCTCTTGCTGGGTCTCTCTTTTTTTCCCGTCCCTTTTGTGTCGTAGGAGTCCCTGGGTGATGCAAAAGGTTTACACGTATAAAAATGGTGGTGTGGGGGTGTCTGACCTCCTCTAACTTCAGGAGGGGGAGGAGAGAAAATCAGCATCAGCCCAAGGCGGATTCCTATGAGGCAGAGGTCAGACATACCTCCTGTCTGCAACCTTTTTGCCCATTCTGACATCAGCGGTCCTTCTTCTCTCCCGGGTTTGATAATTTGTTGTAGTGGCCACACAAAACTCACAGACCATACTCACAATTGCGATGTTTATTAGGGAAGTAACAGGTTACAATTCAGGATCAGGAATGACTCAGGATACAGTTCTTTGATCAGGACAGCTTCTTCTCAGCCATACCCACAGGCAGGCCTCTCCCTGGCCCTGGGTCTTTCAGCCCCTCAGCCCTCAGCCTGTCCTCTGCCCTGCTCGGGCGAGTATTACAAAGCTCTTTAGCTCCATCTGTAAGTGTCCGGGGGCTCCCCACTCTGCCAGGAAGCCTCCTACCCAAAGGTACTCAGCACTGTTGCTCCGTGGGTCGGCATGCCCTCTGTAGCTACCTTGCTCTGTGGGCTGGGAAGCCAACCGCACCATCTCACGCCAGTCTCCTGGTTCTCCTGCCACCATTTGTCTGCCACTGCTTCTCACTGTCTTGTGCCGTCTCTAGTGTTACAGCTCTCTATCTCTCTGTCTTCTGGGTCAGGGAGGTTCTCAGCGCAGGGACCCTGAGTCCTCACTAGTGGTAGTGAGGTCCCTCCTCCTCATCTCTGGGATGAGCTCCTTTTAAGCCTAGCAGGATGGCAAAACTAACCAATCCCTTTGGTAGGGTTCCGTATGCCTTATTTGCATGGTCCCACCCCCAGGGTTCCAAGCACCTTATTTGTGTTGTTAGGCTGTCCAGTTGCCTTAGTGGGCCACAGACACCTTATTTGCATATCCCCATCCAATCATTTTGTGGGGGTCGCAAGACCATGCATGGCTAAAAGGGCCATATTAAGTAATTCACTGCATCACAACGCTCCTGGCTCCTAACTGAAAGGTTGGCAGTTTGAATCCACCTACAGGTGCCTGGGAAGAAAGTCCTGGTGATCTACTTCCAAAAAATCAGCCACTGAAAACCCTGTGGAGCACAGTTCTACCTTAACAAACCTAGAGTCACCATGAGTTAGAGTTGATTCAATGGTAACTGGTTGGTTGGTTGGTTTGGTTTTTTATCTTAACTCATACTGCTAAAGGGTAGAGGCAAAGCTTCTTTCCTGAGTAACAAAACAACCTAATAATCATTTGAAATCATCTTCTATAAAACATGCAGAAACACACATACTCATACATACATACAGTCACTGAAATGATTCCCATAAATTAGCTACAAATAATTCAAAATTATCAGATTAGGCAGTTTGGAACAGAGAAAAAGGAAATGGAATAGGGTGGCCTTTGAGAAAACCGAGGTCCCTCCCGCATTGTATTCTTTCCTTTCTAGCCTTTTTGGAGCAAATGAATATCATCAAGATAGCTAAAGATCTTTAAACAGTGATGGTCAGCACCTGAGCAGTCAATTTTTGGACTTACTTTCTTTTGAAAACCACTGACTGTTTCTACTAAATTTTCCTTTATTATGTGTTTCCTTTAAGGTTACTTCCTCATCTCTTCCTGCTTGCACCCTGTCAAGCCTCCTTATAGGGGAACAAGGGAGAGATAAGAAAGAGAAGGAAGAGGACATTTAGTTTTAAAGTTTGCTCCCAACAAAAGCTTTGCGCACGTACTCATTGGGAGCACCATCTAGAGATTCTGAGGATGAAAGTATAAACAAACAAACAGAAAAACCCACTGCCATCAAGCCGATCCCGACTCAAAGCACAGTGATTATACATGTAACCATTAGACTTCAACAAATGATCGTTCATATTCTCCAGTCTCTCTCCCAGACTCTAGTGTGCCTTGCTGGTTGTCAGGAGATGTTGTCATTGTTGCAAATCATCTAGTAAGGAGGTGAGAGGGTGATTTAATAAAAGGCGGGGCCAGTTGCTCATTTATTCAAAATGAGTACATTTGAACATTCTATTTTAAAATTTTTTACAGTAAGCTTGGAAAAACGGAAAGAAATATAACTCAGAATATCACCACACAAAGAAAACAAGTATCATTTTGATATATTACAAAAAACACTGAGCAGTGTAATCTTTTACATAGAATGTTTGCTAAGTAGACAACATAAAAACATCTTTTACTGATTGTTCTACCATTTGCTTTAGCAAATAAAACATTCAGCGTAGGTTCTTAGCTCGGAAAAGACAATTGAAATAGACATCCATGAGAGCAATGGCTTGGTCCCAGGCTGGTAGCTGTAAGACCCTATGCAAGTTGTTTCTCTTTCCTGTACTCAGTATGTCAAAATCTGCAAGACTACATAGCCATTGTGATTCTGCAATTAAACTTAAAAAAATCTGGGACCATTTTATGTGTCTTTTTGCTGTTACAAACACACACCTCTACCTTCAGGGTAGAAATTAAAAATGATAGCAGTTCAAGTAGTTTGTTCCTAAAATTAACTATACCCAGATTTCTATGGCAAAATTTAAATTCCCCCACTAGTTTTCTGTCTTTTGCCTAGAGTATCTCTGGGAAAACCAAAAACCAAACCTGTTGCTGTCAAGTCAGTTCCGACTCATAGCGACCCTATAGGACAGTAGAACTGCCCCATAGGGTTTCCAAGTCAAATTTGAACTGCCAACCTTTTGGTTAAGCAGCCGAGCTCTCAAGTTCGTGGTTAAACTAAGTTAGTAAGATAAGAATGTTGCCACCAAATCACTGAATGCGTTCTCTAGAGGAAAAGCTAGAGTTGAATCCGCATGAGCCAGAGTCCTCATTTGTGAGGTGCTAGAGGGCAGGCTCAGCCTTGCCCCAAGTTTATCCCCAGTTCTTAACTCATCTGCTAGTGGAGGCCTCAATGGGTGTTTGTTAAAATGAAAACTCAGTTTTAAATGAATACACACACACAGAGCAACACAACCCGTGCACACACAAACATACAGCAGGTACATTAATATTTTATAGGACAAGGACACTAGGGTTACTCTGGGTAGTCATCACACATCAGAATGAGATCCCGTCACTTGGATTTAATATTATACTAGGCCCAGTGCCACCCAGCTGACACTATTATTAAATGATATTGAGAAAGAGTAATGGAATTTTTGAGGAGGAAATTTTACAATTGGGAAAAACGAATGAAGAGATTAAATGACCTGCCTAATTTTATGTGGTTGATTAGTAGCAAAGATGGGACCCAGAATAGAGTTAACCTGTTGCCTTTGTGGTTGTTTTGTTGGCAGGTGTTCCTGTAATACTTGATATGTGTGTGATAATACACCTGTATTAATATTTATAATCTTTATGCATCTAGTTGGATATAATAAATTGGGGTTATTATGAACCCTGTAGTAGGATGGTCAAGTAATATACCTTTTTCCTTTACCTTGTTGTTAAATAGAATCTCATGAAACGGAGCTACAAAACAACACATTCACGCACATACTTAGTTTGTTGAGGTGACTAGATGTTCGGGGTCATCTCCTACCTCTTATAAAGTTTCGTTAATTTGTATTGGTATCAAATATTTGAAATGATGGTCTTAAGGACTGTAAGATCTTAAGTCAGAGACTAAAGATGAAATTATCTTCAGAGTGTTATATTTACTACAAGAGGAGAATACGCTCATACATTTTTAGGAGGGCTTTGAATAGTAAATAATGAACCAGCTTTGGTTGTGGTAGTGAGGTAATGATAACTTGTCTTCTCAGGAGCATTCTGAGTCATAGTGGTGTTATTGTATAATTTCCATTTTGCAGGTGAGCAAACGAATTCTAAAGGCTTAATGCTTTTTCAAAACTGATCCTGTGAGCAGGTGGCGAGTGCTGGTCTGAGTCCTGTGCTTTGTGAATTGTGCCTTGGCCCCCCTATTGTTGCACGTTGTTAAGGCAGACATGAGGGAGAGGCTCCATCTCTCTTTCCTCTGAGACCTCTGATTCTGTTCTGTGCTATTTTCCTCCTACCATCCGAGAAAACCCAGAGGGGTGATGAATTTCCTCGTTTACAGGCTTTCCTGGGAAAACTCCCTAGCCATTCGTGCTTAACTTAGCTATCCCTCTGATATACTAGCGGCCACAGGCATAATCTTCCCTGTGTTACCAGCTGCTTATGCTCCCTAAGTGGAAAAGGGTGTAAGTTACAACAGCTACAAAAAAGCCTTTCATACCTGGGGTTTCTAATATATCTTTTCCTAAATGTTAATGACTGCCTCACAATGCTTAGCTAGCATCTTCTTTAAATACTTCCGTGGTCTGAATGGCTAATACATAGAAGATTTCATAGCCAAGATGGTTGATATATATACCACTCCTGTCTACCCCTCACATTTCCCCCTGCAAATATCCATGTCTAGTGGGGCGTTCTTTCCACAGAGCCCACACTAGCCTCCTATTCTTAATATTCCATATGTAGTAGGAAGCCACCAAAGTGTTTTGATGATGAATGATATGCAAAGCTATTCTTTAATAATAAGAATCTGGTAGTAAGGCATAGGATGGTTTTCAGTGGGGAATAACTAACTGGTAGGAAAAGCCCCAAGGCTGCATAGCATGGAAATGTGGATGCTGGCACTCAAACCCAATTTTCATTATTGTTGATAACTTTGTTCTTTGTGCTTTATCTACTGGTCACTGAGGACACAGGTGATGTCTCAATTTCTATATTTTCCCCAACCCCCCCCCCCAGAAAAAAATCTAGATCAACACCCAGCTTTATAACATTTCGTGAATACTTTATCCAGAGGGTATAGTTCTACTCCAGTTTATTTCACCCATAGAGAAGAAGTTGATGGACTGAGTATAAGAGTCAGTATTCCTTCATCTTATATCAAATTTTGGGAGAAAGATGTGGCAGTCTGCTTCTGTAAAGATTTACAGCCTTGGAAACCCTATGGGGCAGTTGTCCTTGGTCCTATAGGGTCGCTGTGAGTCAGAATCGACTCAGCGGTGGTGGGTTTGGTTTTATATCAAATTGGGAAGAATTCTGCATGACCAAACATATTTTTTAAGTTCCACTAAAGTGATTCCCTATAGAACAAATGAATTTTTATTTACCCATGGGTGTGTAGGTAAAAGAGCACTTACAAAGTGTCTAAGGATTAAAGCGAGTAACGTGGATTTCCGCAGAAGCATGGTGTTCCCTCAGTTGGTCAATTCTTGTGCTGCCTTTATCACCCCCTTTACAGGTTAAAAGCTTCAGGCATCCCCATTTCCAGGGGGCTTTAGGGTTCCCTCCTGGCTCTGGCAACCTGCTTGCATGTTTCACCCACCAAAGGAGTTCAGCTCTGGTACTCCGGGTACTCTTCCACTAAGGTATCTGGATGAATAGGGTATACTCTTTGAGCCCTGAACTATATAAATGTTGATGCAAAATGACAGATACTTGAAAGATATATATAGTTGCTAATTCTGATGGCTGGTTATCAGCTAACCAGTTAGATAGATTACTGATGTGTAGTCCTGGACTCTTTTGATTGCAGGTGTTTGAAACCCATCTCAAATAAGTATAAACAAAAATTGAAATTTATTGCCTCATATAACTGGGAAGTCCAAGGCTACAATTGGCTCTAGGCACAGCTGGATGGAAGGACTTAAATGATATCATTGGACTGTCTTTCTTTTTATCTTTCCTTTTCTTGTGTTGGCTTCTTGTTTCAATTAGGAACTTATGTGATAGCAAAGAAGATCATCAGTAGCTCTGGCTTTTTTTTTTTTTTTTTTTTTTT
>NW_004443954.1:7253139-7423806 GCF_000243295.1 Trichechus manatus latirostris
AGCGTTTTATGCACACGTTTATTTATTTATTTAGTTGTTGTTGAAAGTATACCCAGCAAAACATACACCAGTTCAACAATTTCTACTTGTACAATTCAGTGACATAATATATTCTTGAAATTGTGCAACCATTCTTGCCTTCCTTTTCCAAATTATTCTTCCCCCATTAACATAAACTCATTGCCCCCCTAAGCTTTCTGTCTTTTCAAGTTGCTATTTTCAGTTTGATCCTAAATAGATAGTTCTTCAAAGGAGCATGATGTTCAAGGCAAACATGCTTTTCGAAATAAGCTAACTTATTGTTTGGTTTAAAGAAGGCTTTGGGGTAAGGGTTATTCACTAACTAGATAATAGACAAGAATTATCTTAGGTGGAAGGGAAGGACAGCACACACTACAGGGGAAGTCAGCACAACTGGACTAAACCAAAGCTAAGAAGTTTCCTGAATACAATCAAACACTTTGAGGAACAGAGTAGCAGGGGCAGGGGACATCTAGGTCAATTGGCATAACAAAGTTTATTAAGAAAATGTTCTGCATCCTACTTTGGTGAGTGGCGTCTGAGGTCTTAAAAGCTAGTAAGCAGCCATCTAAGATGTATCAATTGGTTCCAACCACCTGGAGTAAAGGAGAATTAAGAACACCAAAGGAAAGTAGTAGCCCAAGAGAAAGAAAGGGCCACATAAACCAGAGACTGCATCAGCCTGAGACCAGAAGAACTAGATGGTGCCCGGCTCCCACCAATGACCGCTGTGACAGGGAACACAACAGAGAGTCCCTGATGGAGCTGGAGAAAGGTGGGGTACAGAACTCCACTTCTAGTAAAAACACCAGACTTAATGGTCTGACTGAGACTGGAGGAACCCCAGAAAGCATGACCCCCAGACTCTCTGTCAACCCAGAACTAAAACAGTTCCCAAGGCCACCTCTTCAGACAAAGATTAGACCGGACTGTGGGACATAAAATGATGCTTGTGAAGAGTGTACTTCTTAGCTCAAGTAGATAACATGAGACTAAATGGGTGTTTTCTGTCCAGAGGTGGGATGAGAAGGCAGAGAGGGTTAGGATCTGGTTGAATGGACATGGGAGATCAGGGGTGGAAAGGAGGAGTGTGCTGTCACAGTATAGGGAGAGCAATTAGGGTCACATAACAATGTATGTATAAATTTCTGTATGAGAGACTAACTTGAATTGTAAACTTTAAAACTATAATGATAAAAATAAATAAAAAAAATAAAGAAGGCTTCAGGGAATATTTTTGATTTAAGGTTTAAAGTTTATCTTAGGACAACAGTTTTGGAAGTTCAGCCAGCCTCAGTGGCTCTGGAAAGTCTGGATTCTATGAGAATTTGGAATTCTGTTCTCCATTTTCCTGCTTTTGATCAGGATTCTGCTATAGAATCTTTGATAAAAATAATTGGTAACAGTAGTTGGGCACCATCCCATTCTTTTGGTCTCATGGCAAAGGAGGCAGTTGTTCATGGAAGCAATTACGCATTTACGCATTCCGTTTCCTTCTCTTATTCCTGACCAATTGTTTTACCTTGGGTGGCTGCTTGCAAGTTTTTTAAGATTCTGCCTCTGGCTCATTTTAACAGCCAGTGATCCTCTTGTAAAGAGAGCATTTCTTTCTTAATAACTCCAACAAAAATCACCAATGACTCTTACTACCCAGCTTGGATGATCTGCTCATTTCTGAGCCAGTCCTGCAATGGGGTAGGGTTAGAGCAAGCATTTTGACCAGCTCCTGGTTACACTACATGGAGGGTGGGTTAAGTCCCAACAGGAACCATGTGACCTAACAGTGGAGGGTTGCTCACGTATACTGTAGAGGTGCAGCCAAGGTTAGGGTTTGTGTACCCTCACCAGTATTTTTTTTTAAGGCCAGAGCCTAGAAAAGTCCTAGCTACACACAGGAGTTATTCACATATGCTAATAAGTAATATAGGAGACCCTAGGTGCTGCAAGCCGGTTAGTATGCTCAGCTGCGAACTCTTAGGTGGCTTCTGTCATTTATAGGAGCCCTGGTGGCACAGTGATTAAAGTGTTTGACTGCTAACCAGAAAGTCAGAGGTTCGAACCCGCTAGCTGCTCCTCGAGAGAGCTATGGCACTCCGCTTCTGTCATGATTTCCAACCTTGGGAACCATAGGCAATTCTGCTCTGTCCTTTGGGGCGCCTGTGAGGTGGGATCAACTCCATGACAATGAGTTTGGTTTGGTTTTGGTTTCTGTCATCTGTACTTTTTTTGCTAAGTATTTCGTAAATCATTTTTGGCCCTTTTCTTTCATTGTGTTTTCATGATATAACTGAAACAACCAGGGGAAAAAATCCTGTTTTAGATGAGGAAACAGGAAGTGAGAAATTGTCAAGCTTGCCTGTGAGTTAGGATTGAGGATTAAAAGGTGAAACAAAGTGAAGAAGCCCTCTCTGAGTTCTATACAGAGACAATCTTAGATTTGTTTTAAGACAAGGTATTTTGGTTTTAGTATTTTTATATTTTTTGTTATTTAATCTGAAATCACTTGTACAATTAGACAACAAAATGTAAGATAGAATGCTAGTGGCTACTAAAAGAGTGAAAAATTACCAGACATTTTCAAATGCCATGTAGACATGGATGATGTCTATGTTTTTTAAGAGTCAGAACTTGAGAAAATTGTTTTGAGGCTTATATGTGTATTTACCTTTAATAGCTCGTGTTCAGAAATCTTTGCTGCGGTGTTTGAGTCTCTCCTCAAATCTCCTCAATTTGCTATGCGTTATTGTTAAATCTTTTTTTCCTCCCAAAGAGCGAGTCCCCCATCTTAGAAACTGGAGAATTTTTTGCCTTTCCTGAGAATTTCCATTCCTTATCTTTTTAATTGCAGTGCTGTTATGGGTCCTGTCCCAATTTTTTTCTTAATTTCTTTCTCTCTTGTCATTTAATTTAGGCAGAACCATTTCACATTAGTGACCTGCCTCCTTTTATCTTGGAGGAAGAAACTGTTATTCTCTCAGTGCATTGTGAAATTCTTCCCTTAAAATTAACGGCAAACGAGGAAATACGTCTCTGATAATTAGGGTATCATTAAAAGAAGGAGAAACTTTTTAAGGTCTTTTCAGTCAGTATTTTACCTTCCATCAAAATTGACAACAGCTCTTTACAAAATGTAGTGTTATTTTGAGCAGAATGAGCGTTTTTTTTTTTTTTGCCAGAATATTTCTGCCATACCACCAAATACATGTGCTTTGTATTTTTCAAAAGTGTTGTTTATACATAGGAACCACCATCTATAACACAAGGTTTTTGGTGCAGTTTTTTTCCATTAGAGAACACGTATTCTTCTGCTTGTCTCATCTGCCTTATCCTAGTCCTTGAAAGAACTGCCAGTTTAGAAGCTAGTTCTTTACGTTTCTGCTCTAATTAATCAGGGAAGGAAAATTTGCTTTTAAGTCTATATGAAAGCCCTTGCTAATTAGAAACATTAATACAGAATTTTTTTTCATATCTTCTCTGCTGAATTTGTTCTGGTTTGGTTACCAAACTTACTACTGCCATGTCAGTTTCTACTGATAGTGACCCTATAGGACAGAGTAGAACTGCCCCATAGAGTTTCCAGGGCTGTAAATGTTTACAGAAGCAGACTGCCACATCTTTCTCCCATGGAGCAGCCAGTGGGTCGGAACCGCTGACCTTTTGGTTAGCAGCCGAGCGCTTTAACTGCTGCCACCAGGGCTCTATATATGTATATAATCGTTTAATTAGTATTTGAACACTTGGACTGCCAAGAGTCTTCATTTTTAAAAAGAACTCAAGAGGGTTTTTTAAATATTAAATTTCCCTTGTATATTGAAGATTCAGATTTGTATGATTTATACAGTATTTTTAAAAATACAATTCTCTTATGAGCTAAACTGCAACTACATATTATGCTTTCTTATTTCTTTTGAGGGACTATATTCTACTCTTAGAAGCTTCTCCATTCTCCTGCTGAATTTATGGCAGTGATTTCAATTTCCTGTGAATAAATAAGGATAGAATTTGGCAAATAAAGTTTGGTAACTATAAAACTCAGAAAATCTAAGAAAATGGCATGTCTGTACATGTTTTTGAACTTCTGATTTTGGTATGGCTGCTAATTTAAAATCAGATCAACCTACTGGCTGGGGAAAGTGGCCTTTTTATTAAATGTGAATGTGTTTTTGTATGCACATATTTTAATATATTTGAGTTCTAGTGTAAATCAGTTTGGTCTGGAAGTTGTTTAACTTACCGTTGTTCAGCCCCAATCAGAGTTGTGTGCACCGTTGTTACAGATGCGCACACTAGCCCACTAAGATGATGTAGGTGAGTGAGCATCGTGAATAATAGTAGAGTTCACCCCTTAAAAACAACACCGACGTCCTGAGATGGTTTTTATTGACATGCTGTGTGGATCGCCGCCTTGCAAGCCACCATGATTTCCGAGGGGTCTTAGAGTAATTGTTACATTCTAAAAAAAACTGTGACCTTGGGAGAATTATTTTGAGGTACTCAATCCTTTTCCTAAATATGGAAATAAAAATTATTTGTTTTATCATTGAAGAATGTGTCCGTAATGTAAGTGTGAAATGGATTTGGAGATAGAGCTGATGTTGTTGAATAAATTTATGGTGAGTAGTGCCTGAATTGTTCAACAGTGACATATAGTAAAAGAATTTTTGATTGATAATGAGTTAAGAAAAAATACTGTAAACTTTTGACCCTACTCCCAGACAATAACAACGACCCCCCCTCCTCAAAAAACAAAACAAAACAGAAACCTCCTGGAGTTGTATAAAGCACCTACCTACAGATGGCAAGATTTAGCATATACTCAGCTCTCACCCTTCACAGCAATTACGATCAGGTTACATACATTACGTACACATTGGAAACGTCAATATTTTAATGGGGTAGAGTTGGATTTGAATTGTTTTCTGTGTTATGTGTTGGAGAACCATTAAGTGCCTTTATCCAAAAAACTTTAGCTTTTTAGAAGTTTTTATTGTTACTTTAAATATTTCCCTGACGTGTATTTTTTTGGCATGAGGTTAGAAGTTAAAACGGTTTAAACTCTGATAGGTTTCTGAGATGTCTACTGGCCGCCTTAGGCTATTAGCGTTAAAAAAAATAAGAGGTATACTTTGGCAGCACATAATAGGTACTCATTAATTTGTCTATTGAAATAATCTTAGAAGGTTCATACACTATTATCAAAAGCCATTCACAGATCAGTTTTAAAAAATATAAAATATCAGAGATCAACCTTTCATTCAGTAAAATGCACACATGCCTACATACATTATGGAAGTTGGTTTGTACTTAATGTACTAACTGTTAATATTTCTGATGAAATTAGAGATGACTTTTAAAAGAAAGCTAGTGTTGCAAGATTAACTTTATTGTAAATATTTCATGATTATTTTACGTGTTTAATAAATACTGTAGATTCAATAATAAAAGGGTTATTATTTTATACCTTCAAAGAGGATTTTTATTTAGGAGATGAGAAAATTCCATTTTTTAACCTTAAGCATTTATTCGGTGTTATTTCTAACATGATGTCCCTTTGTATGATTGCTTCAAATAAAGAATAGAAGCTCTGTTATAGTTTCTGCTGATGCCCTAGCCTTGGTTTTTCCTCTTCCTTGTGTTCTCTCTTCTCATACTGGCCTCCTGATTTCACCATTTGCGCTGATCTGTAATCTGACTCTTGTGACAGATGTTAGGAGGGGGAGCAAAGGGATTCTCTGCTTTTAGACCAATTGGTTAAGAGACTGCTGCGTTAAATCTGTGGTCAGAAAAAAATTTTCTTTAGCCTTCTGAAATTACCCTTATCAAAGGAAAAACAATTGGAAGCGCATGATGATATAAATTAAAAAATGACAGGGTAACATTAAGGGAGGAGTAGAAGAGGCATGAAGATAAGGTAGACGGACACTCGTCAGGAAGTTCCGGAGGAGGGGAAGGCTTTTCATGTTGAAGCATGTGCTTTGCTTTGACTGACTTTGGCTTAATTTCTGTAAACATCCCTCTTTCTAAGATGAATCAACGCATTTTAGCCATGTCTGTACCTGTAGCAGAATACTGGCGATGAAAGTTTACAGGCGATGTAAAAATGGAAAGAAAATTGAAAAAGTTTGATGATTTCACATCCCACAGATTCTGCCAGGTTTGAACATGTTCTGAAATACCACCCCTTCCCCCCACCAAAACAAAACGTGTGTTTTCAAAACTCTATTGTTAGAGTTTATAGGTAAAATTTCCTAAGTTTGAAATCAGTTGGCTGAAGATTCATATTTTTTAATATTTCTTTTCTTTCAGTAATCACACGTGTGCTGAATCCCTACAATTTTCCAATCTCCCTGTGCAATTTACTAGAATCTCTATACAGTTTTGTCCTGAGAAAAGTATTTTCAGTGGAAAGCTGATGGGTTTTTGGAAGGAACTTCTCTATTAGGCAATGTGACTCAGTAGCAAGGGTCTGAAAACATAATGAGTACTGTTTGTGTAGAAGCGTGTGTTTGCAAACACACGGGCTGTGAGCAAAGGTGCAGGCACATGGGATCAGAAGTACATTATCGATGTGATCATTCCAGTGTGCTAAGGCACTCTGCCCATCTTGGTAGTGGCAAGGACCTAGCCATACTGAGCGGTGCTCACGCTTTGCTTAAAGCTTGGCAGAGCAGAGCACTGACATGATTCTAGTTTTACTTTTTGATGTGGAAAGCATTAGAATGTTAGCTCTGGAAAGCATTTAATCACTGTGGTTTCTACATAGTCAAGTCCAGTGAGAGCAGCTTTTAGTAATTTAAAACTTAAAAAGTTGAATATTTGTTCCCCTAAAAATCGTTACTTTATTCAAGCATTTAATTTTACAGAACTTCTCAGTTTTCCTGTCGGAGAGCACAAAAGAAGAGGGCATATGCATCAGTTCTCATGTCACAATAGCATTTGAAATTTACAACAGTGTGACCGATTACAGGTACATTTACATGTCCCCTTAACAGTACTCTGTGCTTATCCTGCCCCCATTTCTTTAAGAGTTAGTGAATTTATTTTTTATTATTTTCTCTTAACTGAAAACAAGAGATGGCAAATTTGTCATTTATTGTACTGCGTTTTATTTACAATTAGGACCAGAAACGATGCTTATTTGAAAGATGGCAAAGCAAGAGCTCCTCTTTGCTATAAAAAAAAGTTTAAAAAAGAAAAAGCATATGCCTGTTTATTGTTTTTATAATGGACCAAGATATATTTTCAATGTATACCTTGCCTTTTACTGCACATTACAGAACAAACAAAAATTAGCAATCTAAAATGCATTCACAGATTTTTAGTTTCTAATTTAATCTGCTTTGAAAAATCTTACAAAGCAATGTGCTCTTTTAAATAAATATAGGGTAGATAATTCATCATTATTGTGTTTATCTTTAATTGCTCATAGGTATGTGTTCAAAATAAATGAATTCAAGCATGATTTTGTATGGCATTTGCTTTTATTAACTATGCAAGCACGTTTACTTCAACAGATAGTATTAATGTCTGTTGATTAGAAAGATTTAGAAATAGGTTTCCTTGTACAACAGAAAAGTAAATGCAGGTTTCTTTAGTGAAAGTAGCTCCATATACTTCAGTTCAATTTTTGTTGTTGTTGTTAAAAGGAGTAGGAGAACTTTTGGTGGGAGGTGTCTTAGGAATAGGCAGTGAGCCTCCCAGGAAGCTGAAACGGAACAATGAGAGATTCATGGCACTGCTTATTGGGAGAGACAGGCCTTATATAGAAAGACAATGAGAACAGAGAACCCATACCAAAAAATAAATAAATAAATAACCAAACCCGTTGCCGTTGAGTCGATTCCTTATAGGACAGAGCAGAACTGCCTTATAGAGTTTCCAAGGAGTGCCTGGTGGATTTGAACTGCCGACCTTTTGGTTAGGAGCCATAGCATTTAACCACTACACTGCCAGGGTTTCTAGAGAACATATAGTGGTTTAAAATATGAGCTCCAAATGAAGGTCAGAAGACAGACTCTGCTAATTGATTTTGAGAGTAGCTGCTTCTCATGTGGGCGACTTTACCTGATTGGAACAGAGTTTAATGATTCCCCTGGGAAGCCCAGAGAGGCCAGCTAGTTAATCACTAGTCAGATCCAGTGTATCTTCTTCAAAAAGGAAGTCAAAGAATTCATTTATTAAAAAAAATTAATTTTGAGACCACATTTATTGTAATTAGCAATTTTGATAATTCTTTTCCGAATGCCAATTTTATTAGAATTTTGGCAGGGCTATAAATACCTACTGTTTATACTTTATGTGATAAATAGAATGATAAACATTTTTTTAAAAGAATATTTTAACCCTTTAAAAGAGATTATTATTTAAATATATAATTAAAATATTTTTTTTTAATTGAATGTTTCTGTGGGCCCGTTTCTTTCACGTATTAGTTAAAGACATCATTCCTAAACCAGACCAAACCCATTGCCATCTAGCTGATTCCAACTCATGGCAGCCCCATGTGTTACAGAATAGAACTGCTTCATCGGATTTTCTTGGCTGTAAACTTTATGGAAGCGGATTGCCAGACCTTACTTCAGGCCGCTGAAGTAGGTTTGAACCACCAACCTCTAGGTTAGTAGTTGAGTATAAACCATTGGCCCACGCGGGCTGCCTCAGCAAACAAGGG
This sequence comes from Trichechus manatus latirostris, assembly GCF_000243295.1. Lineage (NCBI taxonomy): Eukaryota > Metazoa > Chordata > Mammalia > Sirenia > Trichechidae > Trichechus > Trichechus manatus. Next base: position 7,261,832 of record NW_004443954.1, read on the forward strand.
AGCAGATCTTGTTTTTTAAGCTCTTCTTCTCTGAAGTGAGGATGCTGACACCTGTTACGCCTAGCCAAACATCTGTTGGACCATGCTTTGCTAGCACAAGAACATTGCTCTTTTTCTGTTCACTAATTTGTAATAACAGTCATGGAAGTCTTCTAAGATGGGTGTAAATACTCCCATTTTTTGGAGATTAATGTACACAGAGAGAAAGTAATATGGCCGAAAGTAGTAAATAGTGGAGCCCAGGTTCAAACACAGGTCTTCTGACTCCAAGTCCATTGCTGTTGTTACATCAATGTTGGAATTATTCAGAGCTCCAAGGATAAGCATTAGTTATTTTGGGCTAAAAAATTAGGCTAGCATTTCAAAGTTCATTTACTGTATTAACTTTATTGAGAATATTTATTGAACTCTGACCATGTACAAAGTATTATATTAGTTGCCTTGTGGGATAAAAATGAATCCCTTGCCTTTTAAGAAGCTTACAATGGACAAATTAACATAAAGACCAAAGAAGTATTTAATTTGTGGGAGGCATACATAGGATTCTCAGAGTGCGCCCAGAACTGTGTGTCTTGTCACATGGTAGGCACCCAATAAATACTTACTGAATGAATCAGCTCAGATTAAATTGGTTAGGGAGGGCTTTATAGAAGAGATAAAACTTGTGGCAATGAATTAGAGGACAGCTAAGATTTGCATACTCGGTGAGAAGGTAGTGATGGAGAAGGTGAAATTTCAGGCAAGGAATACAACGTACTAAAGAGCAAGTCACGTTTAGTAAGCAGTGATTGTGAGGATGGCGCAGGACCAGGCAGCGTTTCCTCCTGTTATACAGAATGTCACTGAGTAGAAGCCAACTTGAGGGCACCTAACAACTACAATTCAAGGCTTTGAACAGAGCAGCTTGGCCAGAGGGAGCCACTTGTATAGAGGAGTAGAAGGTACAGTTTGAAATACCGGCTTGAGCCAGATGTTGAGGCCTGTAAATGCTAGCGTAAGGAGTTTTCGTTTTATTTTATCAGTGATGGTTACCATTAAAGATTATAATTCCCAGGAGCTGAGGAGTGACATTTCCAAAGTGATATCTTATGTGGACAGATTGCTTTCGGTACACAGGATGAATTTGGGGTGAGATGGAAAGGAAGAGACGAGAGGAACAACAGTGAGAGGCTATGTGTTGGTTTAGAACAGTGGGAATGGGACTTCAGATGGACTGAGCAGCTCTGACATCCAGAAGAAAACTTGTCAGAACTTGATTTAGGATTGTTTTGGAGAAGGAAACCTAATATTAAAAAAAAAAAAAAAAAAGAATTACAAATAGAATGTTGTTGTTAGGTGCTGTCGAGTTGGTTCCAACAGACAGCGACCGTACGTACAACCGAACGAAACACCGCCTGGTCCTGTACCATCCTCACAGTTGTTACTGTGTTGGAGCCCATTGTTGCAGCCACTGCATCAGTTCATCTTCTGGAGGGTCTTCCTCTTTTTTGCTGACCCTCTACCTTACCAAGCATACTGTCCTCCAGGGACTGGTCCTTCCAAATAACATGTTCAAGGTACGTGAGATGAAGTCTTGTCATCCTTGCTTCTAAGGAGCATTCTGGCTGTATTTTTTCCAAGACAGATTTGTTCGTTCTTCTGGCAGTCCATGGTGTATTCAATATTTTTCACCAGCACCATAATTCAGAGGCATCTATTCTTCTCTGGTCCTCCTTATTCATTGTCCAGCTTTCACATGCGTATGAGGCAATTGAAAATACCATGGCTTGGATCAGGAGCACATTAGCCCTGGAAGTGACATCTTTGCTTTTTAACACATTAAAGAGGTCTTTTGCAGCAGATATGCCCTGTGCAATACAGCATTTGATTTCTTGACCGCTGCTTCCATAGGCGTTGATTGTAGATCCCAGGAAAATGAAATCCTTGACAACTTCAGTCTTTTCTCCATTTATCATGATGTTTCTTATTGGTCCAGTTGTGAGGATTTTTGTTTTCTTTATGTTGAGGTGTAATCCATACTGAAGGTTGTATTCTTTGATCTTCATCAGTGAGTGGTTCAAGTCCTCTTCACTATGAGCAAGCAAGGTTGTGTCATCTGTATATCACAGACTGTTAATGAGACTTCCTCCAATCCCGATGCTGCATTCTTCCTCATATAGTCTGGCTTCTTGGATTATTTGCTCAGCATACAGATTGAATAAGTATGGTGAAAGGATACAACCCTGATGCACACCTTTGCTGATTTTAAACCACTCAGTATGCCCTTGTTCTGTTTGAATAACTGCCTCGTGTCTTGGTCTGTGTGCAGGTTCCACATGAGCACAATTAAGTGTTCTGGAATTTCCATTCTTCACAATGTTATCTATAATTTGTTATGATCCACATAGTCAAATGCGTTTGCATAGTCAATAAAACGCAGGTAAACACCTTTCTGGTATTCTCTGCTTCTAGCCAATATCCGTTTGACGTCAGCAACGATATCCCTCATTCCACATCCTCTTCTGAATCTGGCTTGAATTTCTGGCAGTTCCCTGTTTATGTACTGCTGCAACCATTTCTGAATTATCTTTAGCAAAATTTTACTTGCATGTGGTATTAATGATATTGTTCGATAATTTCCACATTCTATTGGATCACCTTTGTTTGAGTGGGCACAAATATGGATCTCTTCCAGTCAGTTGGCCAGGTAGCTGTCTTCCAAATTTCTTGGCATAGAAGAGCAAGCGCTTCCAGCGTTACATCTGTTTGTTGAAAAATCTCAATTGGTATTTTGTCAATAATAATAGCCTTAAAATTATCTAAGTTAATTATCTAAAGTTAATTTTCTAAAAATTAACTTTTTGAAAAAAGTTATTGATAGTTATCTAATAACTATCAGTAATAATAGTCATGTAGTATGTTCTGTTAGAGAGCTGCCAAGAAGTGCCATTCTCCTATTATTGATTTTAGCTGTTTGTTCTTTTTTGCCAGTTAAAAAATATAACACTTTCCTTTTGGACCCCTTTTCTTTGGATTATTTATACCACTCTCTTTTTTAGTTCCTCAGAGTTAACTATTACACTGAATTTGTTGTTTAGTCATGCTTTTTTTTTTGAACTTTTACTCCATGTATTTATTTATAATACTTAGTATCATTTTCTATGTTTTAAAACTTAAATAGTTTCATACTGTCTATATTGTTCTGCCACTTGTCTTTTTCACATAACTTTTTTTTTCCTGAGATACCCATGTAGTTTTGGGTCAGTCAAATGTGTAATATTCTATTATATGAACATATCACACTTTATCCATTCACCTCTTAATAGACATTTAGGTTGTTTTTCTTTTTCTGTGATTACAAACATTCCATTAATGATCATTTTTCTACATGTCACCTTGTGCACATATGAGAGTTTCTATAGGATGTTACCTAGGAGGATAATTGCTGGGTTGTAGAGTATATGATTTCTAGCTTTACTAATTATTATCAATTTATTCTCCAGTTTCCATTGCAGTCTGCAGTATAGGCTAACTTTAGTATTTTAAAACTTTTTTAAAAAGACTTTTAATTTTTGACAATGTTAGGAATATGAAATGTTATTTTTATTGTAGTTTTAATATACATTTCCTGATTATTAGTGAGATCACACATTGACCATTCTAGTTTCTTCTGGAATTGCCTATTAATACCTTTTGCCCAGTTCTTTATTGCGTTATGTTTTTTATATTGATTTGTAGTTATCCACGTATTCCACATACTTGAGGTTGGAATTTTTAAAAGCTTTTGATAATCATGGCCATTATAGGTAAAGGGATTTTAAAAGAAACCTTTCCCAATATGTTAGAATTTCACCTATGGTTTACTCTCTGACTCTGTTCCTTGGGTATTCTGGTACAACTGTATATCAACTACGTTTCTAGGCAACACTGCCTGTGGTAAAAAGGACCCCTGATTGGTAAACTGCATCTGGAATGGGAAGATACATGAAATATAAATACACGATGGTGGCTTTGGATTTCCCTGAGTTCAGTGGCTCTTATTAATGAGCATTTCCCTTGCTGGGTCCTGATACTTGTTATAAGATATATTGGTTCTTGTGGAGAGGAAACTTCTAAGTGGGCAGTTGCTGTACCCACCCAGTGTAGACCTTGCACCCGAGCTGAGCTGCTGCTTGAACCAGTGCACCGTGTGGGGCAAGTACTTCCACAAAGGAATACCTGATGCCTCCCTGCTGGCAATTGGTGTTTGGGCCCTGTATCCTTCTCACTAGACCGGTGCCAGATGCTGCTAGGATAGTTTTGTGAGTCTGAATGTTTAGTTGAACCTAAGAAGACCCTTTGGTGAGTATTGCAGCTATGTTTGCTCTTAAAATAAAAATATCTGAAAGATATTTAAAGAATTAGTTTGTGTGGTATGTGTCATACCTCAATGAAGTGTTTTTAATTTTCTTGTGAGTACTTTTAAAATAGTTTCTACGTCCTGATTATGCAGTCCTGAACCTCAATATTGGGCTCTTTTAGGGGGAGAGGAGAGTATCATAATGCATGCCTGTAGTGCTCTGCTGCATGAATTTAATCTGTCCTAAGAAGAGTTTTCTTTCCCCAAATGGAGAGGGGACAGCTAAAGAGACATCTGTGGTTCTTCTGCCATTCTCTGATCATTTTTTATTGCTTTTGATTTTTAGAAGTGACGGACTTGAACAAAAGGGGTTCAGCTGATGGCTGGCAGACCACTGTTAGAATAGTTACGTCTCTTTTCCACGTTTTTAGCTCAGCCCACCAATGTGCATTTTTTTTCATGGAAGCATATTTCTCCAATATTATGTTACTCACTAGGAAAATAAGATTTGATGTGTGGAAAACATTCTACATACATTTTAGGAACAAAATAAGTGAGATATACTATACTCCATACCATTAAAAGTACGAATATAAATATATTTTGATTCATTTAGAAAAGTTGTTCAGTACGACTTTTATGTAGATATTTACATATATATTAGTGGTATTTTTAATTAATCATTTAAAAATTTCAGACCTTTAGCTAAACCTCCCTGGACTCATGTAGTTGACAGCCCTAATTCAACAATAGGAATTGGTTTGTCTGACCCTTGATTTACAGAACAAATGGAAAATGCGAGAACTATAAGCTTACTGTAATATTGCTATAGAAGAGACGTAAACACGGCTCCGTTTTTTTTTCCTAAAAATGGTCATGTACACAAGAGTGTGCATTCTGCTTGTTCACTAATTCCTTAAGGATAAAAGAAATACAGTCTATTGGATCAAGGCAGGAATTAAGTCAGTCTTCTTAGATCCTCTCCCCTCTCTCCATATTCATCACCAATTGTCTTTTAGATAGGAGCAGTAGTGGCGCAGTGGTTAACCACTCAGCTGCTAACCCGGAGGTCCACTCCATGGGAGAAAGATGTGGCAGTCTACTTCCGTAAAGATTTATAACCTTGGAAACCCTCTGGGGCAGTTCTGCTCTGTCCTGTAGGGTTGCTGTGATTCGGAATCGACTCAGTGGCAACGGTGGTGGGTTTTTTTTTGGTCTTTTTTGATGAATAGCACTTGTATCCACTGTCTCCTTGTCCCTCTTCCTCCCCTGAAGCGTGTATAAACTGATTTTAAAGTTGCATATTCAGTGTATTAAGAGACCACCGTTTGGCTGTCAGTTGGGCCATTGTGCCTGGGTTACCCTCCGACAACAATCCCAAGTCTTCACTGAGAGTTATGCTGGTTTCCTTTCTTCATGTGAGGAACTAAAAATCACTACTTTGCCTCTCCCTTCTCCTCCATGTAGAAGTACTACAACACGTATAGGTTTGAGCAGTCCGTATGATTATTCCCTGTGTAACGTGGGCATGTTAATTATCCTGGGTATGTGCTTAGTCATTAATGTTACATGAAAGGTAACACATTATGTGCCATAGTAAAGAGCCAAACCAGACTCGATTTGAATCCAGTTAAACTTACTGTAAAACAGGAATATTGTGAATATCTACCCCATAGGTTGTGAGAAGTTCTTCACACGAGGCTTAGCACTTACTAAGCCCTCAGTAAATATTAGCTGTGCTTAAAATTTTGAAGCTTTGATATTTAGGAGGTATTGAAGTGTGAAGTCCTTGCTAAATTCTTTTACTATAATTATTTCATAATATCTGCTATATCTGCTGAAGTTTTTTCTATTTAACTTTATTTTACATGTGTGACTAAACTAGGACTCAGGTTTCGCTATATTGTAACCTCTGTCCTCTCAACTAGAGAATGAACGTGACTTTGTCATTGCCTCATCTTTTCTGTAAAAGCATACTCAGGTGTAAGCAAGGGGTGAGGTTGACTTTGAAGAGTCACCTTTTATGGAATGTGCTGTTTTACCGTTCTCATCACCTATCACAGACAGCCAGATAGGGTGGCATTTCCCAGTAAAACGTCTGCTTTGTTCACTTACCAGTTTATGTTTCAGTAATTAGAGTGATTCTTCTCTTTTAGTAAGCTGTTTGTAAATATTTTTTAGTTGTTAATCATTTTTTAGAAAGAAAGAAATTTCATTTAAAGGTTTGCTTGTTTTGTTTTAAGAAATAGATTCCCCATCAAAATAATTGATACTAGTTATGTTTTTATGAAAAGAAAACTGATGGCTTTTAGTATCTTAAAAGCATGAGATAGATGTTAATGTCCTATTCAGTAATTTTTTAGTTGACTATAATTTTGCTTGTGAACGGTTAAACTAATGATTTTTTCCTCATTTTGCTTATAAGGCAAATGATTAAGTACAGCACCTAGCTCAGCACCAAGCGTAGGTAGCACCTTAATCCTGGCTAAACTCTACCTCGTTGATTTAGAATTAACACTCATTTGGAAGTATCAGAGCCAAGAAATAATATTTTTGACATGTTAAGACTTTTTTCCACTCTCTGAGCATATTTTCATATGTTGACAATACCTGAGCAACCAGATATTTGACTTTTACTTGATTTTGTTTTAGATGACTTTATTAAGGCTGTGAAGTTAAGATTCTAACTTTATTTCTTGTGGTAAAGGTGTTGAACACAAAGTAATGAGTTGGAGTAGTTGGCTTCTGTCAGCTTTTTTATATTTGACTTCTCCCTTTGACTAATAAGCCTTATGTTTAACACTGAGTCAGAGAGCTAGTACAGTGAATTTGTTCTTTACACAGTCATTTTAATTCCCTATTTACATGTAGCATACCGATGGCCAGTCATAAATTTTTATATGGGAGTTCTTCCCTTAATAACAAAACACAAAAGTTTATAATAAAAGTTAGTGTAGTGAGGGTTTTATTGAGTGCTTTTTACTCTTAGTGATTCACTGCTTTGACATATTCTTTAGACTCTGAAGTTTGGGGATCAGTGTCTGAGACTGTAACGTCTTTTCCTAGTTTTATATTTAATTGACTGTAAACTTTTATGCATATAATTGCTATATAATATCAAGTTCTTTGTCTAAAAATTTTATATATAATAGTGGATTCCCTTACATGTGTTTTATAATTGTCAACTTTTCTCTATGAAACCCTTTAAGAATCTCTGGAATAAAATGTTGAAATGTGACAAAATTATTATGATTGCCATCAAATTTAACAAATTTGTGTTTATGTAATGTGCCAAGGTATTGAACAAAGTGCAGTGAGGAATACAAAGATGAGTAAGACACAGCCTCTGGCCTCAAAGAGCTTATAATCACAGCACAGGTCCACTTTCAAGTTTGTAATGTACTTAGAGTAGAAATAAATACATAGACAATCAAAACAGTAACCGTGATAGAACAAGAACATCATAGTTTTATACTTTTGTGTTCTCACTTCCTTACGCACTGCCTGGCACATATTGTATGCTCAATACGTACTTATAGATTGACTGAAAGGTCCTATTAAAGTAGTGTGATGGTTTCTGGGGTGTACGAGAGGTGAAAGATCTCATTTGTGTGCAAGGTTAGGAAAGACTTCATAAGGGGATGACTTGAGGTACTAAATCTTAGAGGATCAATAAGGGTTAGATAGGAAGAGAATAAAAGCAGAGGAGGCCATATATGTGTTGGCCTGAAAGTGCGAGACGAAGTCAAAGAACAGTGCGTAGTCCAGTTTGTCCAGAGCTCAGAATATATAGCTAAGGGAACATTTGGTGGACAAAGCTGGAAAACTTGGCAGATTGTACGTGCTCCTGATTGCCAAATCCCTATTTGATTTCACAGAGAGTAAGAAAAAGAGAAGTGACATTTATTGCGTACTTCCTATGTGTGAAGAATTATAGTAGACATTTAGTATCACATTTATTCCTGAAATCAGTATTATATGGTAAGTTCTGTCTCCATGTTATACATCAGGGTACTGTGGTGCTAGCAGTTTGGTACTGATCATTGGATAAATTGACTAAGGAAGCTATTTGAGATGGGAAGAAGTACGGGGGGAGTCTTTTCAAGAGGTAAGGAAATCCTGGTAATTTTAGAGGGATTGGAAAGAAGATGATGTGATCAGGACAGACTGCTAAAGTAGAATCTAAAGACCTTGAAAAATGATTGAGTTGGAAGATAAAGAGGAGTAAAGAAGGTTTCCTGGCTGACACATGGTTCTTCCGGAAGGGTGAGGAGTTTGACTTTGGACACATCTAGGGAGGACTGTCATGCGAGGTTGGAAGTCGGGCACTGGTGGTAAGGAGATACTTTGAGAATAAAAGTGTAAACTTGGCCTCAGTTACAAAGATGATATAATTGAAATCGCATCAGCAGATAAAATTTGCAAGGAGTGACTTTATAGAGAGAAGAAAGAGGCAGAGATACCATTCTAGAAATGTGTACGTAATTTTTGGGGGAGGGAGCTTGGTGGCAGGGAAAAGTGGATCCTCTACCAGAATAAAAGGTCAGGAAGGTAGGAAGAGGAGAAGCATGACTGTGCAGTGTCATTGAAACCAAAGGCCAAGATCATTTTAGAGGGGAGGTGGTAGGTCACAGGGTCAACGCAGAAAAAAGCTAAAGAAAGTAAAATGAAAATGATGTCTGAAAAAAGGGTGACCAGGTTTTGGTGTTCTCATAGAGGCCAAATTGTACAATACTTGAGGGTGAGAAAACACGGTTCATCTGACGTTCTCAAGAGGGTCAGTGACCTTGTGACATACTTGGAAAGGTGAGGGGGCAGTTTTGGCTGTCACAGTGATTGAAGGCATGCTATTTGGCCAAAGATGCAGCAGAGAGGGAAGAGTCCCTGTTACTCTATCTGAAGTTTCAACAGCCTCCTCTCTTTTCTCATCCCCTTGCATGCTTTTTTCTTCCTTTGTGCTTATCATTATCTTACATACCGTATCTTTTCCTTATTAATCTTTTTGATTGTCCCTCTCTAGATTATAAGGTCAGGAGGACAAAGATTTTTTATCTGTTTGGTTCACTACTATATCCACAGTCTAGAACAGGTTTCGGCACAAAGTAAGCACCACAGTGAATATTTAGTGAAAAAAAGCATGGAAATTACAGGGATTTACATAGCTGGCCTTTCTCCCTTAATGTGCTACAAACTCCTGGAATAGAGGTGAATCCTTTTTGTAACAATGCCTTGCATGTTGTAGCTGTTGCATATGTTTTTATTTACAGTAGCATTGCAGGGGAAGAAAAACCCAGCAATCTGTGGACTCTGCTGTCCAGAGTCTGAATTTCTGTTGTTACTAATTTGGCCTTAATTAAATTACCAAACCTCTCTCTAAGCCTCACTTTCCGGCTGTAAAATGAGGATACCCTAGTACCTATGTCATAGAGCCGTGAGGAGGATTAAAGAGAAAACACATGTCAGAGTGGCTGGCCCATAATATGCACCTAATAAATAACTGGTGTTCTGTAATCTTTCTGTTGTGTAGCCTTGAGTAAGTTACTACACCTTACCGAGCCTCATGGTGTTTGTGAGGAACCATTCAGAGGTTATGCACAAAGCTCCTGACTAGTTTTGGAGCAGTTCTGCTCTGTAACACGTGGGGTCCCCATGCATCGCGTTGGGGGCGACCCAATGGCAGGTAACAACAGCAACGAAGCATAATGCCTACAGACTTGGCAGTCAAGTAAATATGAGCAGCCTCTGCTCTTTTTTGTGCAGTGGCTAAGAGCATGGACTCTTGAACTGGACTGCATGCATTCAAATCCTGACCTTTTTCACTTACTAACTTTACTATGCCTCAGTTTCTTCATCTATAAATTGGGAGAAATAACAATACTGGCCCCACAGGGTTGTTTTGAGGAAAATAGATGTAAATATCAATAAAAACTTAGACCAAGTACCTGGCACATGGTAAGCACTAACTATGTTTGTTTAAAAAGTAATAATGAAATAATGTTTCTTTATTGCTTCCTCCCACCCCTTTCTTTTTAAGTCTGTTAAGTGTTTTTAAAGGAGTCCTGGTGGCGCAGTGGTTAAAGTGCTTTGCTGCTAAGCAAAAGGTCAGCGATTTGAGCCTACTAGCCTCGCCGTGGGAGAAAGATGTGGTAGTCTTCTTCCATAAAGACTACTGCCTTAGAAACCCTGCGGGGCAGTTGTACTTTGTCCTGTAGCGTCACTGTGAGTCGGAATTGACTCAAGGGCGCACAACAAGAAGTGGCTTTTACCTGACGTAATCTGAGTAAGATGACGTGTTTATTTATATGGGGAGGGGGGCTCTATTGTAATGAAGTTGACCGTGTTTAAGGGGAAAAGTAAAATAACTGACAAAAATAACGAGGCCACCCTTCCTCGTCTGACCTGACTGGGTAAGATAGCTGTGGGCTTCAGTCTTCCAAGTACAGCAGTGAAAAAGCTACACTCTGGCCCCATCCTGCTCAGTATCCACTCAGTAGCAGTGGCAGGCTGGGTTAGATCTTGTCTTTGAAAAACTTGAGTATTGTCACTTACAAATCTGCCTCCATTTCTGTGGCTCACTATTCTGCCAGGTGGTTTCTAGGAATGGTTCGGAATGTAGTTTGAGTTCAAAACCTTGGAGGAAGCAGCACAATTGGAGGAACAGGTGGTGAGTAGCTGGCCAACCTAGAAACCTTCCCTTCTTGATAGGGAAGATTTTCTTTATTAGTAAATCATTTTTCTAACAAAACTCTGAGAACTTATCCCATATTGTACCCCTCAGTTCCTCAATCCTGTCAGAGATAAAAGGTTGATATGGAAGTAGCTAAGGAGTTTTATTACATCACTGAGTACTTGGCAGGATCTAGTTTCGTTTTGTGTTCTTAAAGACAGGCGTAGGGGACAGTGGTGGTTCCGTAGCAGAAGTCTCACCTTCCATGTGGGAGACCCAGTTTCCATTCAAGGTCAGTGCTCCTCCGTGTAGCATGTTGCTATGATGCTGAACAGATTTCAGTGGAGTTTCTGGACTAAGGCTAGGAAGAAAGGCCTGGCGATCTACTTCAGACAAATCAGCTAGTGAAACTGGTGAATTACAGGGTCTGATCTCATTATGCATAGGGTCACCACCATGAGTTGGGGGCTAACTCAATGGTAGCTAACAACAATAACAACAAAAAGAAAAGAAAGGTGAGTGCTTCAGATGAACAGATTTAACTTCCGTATGTTCTGTGGCGGTGACATCTTCTCTCTGTTTACAGAGGTTCTGCTAGATCTTCTCTATGTGCAATTCGTGACAACCCCCGTCTCTTTCTTCACTCTCACCCTAGTGCTGGGATGGCAAGCAGGCTTCATCTCCTGTGCCAGCTCCTGTTGATGATAGTGATTGCCTGGAGTGCTGTGTTGAGAAGAGTTGTGAGGCCACATACAGGCTCAGAAGTGATCGATTAGCAATGTCTGCTGTGCAGGGGGTGAGGGGGTAACGATAGCATGTGTGTTGTGCATTTGCCTAACTTTGATGGGATCCAGTGATGGGGTTCAGCTTTGAGACACTCAGAGTCTCATTTTGGATCTGAGTATTTTTGTTTTTTAATTAGTATACAGGCAGTTCCCAGGTTACAAAAGAGATCCATTCCTAAGTCTGTCTGTAGGTCAGATTTGTAGGTAAGCCAGAACAGGTACATACGGTTCTTATTTAGCATCAGTTAGTCAAATGTTTGTCTTAGTGTATAGTATTTATTTTACCTTTCTATGCATGTAAAACGCTTAAGAAACACTCCCAAACCACACAGTGTTTTCTTGAGCATCACAAAGAAGCGTGTGCGTTTGTTATTACAAACCATTGTATTTAACTCAAATTTTTAATAGGTTTTATGGCAGTCCGTTCTTAAGTACGAGTTGTCATAAGTTAGATGTTTGTAACCCTTGTGTCTATTGCTTTATTCCACAGTAAAAGACGGATAAATTAGGAATCATCTATTGTTGTTGTTAGGTGCCGTCGAGTTGGTTCCAACTCATAGCGACCCTGTGTACAACAGAACAAAACACTGCCCAGTCCTGTGCCATCCTCACGATCATTATGCTTGAGCTCATGGTTGCAGTCACTGTGTCAATCCATCTTATTGAGGTTCTTCCTCTTTTTGACTCACCTTCTGCTTTATCAAGCATGATGTCCTTCTACAGGGACTAGTCCCTCCTAATAACATGTCCAAAGTACATGAGATGAAGTTTTGTCATCCTTGCTTCTAAGGAGCATTCTGGCTGTACTTTTTCCAAGATAGATTTGTTCATTCCTCTGGCAGTCCATGATAATATTCACTATTCTTCACCAACACCATAATTCAAAGGTGTGAATTCTTCTTCGATCTTCTTTATTCATTGTCCAGCCTTCGTGTGTATATGAGGCAATTGAAAATACGGTTACTTGGGTGAGGCGCACCTTAGTCCTCAAAGTGATATCTTTGCTTTTCAACACTTTAAAGAACTCTTTTGCAGCAGATTTGACCAATGCAGTATGTCATTTGATTTCCTTACTGCTCCTTCCATGAGTGTTGATTGTGGATCCAAGTAAAATGAAATCCTTGACAGCTTCGGTCCTTTCTCCGTTTATCATGATGGGTGACCCTGCTGGTATTTGAAATACCGGTGACATAGCTTCCAGCGTCACAGCAACACGCAAGCCACCACAGTACGACAAACTGACAGACGTGTGGGGAATCATCTCTTAGCTGGGTTAATTACAGTTACCTGTGTGTGATTTTCCTTGCTTGCTTTAAGGAATAGCTTACATATTTCCAAATTATTCTTAGTTCTCTCACTTCTGAAACAAATTGTTCTGTAACCTTTTCCTTGAGCTTCTCTTGTTTAGTTGACACATAGTTTTGATCTTCTGTTTGTAAGTTTAATGCAAAATACTCCTCAATTCTGGGGTAATTTCACTTATTGGACCACTGATAAGCCTTAAACCTTGGACACATAGCAAGTGGCTGTAACAGACTTGGAGGTACATCTCATTCCTTAAGGGGTGTGTGTGTGTTTGTATGAATGCATTGTCCTTTCACTTCCCTTCCTATCAGCCAGAGATGATTCCTCAGTCTAACTGCTGAGGTCTAAAGGTATTTCTTCTATTTTATTTAGTTTTCTTCTTGTCAATTAAAGTAAGTTTTTCACATTTTGACAGCTAACAAGGAGTACTCTTTAGTTGAGGCAGTAATGGAAATGTGAAAAATATAAGCAAAGCTTCGAATAGAAGGACATTGTTGACATTTCCCAATTGAAGTATGTATTAGACTTTTTAAGATTAGGATCCCCTGGGTGGTGCAGATGGTTAATGTGCTCTGCTGCTAGCTGAAAGGTTGGAGGTTTGAGTCCACCCAGAAGTACCTCAGAAGAAAGCCCTGGCAATCTACTTCTGAAAAATCAGCCATTGAAAACCCTGTGGAGCACAGTTCTACTCTGACACACATGGGGTCACCATGCATCAGAACCAACTGTAAGGCAGCTGTTTATACATACACAGTAAGCTTATATGTGCCCTCATCATTTCTCACTGATACTACTGTTCCGCCTTCATAGCTACTCTGGTGTCATTTCTTGAATTCCACAGCTAGGGTAACTGTCTAGGGTAAACTGTCTTTAAAAAAATATTTTTTAATTGATCCTGTTGTTCACCTGCTCAAAACCCTTCATGAGTTCCCCATCCTGTGCAGGATGAACTTCAGCCTCCTGAGCTCCGCAGACGCAGCTCATCCTGGCCTGGCCCAGGCCCACCTTGCCACCTTCTTTAGGTGCCCTTGTGCTGTGCTCATAGCGAATGCCTCGGACCCTGAGTGAGAAATGCGCTCTCCTGCCCCCCTGCTTTTGCGCTTGTGTCTACCCTTGCTCACAGACTTGATGCAGTCCTGACTGCTTGTCCTTCTCTTTCAAATTTAGGTCTTCTCCCTCTTTCTCCTGTAACAGGGACCCAGACCGTTAGATGGCATTTCTCATAATGTTTTACAAGTGTTGCAAACTTTTCTGTTGGCCCTTCTTGCTTATGGGTCCCTGGAGGTCAGGGGTTTTGTTTGTTCATCTTTGTATCCCCAAAACCTGACGTACTGCCTTACACTAGGGTACTGAATAAATGTCTCTTAAGTGAAGTGAATGAATCTAGGATGTAAAAAGAAAAAGTACTGACAGACATCAGGTCAGGTAACAAGATATTTTTCCATTGTTATAAACTATTTTTGTGGCCTGCAGGGCTTTAAGGAAAGATTTCTTTTTTCCTTTAATAATATTTTCCCTCTTTTTCCATCAGTGCTACTATGATTACAATTATTACTACTCTTTCTTAAACAAAGATAGATAATCTTAACCTTTCAATATTTTGAGAGGGGGTGAACACAGACAAAGCGTTGATGTGAGGGGAAGGTGAAAGAAATGATCAAACTCATCCAAAGGCATTTAACAAGCGACACTTGAAGTTGAGTCAGAATTGGCTGAGAAATAGTGATATGCTGTGAGAGATGCAGCCTTATAGACAAACATAAAACGTATGCTTTAGCACCTTGGTCACAAGTGCCTCTCGTGCCTGTGGAAATTTGGAATAGGTGAATAATTAATCATTTGCCTCAGAACATAGCATCTCCACAAAGAGGAGCTTTTTGCCTAACTTTTGACAATTCTATTTGATTGGGCAAATTTGTGAATATGTGAAAACTTTTAGTATGACTTTAGTTAAAACAGGTTGTCAAAAAAGGCATTATCACCTTAATCTGATATTCCCTGTGTGGTGCTCTTTTATGATACAATAAAAGAGCAAATCTGGTTAACCCACCAGAGTTAAGGGTAGCAAGAAGGTGTATAAGCACCATTAGCCTTCACAGTTATGTAATAGGTTATACCTCTTCTCTTTTATCCCTGAAATCTTGAAGAAGCAGCATGGTCTAGTCTCTGGCTTTGGTTACTTGGGTGCTGCAGATGGTTAATATGCTTGGCTGCTAACCAAAAGGTTTGAGGTTCGAGTCTATCCAGACGTACCTTGAAAGAAAGGCCTGGTGATCTACTTCTGAAAAATCAGCCATTGAAAACCCTTTGGAGCGTATTTCTACTCTGACACACATGGGTTCACCATGATTTGGAACCAACTAATTGGCAACTGGTAAAATAACAGTTGAGGAGGTTTTCTCCTTAATTAATATGTAATTTATTGGAAAGTTAGGTACTTGAAAAAAGTCTTAACTAGAGACCATGGAGTTATGCAAGTCTGGGAATTTGATATGGATGATTTTGAGAGTCCCAGGACTAGCTGGCTCTCACTTTCTTTTTAGCCCCAAGATTTTAAGATTCTAGTTGATCATCTGTCCTGTAGGAGACTTTCATTAGGGAACAGTACCAAACTCAAAGGGCTCGATTAATCAGTGAATCAAATTTTTGTGGTATACAATCTCTTCCCTCACCCTTAGGCATTTTTGGAAGCCTAAAATATATAAGGGAGCCTTGGTGGCACAGTGGTTAAGAACTCAGGCTGCTAACCAAAATGTTGGCAGTTGGAATCCAACAGCTGCTCTTTGGAAACCCTGTGGGGTGGTTCTACTCTTGTCCTATAGGGTCGCTTTGAGTTGGAATCGAATCGATGGCAACAGGTTTGGTTTTTGGTTAAAGTTTGTGAGGTATAAACTCTCACAGGCTGCTAGGGTTCTCATTAATTCTGGCTTTCAGATCACTTGAGAATTTCACTTGTTGCCTGGTAGTGCTCCAAAGACTTCAAAGAATAAATGTACCCTGTAAAGTTTCCTTACTTTAGAGCGGTTTACATATGCACTGATTGGGAAGAATCTCATTCAATAGTTTGAAGCCTCTGAAATCTTAGATGAAGTGCAGATGCTGAGATGGAAATATAGTGTGCTGTTTGTATATGATTTCATTTTATGAAGTGGTCATTTGGCAGAGTCATGTTTAGAAGTCAATTGCACCCTAGTCCTTCTCTTCAGCCCTCTTGAGTGTGGGTATAGTCTGCGGCAGTAATATCATGGACATTTATGCACTGCTATTTGCAGAAGCCTTTTATTGGAAATAATTCAACAAAGTAGCACTCACTGGTAGCTTAGCATAGTTGGGCCTTCTTTAAGACTCATTTTCCTATGCATCCAAAGCATGAGATCTTTAGTTAATGTAAGATTCACAGATAGGACTTTCCTTTATTCCTCACTCACCTCACTCATAGAGGCCAAGTGACAAAATTCTATCTTACTGTTTATGAAATTTATTCTCATTGCATTTCTAAAAAAATTAACAAATAGATGAACTATTCCACTTTTATCAGGCTTTATAAATCTGATATTTAACTGTAATTTAGAATTACAATGCTAATGGGTTTATAAATAAATATTATAAATGATTTAAAATTTGTCCACACTCTGCAACTTGTTAAACGTGTCACCTTCGGGGTTTATCTCATTTTTAATCATATGAATAAGTATGTGGTCATAGTGTATGAAGAAACCTTTGTAGATTAAAGATGTGCCACCTTTTGGGACAGTGGATTCAATTTGCTTTTTTATGTTTGTACTATGGAAATTTAGAATAGTATGATGAACCTCCATGTATCTCCACCCAGCTTCAGAAATTATCAACATTTTTTCATATTTTTAAATTATGAAAACAACATTACTAAAAGTTTGGAAATTAGAATAAAAATGACTAGTCCCATCCTCCTTAATCCATCTCTTAACATCTTATATATTCTCTTCCATTCTTTCCTTATAATTACAGATACTGTTTTCCTCTTCATTTTACTGAACCTCCTATCAAAGAAAGAGCTAATAATAGCTACCATCAATTGATGTCCCCCTGTGCCAGGCACTGAGCTAACAGCTTTCCACGTAACTCATGGAGTCTTCACAGTAAGGATGCAGAGTAGGCATTTTCCCTCTATCTGCAGATCAGGAACCCAAGACTCAGAGAGGTTAAATAGCTGCTCAAGAGTCGTATATCCAGTATATGGATTCAAACTAAAGTCTTAACTCCAAAGGCCATGTTTTTTCCTCCCTATAAAGTGGCCTTTCAAAAGCTTTTTTTTTCATGTTGCCATACAGTCACCTTTCTAAGGAAAAAGAGATGCCAGTACATGGATTTTGACCATATAACATACAGAAACACCACTAGGTTAGATGCTGTTGAGGATGCAGAAGGATAAAAGGCATGATCCCTGCCCTTCGAGTGTTTATGCTGTAGTAGTGCACCAACAAAGAATATAAAACAGGGCTTAACTTGGTGGCACACATTGTAAACGTGTGTAGAAACTCAACAGAGAAGATGGATGAGGAGGATTCCACCACAGGTAGGAGGGCAGCCTGGCAGATTTAGGATTTCAGCTAAAATTAAAAAGACTAACACCACCAAATGTTGGTGGGGATGTGGGACAACCATGGCTCTCGTACATTCCTGGAGGGCATGTAAAATGGTACAGCCGCTTTGGAAAACAGTTAGTTTGGCACTTTCTTATAAAGTTAAAAATATATATATCTGTGAGCCAGCAATTCTACTCCTAGGTATTTATCCAAGAGGAATGAAAACATATGTCTACAAAAAGACTTGTATATGAGTATTCCTAGCAGTTTTGTACATAATCTCCTTGTATTAGTTTTCTATTATTGCATAACAGATTACCATAAACAAACAACGCCCGTTTATTAGCTTACAGTTCTTTAGATGTGACATCCAGGATGACATGGCTGAGTTCTCTGCTGAAAGCAGTGTGTTACCTGGGCTGAGTTCTCATCTGGAGACTTTGGGGGCAACATCTACTTCTAAGCTCATTCTTGTTGGCAGAATTCAGTATCTTGAAGCTGTAGGAAGAGGTCCCATTTCCCTGCAGACTGTCATCTGGGGGCTGCTGTTAGCTCCTAGAAGTCACCCCTGTTCCTTGACATGTGACTGCTTACATCTTCAAGCTAGCAACAGTGCATCAAATCCTTCTCATGCTTCAAATCTCTGACTTCCTCTTCTGCTGTAGGTGGAGAAAACATACTTGATTAGGTCAGGCCCGTTCTGATAGTCTCCTCTTAAAGCCAACTGTGGTTTATAACATAACCTAATCTTTGAGGTAAAATCCATTATATTCACAGTCCCGGGTAATATGCAGGGCATGTTCACCAGGGAGTGGAGAATCTTGAGGGCAGTCTTAGAATTCTCCTTACCATAACTCCCCAACTGGAAACAACACAATTGTCTTTCGTGAGGAGAATGAATAAGCTAACTGTACCCTCAGGAATGAAAAGGAACAAGTTATTGATGGAAACAGCAACATGGATGAATCTCAAAAATGTTATGCTAAAAGAAGCCAGACACAAAAGAGTACCTACTCTGTGATTTCACTTATCTGAATTTCTAGAAAAAGCAAAACTAACGTAGTACAAGTCAAAATAGTGTTTGCTGGCAGGGATGGGGAGGGGAGGTTTGCCTGAAAATGG
Source organism: Trichechus manatus latirostris (assembly GCF_000243295.1). Lineage (NCBI taxonomy): Eukaryota > Metazoa > Chordata > Mammalia > Sirenia > Trichechidae > Trichechus > Trichechus manatus. The sequence continues at coordinate 7,280,594 of NW_004443954.1, forward strand.
GCATGAGAAGATTTTCAGGGCTGATGAAAGTGTTCTATATCTTCATAGGGGTGTAGATTACATAGGTGCTTTCATTTGTCAAAACTCTTGAACCCTACACTTGAGATCTGTATATTGCACAGAATGTAAGTTGTACCTCAGTTTAAAAAGTAAAATATTACTCGATTGAATACCCTTCACCAGTCTTTGGATTAAGAAACGAGCCACAATTATATATAACAACCATCATAAAATTTTAAGACCTGGAGCAACTTTATAAATTACCTAGTCTAATTCCTTTGTAAACACCACCGTCTTGGTAAAGAAGAAAGTTTCCCATTGCTAATGATAAGATCTACTATAGCCACCTTCTGCACACATGAGGGAGGTTGACAATTGTACTGATGTGTTCATGCCAGCAGAAAATGTGACAGACAGAAGGACAGATTTGCTAACAGCAATACATCTTGAAGTGTAAGCACAGAATCTGGATCAAGACTTAGATGTGTTTGGCAGGCGACATTTTCTGACTGCTATTGATTTTATCAGGGAATGTTCAGCATTTTGCTGCTGCCCATGAATTGGCTGAGAAATGATTTGTAAAATCCATTTTAGCTACTAAAGGACACATGGTATTAATTTTAGAATATCTCTGACGTTGTCCATCCTATATAGAAATGACCTACAACATCACCAAAAGTTTGATGCCCTTGTGAGCAGCAAGAGGGCAAACTTCGATAGATGGATTTCGCAAAACTGCCCTCTGCAGTTTTTATGCTAGTGTTTTTTAAAACTGCCTTTTCTCGTATTTACTAATCATTGCATTAATGTCATATGATTCCCTGAGCTAATTATTGACTTCAAGTTTTAAGTGCCTAATTCAAATATTTCAGTAGCTATTAAAATCATTATAATTTTTTAAAGTTTTTTTTTAAATTAATTTATTTTTAAAATTCTGAATTTGGCTTTTTTATGAGGTGTTGTCGTGCGCTGGTATTTTAAATTTATTTTCTTAGTCTCTGTACCATTTTATTTTCTAATTGAATTTCTTCACTCAGGTCCTCATGGAAGCGTATGTTCGCTGACGCCCCTCTAATCATTCTAGGCTCACTTCATTTTCAGTGTTGTCTTCCAGAGTGGCCCCAGTTCCTTCCAAGGACTTAAAAGAGAGCTCCTTCAGTGACTGTAACAGAGTGAAGAGCCATTCCCTCCATCCTCTGAGTTATTCATATGTCGAGTTATCAGACTAAACTAAGAGTTTTGGAATTAGAATTGTTCAAGTCTGAGATCTGAAGAAGTTGTAGAGGTTTTTGGATAGATAATTTTTATATGGCAGTAATAATCTCATCATCTGTGGTCTTCAGCATAGTGTATCTATAACTATTCCTGATTTTTCTTTATTAAAGTGTATAACTTTGGCTTGATTTACTCATAAATAATGTGATTGATGTAAAATGGTTTTGTGAGATGAAAACTCTTTATCTTGATCTCTGGTATTAAAATAGTTTTCAAAAAAATTTACCATGTTCTCCATTTTTGAGGTGAGGAAACCAAGGCAACAATTATAACCAAGAAATGTAAGATTGTAGCTTAAATTAATCTGTTGATTTCAGATGAAGAGGTTCTGTCTTTCTTTTCGTCTCATACTAAAGTATGCGCTTCCTCTCTTCCGATTGTGTGTTATACTTCAGTTTGATTTTCTTCTGGGGCCACATCCTCACCCCACCTTTCTCTCTACTCCAACTTCCCAGCACACCCTTACACTTATATTCCTTCCCAAAATTACTTGATTAGTGGACTAAAAAACATTCTTAATACAAAACAAACCATAGCCGAAAAAGAAGCAGGTGTATAATGTAATCTGCTAATGTCTGTCTAGAGCTTCCACCTGTTACTGGGGACATTAAAAAGATATATGGAGAGAGAGAACAACCAGTATGTGTCAAGCACTGTGCTGGTGTTTTCACATATGTGTTTTGACGGGTGATTGTTCATTAGAAATAAAATGAGTTGGCCAGACTCAAAGGAACTTAAAAAAAAAATTTTTTTTTTGTTAAGTTTGTTTTGGCTACGGGAGTAGTTTTCTTCTTGAAAAAACTTTAAAATTACTTAAAGAACATATATTCCTAGTAAGTGTACATTTTGGTGTTAAAACATGCTACATGTGTTTTACTAATTCAGAGACTTAATTCACACTATGTGGATAGCTATGCCTTCGAAATGTTCGTTATGCCAGACTTACCAGATTTATATCATGGGGGGCAAAGCTCAAGAGAGAGAGCGAAAGAGTACGTGGTTCCTACTAACTGCCCCATTTCACGTTACAGGTGATAGGGAGATGTTCAGGGCCTGTGCTGTGTCCTGGTGAAAGGAAGACCAGGCATCAGAATGTTTGTTTTCAGTAGTTATTTTTAGCAGCAGATCCAGAAATTATTTATATTTTCATCTCAGGGTATACCTTTTTATTTGTTATGGTAATTCCAAATAGAGTAAATAATTTTAGACATGTGTCTGTGAGTGCATGTATGCATTGTGTGCGCGTGTGTGAGAGAGAGAGAGACTGAGTCTGAGACTGTGTGTTGAGAGAGAGAGAGAGAAGAAAAAGACATCCCCTTAATAGCAGGAGGGGGTAGAGGCTTACTCAGTCTATTATCATAAAGCTCTGCTAATGTAGCTTCAGAGTCATGTGACTGCAGAAAAGGCTATTATCTCAATGAAAAGGAAACCGCTTTTTAGAGCAAGCAATAGAATAGAAGAGGAATTTTCAAGTGTTCCACCATGCTGGATTGTCAAAGGGGGATCTGTCTGATCAGCAGCTAAAAAAGGATTTGTGTGGTTAGTTTGTCAGCTATCCTTGGAAACAAATGATAGAGGAGATCAGCGGTGGGGTGCGCAGCATGTGCTTAGGTTTACATCAAGACGTAATATGGGTTTGGGCTAATAGAAGAGATTTATCTCTGAGGCAACAAATTTATTGCTAATTGTGGGGGTTTTTTTTCTTGAAGAGTGATGTATGGTATTTTTATTTACATCACTGGCTGAAGATAAAGAGAAGCTGCTGCTGAACTCTGACTTGAACTGCAGAGGCTGTGGACGATTACAAGGTGTGTTTCGGAAGTGCTCTGACTTAATATTTGGTAACGTTCTTGGAATTCGGTCTGCTTGTGGATTGGATGTGTGTGTGTTGTCGAAGGGGGAGCTGAGCATGACAACCAGGCGGTGAGAATGTTCTCAGTAACAAACAGCATGCTACCCAAATGGGTTCCTCCGTGTTCCTTTTTCTTTCTTTTGTGTTTATTTAGTGATTAAAGATTCACTTGCAGTTTCTTTACGTGGCCAAATACAGTCAGTCTCATGCTTGCTTTAAGAAATATTTTGGTAAGCATTGTCGGAAATTCAGAACAGGAATCCGATGCAAATCTCAATCACTGAAGAATAAATATAAGCTGTGTACTTGTGTCTCTGTGTTTAGTTTTTTTCAGTATCCTTTTTTAACTCCAGGCTTAAAGTGGAGCTTTACAGTGAATTTAAAATTATTTAATTTTTGATTAGGTGATAAACCTTTCTTTTATTAGCTAGGCCTCAGATAAATGGTTTTTTATTGTTATATATACTACCTAAGTTTTCTGATTTATTACATCTTTATGCTACTGTATGCAGAAAGCTAAATGACATTCAGTTAATCTTCAGACTGCTTGTCCACTTTTGTTCATGCTAATGCTATTAATTCTCTTAACAGTCTGTACCTTTCTCTTATCCTCAGAAGGTGTAGTACTTAAAAATCTCAGCTGGGGAAAGATAATCATACTTTCTCTGAAAAAGGATAATTACTATACAATGTGTACCTGAGGAGTGAACTTGCTAATTTGTTTTTCATGTAACTTCTAGAGCAGATGCGCTCAACTTAAATTAAAAAGAAAAGTTGAGTATGTGTGCGTTTCTAAATCCTAAGTGACTTGGAAACAGAACTAAATTGTAGATGTTTCTTTTTTGACATTGAAAACAGGAGGTAGTAAATCTGTGAGACTATTCATGCAACGTACAGGCGGTTTAGAGAGAATTAATTCTTACCATCTTTTCCAATAAAAGATGGTGAGAGCAGCTCAAACATAATTTTTAATTATACTAAGTGCAGGAGATTCTCCTTCCTTATAATATCTACAAACCATTCTTAGAACAAGATCGTTAAATAAGTCATTACTTTTATTAAATGAGATTTTCTTTAAAAAAAAAAAAAAAAAACCAACACAACATTGGCATCTTGCCATAGTCCACCTACATAAAAGACAAGAGTTATATACTGGTTTAATTCCAAAAGGCATTAGCATCATATATTAAATATTTTGAATAATAAAAAATGTAAAGCCTTTCTTTGTTTTAGTTTTTAAATTTTATTTTGTTGCCCCTTCTAAAACCTTTGAGTGATTCCAGAGTTTTGAAATGATTTAAGGTATTTTTATTGAGCATCAGGTATTACAAAATACTTCGTGAAACACTATTGGAAAACAAAGGCAAATACAATAGTTAATCCAACTAGATAACTTATGACTGGCAATTGGAACCCAGCCTCAATAAATATAATTATCCTGTATCTTATGGAAATTTTCAGTGGATAAAAGGAATTTTGTGTAAAACTTATCTGGCTATTCAGAGAGCACTTTCCTTACGACTTTGTGAATGACTTTTCACTTGCGCTGGTTTGGGAGGTGTTTAGCTGTCTGTGTCAGTTCACTTTTTCTGTGTGTCATGACAGAAATAAGTTTATTTCCAGTCTCCAAAGGAGCCCTGCAACAATTAAGCACTTGGCTGCTAACCAAAAAGTTGACAGTTTGAACCCACCTGGCATCTCCGCAGGAGAAAGACCTGGTGATCTGTTCCTGTAAAGGTTACAGCCTAGAAAACCCTATGGGGCAGTTCTACTCTATCTGGGGTGCAGTGAGTTGAAAATAACTCTTCGTCACCTAACTACAAGAAAAATAAAACTAGAAAAGTTTTTGTTTCTGGTAAGTGTTGTTTTTTTCTACCACATCAAATATCAGCCCTTTACAATCTTTAAAGTACTTTTATAGAGGGGTTAATATATTGTGTTATCTAAAAATATCTTTGCTTTTAGAGGTTGGAGAGTGAGGAAGAACCTCAGTCTTATTAAAGTTAAAAGACACAAGTTTTGAGACCCAGGGTAGTGTCTAAACAAGCCAGATGACTAGCTTGCAAATCCTGCTACACTTCAGAATTCCAACCACAATAGTTAACCACACATATTATAATCAGGTCTGATCTTGCCAGGCTGAGGGGGTTTGCTTCGTTGAGCAATTTTTAATTTGTAGCAAAGATAGGGTAAGAAAAGATAGAATTGAAGGTAATCTTAGTATTCAGTGTTGTAAAACTCAATGAAATATGTTGATAGGACTTTTTTGTTTTTTGAGAAAGGTAAGATTTGGGGAGATTCAGCCAGGATTAAGGCACTGGCCTATATTTTAGACATAGTTTAATTCTCTGGAAGCCAGGGGGATATAAAATTCATGAAGTGAAAAAGTGTGTAACAGCAAGTAAATTTGTCGAGAGTAACTCTCATAGGATTTACTCTTAAAAATTATCACTCAAAAATGCTGAGAAAGGTTTAGAATCAATTGGCTTGCCCATATTTCTCACAAGTGCTACAGCCCTGAACATTCAGAGGTAAAACTTTGCAGTTTCTGGTATGGATTTTGGTTGTAGCTATGATACTCTCTTTTCACCAAGTTCATAGTTCACATGCAGGGTTATAGTTTGTAGTGTAATAATCACTAATATAGTATAACATAAACACACATTTACTTTATCTTAATTTTAAAGACAACTTAGTTATTACTGTGAATATTTTATTAAAGATTTTTATGAGAAACACCAAATAATATAATCTTGACTTTGAAACAATTATTTATTCTTAAAGACTAGTCAAAAAAAAAAAAATGCATTGAGATAGAAGCTAGGTGTTGGCATTCATCATTTTAGATGTCAGATCAAATTATAATAATAAATTAATTGGCTAGAATAAAAGAGTCATATAGCATACTGTGAGGCTTACATTTAAATTATGTGTTTTGTTTTATTTCTGTAAGTCCTTAGATTTTTTTTTTTTAAACTATTGTTTGTTTTTGTTTTCCTTTATTGCACTATAGGTGAAAGTTTAGAGAGCAAATTACTTTCTTATTCAAAAATTTATACACAAATTGTTTTGTGACATTCATCGGTTGCAATCCTTGCAGTATGTTAATATTCTCCCTGTTTCCACCCTGGGTTCCTCATTTCCACTTGTCCAGTTTTCCTGTCCCTTCCTGCCTTCTCATCTTTGCTTTTAGGCAGGTGTTGCCCATTCAGTTTCACTTGATTGATCTAAGAAGCATGTTCCTCGCATGTGTTATTGTTTGTTTTATAGGCCTGTCTAATCTTTGGCTGAAAGGTGAACCTCAGGAGTGGCTTCAGTTCTGAGTTAGCAGGGTGTCTGCGGGCCATAGTCTCAGGGATTCCTGTAATCTCTGTCAGACCAGTAAGTCTGGTCTTTTTTGTGAATTTGAATTTTCTTCTATATTTTTCTCCTGCTCTGTCTGGGACCTTTTGTGATCCCTGTCAGAGAAGTCCTTAGATCTTAATCCAAATTACTGGTAGTCATTATGTTGAAATTTGATCAGATAACATTCTCAAAGAACTTTCCAGATTTTTAATTGTTTATTAATTGGCCTTTCCATGTTTTGCACTTCTGTTTTAGAATACTGTACATGAGTATGTCCATTTTTATATGTCATTTTTACACGTTTATTAAAAAGATAACATTTTGTGGGCTTTGCTTTTACTTTCTGCCTCTCTTTTGGTGAGGAAAATTATGTTAGCAAAAACAATTAAAAGCAGTGTTAACGGTTTTTAATCATAAAGCTCACCTTTATGTCACACTTCCTATGTGCCAGGCACTGTTCTAAAATCCCACGTATACTAAAATCCATTTGGTCCTCACAGCAACACTGGTTGTGCTATTCTAAGTCTGTATGTTATAGTTGAGGAAACTGAGACACAGAGAGGTAAGGTCACTTGTCCAAGGTCACACAGCTAGTAAGTAGTAGAGCAGAATTGAAACCCAAGCAGTCTGGCTCCATAGTCTGGGCTCTATGTATGCTTGGTTCAGATGGTACTGTTACTGGAGTTGTTAATTTATTTTGCAGTCACAGGATGAACTTTGGGTATTTTCACTAGGGAGAACTGTATTAAGGTTGAAATGATTTTGTTTTTTAATAGATGTACTTTTAATGAACTTCTGTTCCATTTCAAATATGTTTTAAGAGTGTTTGGTTTGCACTGAAAAAACATAAATTGATGAAAATTAACTCACAGCTAATTCAGAAATGTGCTTTATAGGAAGGTGATAGAAGGGAGAGCATTACTATGGGGAAGCAGAGATTGCTACAAGAGATGGATTATGAATTGCCTTGAGGTTACTGTGGAGGAAGACTCGTAGTTGTGGAATTTAAGAGATGTTTGTTACATATTTTCTTACTTACCTGCTTCTCCTTTTTTCTTGGCAAATGGAGACCTTGCTCCTTCCAAGATTCTTTACTCCCTGCATTGCTGTGATGTAGCTTTCAGGTATAAAAACCACAGAGACTCCAAATTAAGATCCTTGTTTTCAGACATTGAGAGCACCTCTGAAATGTAAAGCCGGACTTAAGATGTGTTGTAAATCATTTTGTTAGTTGTTGTTATCAGATGCTGGCGAATTGGTTCCAACTCACAGCGACCCTGTGCACAACAGAACAAAACACTGCCCGGGCCTGCACCGTCCTCACAGTCATTGCTGTGTTTGAGCCCATTGTTGCAGCCAGTGTGTCAGTCCATCTCATCGAAGGCCTTCCTCTTTTTCGCTGACCCTCTACCTTACCAAGCATGATGTCCTTCTCCAGGGACTGGTCCCTCCTGATAACATGTCCAAAGTACGTGAGATGAAGTCTCGCCATCCTCGCTTTCTAAGGAACATTCTGGCTGTACTTTTTTCAAGACAGATTTGTTCATTCTTCTGGGAGTCCGTGGTATATTCAATATTCCTCACCAACACTGCAATTCAAATGCATCCATTCTTCTTTGGTCTTCATTTTACATCCATTATTTTACATCTGTGTAAAGTCCTTTAGAGCAGAGTTCTCGTCTCTACAGGGTCTTTTGGATAGGGTTCCCTTGTACTTCATCAAATTCAGTGGTTAACAGCATATTTATTCCTAGGTGATTTCACTCTTTCTGGTCAGTACCGTATTTTACAAAAATGATGCGTGCCTTCTGTGTTTACCAACCACACCCTCCATCCCCACCCCAAGGTATTTTTGTAAGCATGCTGTGCTAAGTTTTTTGGAGGACGCTGTTGGCAAACTAATGTAGATGGCATACATTTTTCTGTAAAAATACAGTATTCATGGGAAAAGAGGTTTCACCCCAATAAATCATTGTTTTTGGATGCTTGAATAGGAAAGTGAAGTAGGGATATAGCTTTATCACTTTTCTTTGGTCCCCATTGATATAGTCCCTAAGTGTTGGCTTATTTTTTAAATACGAATATAGCCAATTTCATTCTTATGCTTAAAATCCTCCTGTTCATTTATTTAGCAACTATTTATTATAAGATTTTGTCGGACATTACTAGTGCAGGAGAAGAGTTTACTAGTGCAGGAGAAGAGTAACTGACTGTCTCTGGGGGTGGGTAGAGGATTCATCAGGGAACACTTAGCAAAGGGAACAAAGAGAATGGTGGAAAGGTGTTCACCAGGCATAGGAGGTACAAGATTCTCTAGGCCTTCACTGCCTAGTACAGTAGCCATTTCCAAAGCCCATAGTCTTCTAATGTATAACTTCAGATTAGAAGCAATTTGAAGTCCACATTGCTTGTGAGGACATGAAAGGCCCTTTCATAATCTGACTCTGCCCTTCCAGCGTCATCCCCAAAGTTCTCTCCTACTCCCATGATCCACCTCTGGAGAGCTGCCTGCATTACCATGAACAGTTGTGAAGGCCTCCTTCTTTGCACGTTCCCTTCTCTCTGCTGCAGTGCTTTCCACTTGTGTGCCTAGTAGGCACCTATTCTAAGACTTAGATCATACAACCTGTTCTCTGAGACGGTTTCCTTAATCCCATCACCCAACCCCTTCTCCAGTTTGAGTTCATCACTACTACCTGTGTACTTTCTTATGTGTTCACTGCATCCCTCCTCCTTTTTTTTTCTTTAAATATTTTATTGTTTTTGGTGAAAGTTCACCTAGCAAATTAGGTTCACAGTTAACGATTTTCATACATATTGTTCAGTAACATTAGTTACTTTTCCACATTGTGTCAACCTTCTCATTATTTCCATTCTGGTTGTTCTGTTTCCATTAATCTAGCCCCTTTGCCCCTCCTGACCTTCTCGTCTTTGCCTCAGGGTAAATGTTGACCATTTGGTCTCATATGAATTGGTTTTTTTTTGGTTTGTTTTAATTAAAGGAACACAGTATTCACAGGTGATATTGTTTATTTTATGAGCCAATGTTACTTAGCTGACCTCCAGGAGTTCTTTCAGTTCAGAGTTTAAAGGGTACCTCAGGGTCATAGTCTCGGGAGTTCCTTTAGTCTCTACCAGTCCAGTAAGTCTGGCCTTTTTTTAAGAGTTTGAGCTTTGTTCTAAAATTTTCTCCTATCTGGGACCATCTGTAGTGTCCTTGGTCAGAATGGTCAGTAGTGGTAGATGAGCACCATCTAGTTCTTCTGCTCTCAGGATAGATGAGGCCATGGTTCACGTCGGCAGTTAGTTCTGTAGACTAATTTCTTCTTTGTGCCTTTGGTTTCCTTCTTTCTCTACTCCAGATGAGTAGAGACCAATAGTTGTATCTTAGATGACTGCTTGCAAGCTTTTAAGACCCCAGACACTATTTATCAAACTAAGATGTAGAACATAAACTTTATGGACTATGTTGTGCCAATTGACCGAGTTGTCCCATGAGACTGTGATCCTCAGCCTTCAAACCCATTAAACCAATCTGGTGAGGCATTTGGTTATATCTGGGAAGTATCTGTGAGTGTGCCCGCTGTGTGCTTTATTATATATACGAATATATATGCAGCACACACAAACATGTGTATTTATATGCGCATGGATACACCCATGCATGCAGATGTATATATACAAATAACCAAAAGGTTGGCAGTTCGAATCTACCAGCTGCTCCTTGGAAACCCTATGGGGCAGTTCTACTCTGTCCTGTAGGGTCGCTATGAGTCTGAATTGACTTGACAGCAACGGGTTTGGTTTTTTTGGTTTGGTGTACACATATATGCATACTTATCTACCTATGTAACCACTCACGTATTTTTTGGTTGTAACTGCTGTTATTTCAGAATTGTATGTGTTATCACATTTACCAATAACATCCTTTATTCTTGTGTACTTCTTGGTGTCCTCATTAACCTTGGTCAAGTTGGGCGCACAACATTCACCCACATTCACTATTGCCTTTTCCATCACCAAAAATAACAAGTGTCTACTGTCTAGAGAGAGACTCCCCCTCCCTCCCTCTCCCAGCTCTAGTAACCACCAAAGAACTTTGATTTCTGTACATATGGACTGTATCCCTTTTAGCACAGTGTAATGCAGTTAACTCTCTGTATATCTTTTTCCTACACTAGACAGTTCCTTCAGGACCAGGACAATTTCTTATTCATCATAGTATCCACATTATGTGGCATGTGACCAGTAAATGTCTGAATGAGCGAATAAAAATGGTAGACAAGGCAGAACCTCAGCAGTTCCAAGTTTGGAGACATCAGACACTAACTTCATCCAAATCTTGATGAAGAGTTCCTGAATTGCTACAGATAGATGGGAAGGTAGAAGGGAGGACTATTTGTAGAGCACTCAGTGAGCCAGTCTTCAGATAATAATGGCAGTAATAATGAAGAACAGCTAATGTTTATGGGATAATTTCTATAGTCCAGGGTATGCACATTCATACTCATCTCATTTAATTTTCACAAAAACTTCTGAAGTACATATTTGAAAATTTTAAAGACATGGAAACTGAGGCTCAGAAAGGCTACGTACATACTTTTCCCAAGGTTGGACAGCTAGTAAATGGTAAAAGCAAGAGATGAACCAGGCTTTACCGACTACAAAGCCCATTGTCTGAAAGTTCAAGTTAGGGGATGCAGTTCGATAGGAGAACCATCAACAGGGTGTCTGTCATTGGTGGAAAGGGGTAGAGTTACAGCTCCTGGGTCACAAATTCCCCCAAATCAAAAGCCTTCATATCTATGTGACAGCCCAACTATTGAAATCTGGAAGAATTGAACATGTGAGGTGATTTACTGTGAGCAAAAGCTGAGACCCACTTTGTGTTTGTTACTATGGTGGCAGAGGTGCTCTGCATTTGCATCTGGAGCCTCTGTTATCTCTTCAGCTTCCTCTCTATGCACTGAACAACTTTCTCTCATATAGTCCCAAGGACAGAATCTGTTTGGCTCAGCCAGTCACCACTTACCATTATCTGGATAAAACTTTTGTGCTAAGCCACCCCCACAGACCTCTGAACAGCCTGTAGGTTGAGCACCCTGTGAATCAAGTGGTGCCGTAGCTGCGGGGAGCAGTGTCTCATGCTATTGTTATGGTGTCTTCTGTATAATAACTGGATAAAAAGCTGCCTCTTAACAGCAGATTATACGTCCTTAGGAAGGGAGTATAGGCATGGATTGTTTAGTTTAGAATATACTATCTGTATGACATTTACCAAGATTTGTGGGACTCTGGGTCTTGTGTTTCTCCACATCTACAATAAGATCGACTTAAATTTTCTGATTTTCTACTTTACTGTTTCTAGAGTTTAGTCTTTCATTTAGCTAATAAGCTGGAATATATGTTTAATAGAATTAACCACTATTGAATTATATACAGCTGCCTTTACCAAGGTTGAAATAGAATTTCTATAAAGACCCATTCCAGAGGCCCCGTGTGATCTCCCTGGTTTGATTTCCTGTTGCCTCTAGCTTATTTTAACTCCCAGGTAACCTCAAGACAGTTGGAATTAGATTCTGGAACATAATTTTCCAATGTACTTGGTTGGAAATGTTATCAGGGCACCTAGGATTGGGATGCAGGGCGAGGCAGGGTAACAGGTGGAAGTGAGAAGTTGTTTGTTGTACAGCTATTATGGTAAGCAGAAGGCATCAAAGTGAGAGAAACAGACCAGTTATTGTGAAACACTAAAAACAGATGTTTCACCGGAATACAGAGTCTGAACTGTGACTCTGGAGATAAATGGGGTCACAGTTGAGTTTATGAAGAGTTTAGGAGGCCTAATACAGTCTGGAATGTCTAAACTACCTATGTTCTGTATAATTTTGTGGTTTAGGCAAGTTAATACACTATATTGACTATTTGCTACAGTTGGTACCTGCAGGGGGTGAGACCAGATAGTCGTCTGAGAGCTGGAAATAAACAGAAGGACAAATACAGACATCACAGTGACATAAAAACTCCGAAAGAAATTCAGGGAAAGGAAAAAGTTCTTGTTTCATTGGTGGCTAAGAGAAGAGAACAAAAAATCTGATTCGTTCACATAATAGCATTGTACGATTATCAGCTTTTAATTCCTCTGTTGGGGTTTAAGTTCATCATCAGAAAGTCAACAATTAGCTACATGTGGTAATGCTGTCCATATCTGGCAATCTTGTCTAAACTATCCATCCCTCTCCTGATGTTACAGCCGAAGGTCTCCGTTAATGGACTCACCAGAAACTTTGAGGATGACATGCTCATATTTTCTAATCATGTTTCCTCTGGATTATTTTTTTGTGTTGTCCTTGACAACTCTTCTGTTACGTATTATGAAGTACATCTCCTCACTTATCGACTATCTCGTTACACGACATTTTGCATTTACGACAACAGTAAAAAATTTATCTGGTTATTTTGTCCATTAATGTCTGGCAGTAACAAATGCCAAGGTACAAGGCGAGAATAACTCTGGCTGTGATGGTTAAGGTTATGTGTCAGCTTGGCTGCACCATGATTCTTGGTGGTTTGGCAGTTATGTAATGATGTAGTCATCCTCCATTTTGTGATCTGATGTGTTCATCCTCCATTTTCACATAACGACCTGGTCTTTGAAACCTAACCATGTTGATAAGTGGGGACAAGGTGTATTTAGTGGCTTTTATTAAGGAACGTGTGGGATTGTGGAAAGTACGTGGGATTTGCAGTCAGAGCTTTGGTTGAAGCCTAGTGCCATGATTTGCAAGCCATGAGACCTTGGGCAAGTCACTTAACTTCCCTGAATCTTTTTTTTTTTTTAACTCCGTAAAATGGAGGACAATATCTGCTTCATAGAACTTTCAGAATGAAATAAAATATAATGTAGTGCTTAATACAGTGTCCAGTGCTTAAGAATGGCTAGTAGTTACTAAACACCTAGTATATTATTATTTTTTGTTTTTCAAGTTGCGTGTTTTGTCAGTGCAGCATCTTGTTACTCTGTAAGACATCCCTTCAACCCTTAGGTACTTGATGTTTTTTCTCACCTATGTATGTTTCATCTCTCCAAATAGTTTTAAAAATACATACATGCACATATGCATACATACAAAGCCTCGCTTATTTAAATAAACTGTTAGTATTTGTTGACTGGCTAAGTTGCCCATGAACCTGTTAGTTCTATCCTCTGGAGCAACATGGAATCTCACGTTTCTGTCTGATGACTGTTAAAGACCTTAACAATTATTCCCATATTCCTTCAAAGTCAGGTGCTCCTGATTCAGGTTCTGTGTACAGAAGTGTATAGAAAATGTCGTAACTGTTTTTTCACCCCCCCAACCCCAAGAAAGGGACTATAACTTTTGTCAGTTTCTTAAAAGTGTCATGACGACTCCCCCTCCGCATCCCACCGGCAAAAAGCTTCAGAGTCACCACAGTGATTCTTTTCTTAACCAGATTACATTCTTTCTTCTCCCCATCACCCTTATCTGTTAGAACCTCGATCACAAACCACTCATTTTTTGTATGCTCAGGTTTGCAAAGATGTTTTCCGAAGTGGAGGGTATAGGATATTAATCAGTTCTGTTAATATGTTAGTGGGATTGACTTGCACCTAAGATTTTTAATTTTGCTTTGTCTTGCAGTTTAAGAGTACATTCAGCATTTTATTTTTAGTGTCAGGTCTTTTAGTTGATTCATATTAAGCTTGTGATCAACTAAAATCCCCTGGTTATTTTCACCTAAATTACCGTAATCTTGGTTTCCCCGATTTAGAACTTTATACAGTTGGTTTTTGTCCAACCTCATTGCAACTTCATTGTCTTCGTGGTAGTTATACTGGTTGTGAAGACTTGTGTAATAACATGCTAAAGTTTTCTTAAATATAAAAGGTTAAAAGCTATGCGTTAAGATTATGACTTTAAAAAAAAATAAGGAAAAAATACTGGAAGGAAATATTTACTTGAGGAGATGAGATACATATAGGTAAGAAGACAAGTTGACGACCTGTAGGCTAAGGGGATGCGTTGGAGAGTAACAGCACCTCAGGCTAGAGGCAGGCAGTGTGATGGAGGGAAAGCAAGCAGCCTCTGGAGTCACACTGTTTGGATTCAAATCTTGCTTTTACCACCTGTTGGCTGTGTGTGACTTCAGACACATAGCTTGATTTTTTTTGTGCCACAGGGAATGATAATAATAGTTACTTCATAGAATTATTGTGAGGATCAAATAAGATAATACAAGTATAATACTATAGCATAGTAAATGTTCAGTGATGTTACCTGGCCTGGTGATGTAAAAATGGTGTGATGGGGGTGTCTGACCTACGCTAACTTCATGAGGGGAAGAGAGAATCACCATCACCATGAGTCCAAAGTTGATTCGTATGAAGCAGAGGTCATACATACCTCCTCTCGCCAAATGTTTTACCAGTTCTGACACCAGCCATCCTTTCCATGGCACTCTCTACTTGATTCTATAATTTATTTCCGGACCAGGAACAACTTGAGATACAGTTCCTCATTCAAGACGGCTTGTCAGCTATGCTCACAGGCAGGTCTCTCCCATGCCTTTGGCCTCTCAGCCCTTGGCCCTCGGCCTCTCAGGCCTCTTGGGCCAGGCCTGGCCTCTGCCCTTCTCAGGCAACCGTTACAAAGCTCTTTAGCTCCACTGATAAGTGCCCAGAGGCACCCCACTCTGCCAGTAAGCCTCGACCCAAAGACACTCAGCATTCTCAGCTCTCTCACTCTGGGGGTTGGTGAGCTTAGTTCTGTCAAGTGCCCGGAGGCACCCCACTCTGCCAGCAAGCCTTCTGCGCAATGGCACTCAGCTTTCTCGCTTGTGAGCTGGAAAGCTCACCGCGCTGTTACCTGCCGGTCTCCTGGTTCTGCAGCAGCCATTTCTCTGCTGCTTCTTCTCACTGTCTCTGGTGTTAACAGCTCTCTCTCTCTCTCTCTGTGTCTCCTGGGTCTAGGAGGTTCTCAGCACACGGAACCCGGGTCCAAAGGACATCCTCTACTCTTAGCTCTTCTTTCTTGGTGGTAGCAAGATACCCCCTGTCTGCCTCTAGGATAGCTCATTTTAAGCCTAATGGTATGACAAAACTGACCAATTCTCTCATTAGTGTTCCATATACCTTATTTGCATGGTTCCACCCCCTATAGCAGTGCCATGCACCTTATTTACATTGTTAGCAAGCTATCCAATCCCCGTAGTGGGCCACATGCACCTCATTTGCATAGTCACACATATTCATTTGTTGGTAGTTACAAGACCATGACAAGAAAGGCCATATAACAATGATCCATCGCACTGCAGGTGAAATAGCTTCAGACTCATAGCGGCTTGTAAATTAATTTATTCAATGAGCATTGATTAAGTATTTGTGTGCCAGGCCATTTTAATAAGGCCTAGGATAAAGTAATGAAAAATACTTAGTTTCTGCCCTTCAAGGAGCTTAAAATTTAGTAGGGAAAAAGACGTAACTAATTATGATATACATGGTTAATAACAGAGTTTATATAGGCTATTGGAAGACAGAGGAAGATACTGAATCTTGGGAGGAAGGTAGCCTGGGCTAGGTTTTGAAAGATGGAGGAGTTAGGCAAAAAGGGGAGGATATATGGCTAATTCAGTATAGAACAAGCAAAAGAACTGAGGTGAGAAATAGTATTCAGTAGGTGGATCCAAAAATCATCCAGTGAAAACCACATGGATCACAACAGTCCAGTCCTGCGCTATTGGTTCAATCCCCATCTGATCATGGGGCTGGCACAGGGCCGGGCAGCATTTCATTCCACTGTGTATGGGGTTGCCATGACTCGACAACAGCCAACAACAGCAACAGGTAAGGAATCCTGTGCTGTTTGCATTAGCAGGGCAAACAAAAAAGAGTAGGAAATGAGCATGGAGAATGGCAAAGGCTAGATTATAAGCACCTTATTTGACATTTGAGGGAGTGTAGACTTCCTTTTGGAGGGAGTGTGGTCCACTAAAGAATTGTAAGCAGAGGAATTATCTGGAAGTAAGAAGACAGGGCTACCACATGTCTGTCAGTTTGTTGTACTGTAGTGGCTTGTGTATAGCTGTAATGGTGGAAGCTTTGCCACCGGTATTTCAAATACCAGTAGGGTCGCCTGTGGTTGACAGGTTTCAGCAGAGCTTCCAGACTAAGACAGACTAGGAAGAAGGACCTGGTGATCTACTTCTAAAAAAACTGGCCAGTGAAAACCATATGAATAACGGCAGAACATTGTCTGATATATGCTAGAAGATGAGCCCCTCAGGTTGGAAGGCACTGAAACTGGTAGAGACTCTGAAACTTGCTCTTAAATGTAGAGTAGCTAAAGCAAATGGAAGAAATGAGGAAGTAAAAGCTGAGCAGAAGATTTCAAAGGGCAGCTCAAGAACACAAAGGAAAGTATTATAATGAATTGGCCAAAGACCTGGAACTAGAAAACCAAAAGTGACTAACATACTTGGCATATCTGAAGCTGAAGGAACTGAAGAAAAAATTCAAGTCTCGAGTTGCAATACTGAAGGATTCTATGAGCAAAATAGTGAATGATGCAAGAAGCATCAAAAGAAGATGAAAGGAATACACAGAGTCACTGTACCAAAAAGAGTTGGTCGACGTTCAACCATATCATGAGATAGCGTATGATCAAAAACTGATGGTATTGAAGGAGGAAGTCCAGTCTGCACTGAAGACATTGGTGAAAAACAAGGCTCCAGGAGTTGACGGAATACCAGTTGAGATGTTTCAACAAACGGATGCAACTCTGGAAGCAGTCACTCATTTATGCAAAAAAATTTTGAAGACAGCTACCTTGCCAACTGACTAGAAGAGATCCATATATGTGTCTATTCCAAAGAAAGGTAATCCAACAGAATGCAAAAATTATTGAACGATATCATTAATACCACATGCAAGTAAAATTTTGCCAAAGATCATTCAAAAGCAATTACAGAAGACATCAATAGGGAACTGCCAGAAATTCAAGCCGGATTCCTAAGAGGACATGGCATGAATGATATCATTGCTGATGTCACATGGACCTTGGCAAAAGCAGAGAATACCAGAAAGATGTTTACCTGTGTTTTATTGGCCATACAAAGGCCTTCAGCTGTGTGGATCATAATAAATTATGGGAAACATTGCAAAGAATGGGAATTCCAGAACACTTAATTATGCTCACGAAAACCATGTACATAGACCAAGAGGCAGTCATTAAACAGAACAAAGTGATACTACATGGTTTAAAATCAGAAGAGGTATGTGTCAGGATTGTATCCTTTCACCATACTTATCCAGTCTGTATGCTGAGCAAATAATCCAAGAAGCCAGAATGTATGAGAAAGAGCGCAGCATCAGGATTGGAAGAAGACTCATTTAACAACCTGTGATATGTAGATGACACAACCTTGCTTGCTGAAAGTGAAGAAGACTTGAAGCACTTACTGATGAAGTTCAAAAGACTACAGCCTTCAGTATGGATTACCCCTCATCATAAAGAAAACAAAAATCCTCACAACTGGACTAATAAGCAACATCATGATAATCAGAGAAAAGATTGAAATTGTCAAGGATTTCATTTTACTTGGATCCACAATCAATGCCCATGGAAGCAGCAGTCAAGAAATCAAACAAATAAAGAGAACGATGAAAAGGAAATCACGAAAATGATACCATTTATAATAGCCCCTAAAAAAGTAAAATACTTAGGAATAAATCTAACCAGGGATGTAAAAGACCTATGCAAAGAAAACTACAAAACACTACTGCAAGAAACCCAAAGGGATCTACATAAATGGAAGAACATACCATGCTCATGGATAGGTAGGCTCAACAGAATGAAAATGACAGTTCTACCCAAAGCAACTTACAAGTACAATGCAATCCTGATCCAAATACCAGCAGCATTCTTTAAAGAGATGGAAAAACTAATCATTAACTTTCTATGGAAAGGGAAGAAGCCCCGAATAAGTAAAGTGCTATTTAAGAAGAAGAGTAAAGTAGGAGAACTCACCCTACCTGACCTCAGAACCTACTATACAGCTACGGTAGTCAAAACAGCCTGGTACTGGTACAATGACAGATACCTTGACCAATGGAACAGAATTGAGAACCCAGATGTAAATCCATCCACCTACGCTCACCTGATCTTCAACAAGGGCCCAAAGTCCATCAAATGGGGAAAAGACAGTCTTTTTAACAAAGGGTGCTAGCAAAACTGGATGTCCATCTGCAAAAAAATGAAGCAGGACCCATACCTCACACCATATACAAAAACTAATTCAAAATGGATCAAAGACCTAAATATAAGCCAAAACTATAAAGTTCATAGAAGAAAAAATAGAACCAATGCTAGAGGCCCTAATACATGGCATTAACAGGATACAAACCATAAGCAACAACACACAAACTCCAGAAGATAAGCTAGATAACTGGGATCTTCTAAAAATCAAACACTTACGCTCTTCAAAAGACTTCACCAAAGAGTAAAAAGAGAACCTACAGACTGGGAAAAAATTATTGGACATTACATGTCAGACAAAGGTCTAATGTCTGTAATCTATAAGAAAGTCCAACACCTGTACAACAAAAAGACAAATAATCCAGTTTAAAAATGGGCAAAGACAATGAACAGACACTTCACCAAAGAAGACATTCAAGCAGCCAACAGATACATGAGGAAATGCTCATGATCACTAGCCATTAGAGAAATGCAAATTAAAACCACAGTGAGATTCCATCTCACCCTGGCATTACTGGCACGAATCAAAAACACTGGAAATAACAAATGTTGGAGAGGCTGCGGGGAGATCGGAATTCGTATGCACTGCTGGTGGGAATGCATAATGATGTAACCATTTTGGAAAATGATATGGTGCTTCCTTAGAAAGCTAGAAATAGACATACCATACGATCCAGCAATCCCACTCCTAGGAATATATTCTAGAGAAATAAGAGCCGTCACACGGCAGCGTTGTTCATGGCAGCATTGTTCACAATAGCAAAACGATGGAAACAACCTAGATGCCCATCAACAGATGAATAGATAAACTGTGGTATGTACACACAATGGAGTATTATGCAATGATAAAGAACAATGGTGAATCTGAAGCATCTCATAACATGAATGAAACTAGAGGACATTATGCTGAGTGAAATAAATCAGTCACAAAAGAACAAATATTGTGTGAGACCTCTATTGTAAAAACTCGTGAAAAAGTTCACACACAAAAAGTAACAATCTTTGTTGGTTCCAAGGGATGGGGGACGGTAGATAAGTGGTAACTTTGCTGAACGGTAAGACAGTACACAGTCCTGGGGAAGCCAGCACAGCTTGTACAAGGAAAGGTCATGGAAGCTCCACAGACACATCCAAACTCCCTGGGGGACTGAATTGCTGGGCGGAGGGCTGTGGGGACCATGGTCTTGGAAAACATCTAGCTCAACTGGCCTAACACAGTTTATAAAGACAATGTTCTGCATTCTACCTTGGTGAGTAGCATCTGGGGTCTTAAAAGCCTGTGAGCAGCCATCTAAGGTACTCCACTGGTCTAATCGCTTCAGGGGCAAGGGAATGAAGAGAACAGGATACAAGGAAAAGATTAATCCAAAGGACTAACAAACTACAGCTACCAAGGCCTCCACCAGACTGAGTCCAGTACAGCTAGATGGTGCCCGGCTACCACCACTGACTGCTCTAACCAGGATCACAACAGAGGGTTCTGGACAGAGCTGGAGAAGGATGTAGAACAAAATTCTAACACAAAAAAAAGATCAGATTTATTGGCCTGACAGAGACTGGAGAAACCCCGAGAGTATGGCCCCCAGACACCCTTCTAGCTCAGTGGTGAAGTCACTCTCGAGGTTCACTGTTCTGCCGGGGGTTGGAAAGCACCATAAAACAAAACGAGACTAATGAGGCACAGAAGTCCAGGGGCAAGGACTAGAAGGCAGAAGGGGACGCGAAAGCTGGTGATAGGGAACCCAACGTTGAGTGAGGACAATGTTGCCATGTAGTGGGGTTGCTAACCATTGTCATAGGGCAACATGTATACTAACTGTTTAATGAGAAACTGTTTTGTTCTGTAAACCTTCATCTGAAGTACAACTACAAAAAAAAAGAATTATCTATGTGAGATCAAAATTGACAACAGCAACTCAAAAGATTTGATGGGAAGCTTAGGGGACGGTGAATTGAAGACAGTGATGATGGAATAATTTGGAAAAGGATAGTGAGAATAGCACCATAACTGGAAGAACATAATCGATGTCACTGAATTGTATATGTAGAAAGTTTTGGAATGGTATATCTTTGGCTATGTATATTTTCACCAAAAAAAAAAAAGATCCTCCAAGGTCAAGAAGGGAGAGTGTTGACATGTCATGGGGTTGTTAATCAGTGTCATAAAATGGTATGTGTACTGACTGTTTAATGAGAAACTATTTGTTCTGTAAACCTTCACCTAAAGTACAATAAAAAAAAAAAAAAATTTTAATTAAAGAAAAAAAGAAATCAAACGAGATATTACATAGGGCAGAGATGCCACTTTGAGGACTATGGTGCACCTTATCCAAGCCATAGTATTTTCAATAGCCTTCTATGCATGTGAAAGCTGGACAGTGAATAAGGAAGACTAAAGAAGAATTGATGCCTGTGAATTATGGTGTTGGTGAAAAATATTGCCATATTTTTATGAATATACCATAGACTGCCAGAAGAACGAACAAATGTCTATTGGAAGAAGTACAGTCAGAATGCCCCTTAGAAGCAAGGATGGTGAGACTTCATCTCACGTACTTTGACAGGTTATAAGGAGGGACCAGTCCCTGGAGAAGGACATCATGCTTGGTAAAGTAGAGGGTAAGCAAAACAGAAGACAACCTCAATGAGATGGATTGACACAGTGGCTATAACAACGGGCTCAAGCATAACGACGATCATGAGGATGGCGCAGGACCGGACAGTGTTTTGTTCTGTTGTATATAGGGTCACTCTGAGTCAGAACCAAGTCAACAACACTTAAAAACAACAACAAGAAGGACTGGTGTTGATATAATCCAGTGAGAGATGATGCGTAACTGATCTGGAAGCAATAGTCATTAGCATAGTGATGAAAATATTTAAGAGGCAAAGTCACTTGTTAATGATTTGTTGGGGAGAATGTAAAGAATAAATATGTTTAGTGGATGGATAGTTTTGAAGGTCAGGCAGCCTTGTGGTGGGAAGAAGGAATGGGTGAGCTCAGTTTTGTCAGTGGACACCCTGCAGGCAGCTAGATTTTTTAGTCGGAAGCTTTGGAAGATGAAGGCTAGAAAGAAATATTTGGAAAACCATGGAAATAGGTGATACCACCCAGGGAGAGTATAAATCAGCATTTCTTAATCCTAATTGAACATTAGAATTATTGGAGGGCTATTAAGAAAAATAGTGATGCTAATACCCCACCTTTAGAAACTCTGATTAAATGGGTTTGGACTGGTGCCCTGGTTAGCTGTTGTATTTTTTTAAAAGCCCCCTAGGTGATTTTTAAATGTGCAGCAGTGGTTGAGGACCTTTGGTATACAACACTGGTGCTTAGTATAAATGTTCTTTGTAGGTTAGTGACTTCTTATGAGAATTGTATGCAGTATTTTGTATGTGTGTGCATAAACATTTTGGCGTTGATCAAATTCTCAAAGAGAGTCATAACCGTGAAAAGTGGTGTTAAGAATTGCTGTAGAGGTAATAGTTGTATAATATTGTAAGTATAATCAATGCTGAATTCTATACTTAAAGATAGTTACATTGGAAAATTTTATATGTTTTATCACAGTTTAAAAAGAGAATCACAAAAATCATCTTAGGTGAAGAGAAGGACAACACACAATACAGGGGAAGGCAACACAACTAGACTAAACCAAAATCTAAGAAGTTTCCTGAACATGACCGAACACTTCGAGGGACAGAGTAGCAGGGGCTGGGGTCTGGGGACCATGGTGTCGGGGGACATCTATGTCAATTGGCATAACAAAGTTTATTAAGAAAATGTTCTGCATCCTACTTTGGTGAGTGGCATCTGGGGTCTTAAAAGCTTGGAAGCGGCCATCTAAGATGCATCAATTGGTCCCAGCCGCCTGGAGTAAAGGAGAATGAAGAACACCAAAGACAGAAAGTATTAGCCTGAGAGACAGAAAGGGCCACATAAACCAAATAGTTCATCAGCCTGAGAGCAGAAGAACTACATGGTGCCCGGCTACCACCAATGACCACCCTGACAGGGAACACAACAGAGAGTCCCTAACGGAGCAGGAGAAGAGTTGGGTGCAGAACTCAAATTCTCTTTAAAGAGACCAGACTTAATGGTCTGAGACTAGAGGAACCCTTGAAGCCATGGCCCTCGGACGCTCTGTTAACCCAGAACTAAAACCTTTCCCAAAGCTACTCTTTGAGACAAAGATTAGACTAGACTATAAAATATAAAATAATACTCGTGAAGAGTGTGCTTCTTAGTTCAAGCAGATATATGAGACCAAATGGGTGGCTCCTGTCCAGAGGCAGGATGAGAAGGCAGAAAGGGATAGGAGCTGGTTGGGTGGACACGGGAAACCCAGGGTGGAAAGGGGGAGTGTGCTGTCACATTATAGGGATCGCAACTAGTGTCACATAACAATGTGTGTGTAAATTTTTGTATGAGAAATTAACTTGAGCTGTAAACTTTCACCTAAGCACAATAAAAAAAAAGAGAGAGAGAGAATCACTGGAGAACCCAATTAAAAATTGGGCAAAGGGTTTGAGTAGACATTTCTCCAAAGAATATACTCAATGGCCAAATAAGCACAAGAAAAGATGCTAAGTAAGCATCCTTAGTCATTAGAGATATACAACTACCACTTCATACACACTAGTATGGCTGTAATTTTTTAAAAAAGGAAAATAAGAGTTGGTGAGGATGTGGAGAAATTGGAACTCTTGTCCCTTGCTGATGGGAATATAAAATGGTGAGCTACTTTGGAAAACAGTTTGACAGTTCTTCCAAAAAGTAAAACATAGAGTTATCATATGACTCAGTAATTCCACTCGTAGGTGTATAGCCAAGAGAATTGAAAACATATATCCACACAAAAACTTATACACAAATGTTCATAGCAGCATTATTCACAATAGCTGAAAAGTGGAAACAACCCAGATGTACATCAGTGGATGAATAGATAAAACGTAGTTTATTCATAGAGTGGAATATTATTCAGCCATAAGAAAGTAATGAACTACTGATATGTATTATAATATAGCATGGATGAACCATGAGAACATTTTGCTAAGTGAAAGAAGCCAGACACAAAAAGCCAGGTATTATATGATTCATATTTGAGATACTCAGAATAGGCAAATCCTTAGAGTCAGAAAGTAAATTCATGGTTTCCAGGGGCTTGAGAGAGCAGCATGTGACTGCTTAATTGGTATAGGTCTTCCTTTGGGGGTGATGAAAATGTTCTGAAATTAGATATCGGTGATGGTTGCACAACTCTGTGAATAGACTAAAAATCACTTAACTGCATACTTTAAAAGGGTCAGTTTTGTGTCATGTGAATTATTTGTTTGTAAACTTGGTTTTTTAAAAAAAAGCAGAAGAAGCAACTGTGGAGAGGATAGGCCAAAATGGAGGCCCTCTAACTCTAATGAGGAAGAAGATCCCATAAAAGATGAGAAAAGAATAATTAGATTAAGCAGAGAACCCATGGACTGCTATGTAAGGAAGCCACAGAATAGACAGATTCAAGGAGGAATCACTTGGGGTAGGTGAGCACCCATGACAGACGCAGTGGAAAGGTTCAGTAACAAGGCTAACATGTTGGTTTGGCTTGTGAGTGTCATGGGAGACTAGTGAGGGCAGATTTAATGGAGTGATGGTGGAAAAAATATAATTGTTTTGGATTGAGGAGTGAGGGAAAGGGAATAGGAATAGAACAGATCTGTATTTCCTTGGAACCCTGGTGGCGCAGTGGTTAAGAGCTCAGGCTGCTAACCGAAAGATTGACAGAATCCACCAGCCGCTCCTCGGAAACCCTGTGGTGCGGTTCTGCTCTGTCCTGTACGGTCACGATGAGTCGGAATCGACTCGACGGCAGTGGGTTTGTGTTTCCTTATTTGAATCACAAAATTCAATACATTCTGAAAATGGAAAGGTTTTTGTAACTTACTTAGCAGTAAAACCTGACCTGAATGGATGTGATCTTTGTGTCACACTTGGTGTAAATATTCATACGTTTTACTACAGAAGTATTAATCTGATTACTGAATACTTCCCCAGGACCCTCTGGAGATGTTATGAAATGTAGTATATGCCAAGTGTTATCTTTCTAAAATTAAAATATATATGTATGTATGTATGTATGTATGTGGATTCTAAAACGTATACCTGCAGGTGTTTTGGATCAGCCCTCACTTCTTTGGACAGGTCTGGATGTGAAGGAAAGCTGTGTGATTGGATAGTAGCTAGAGAACCATTCAGATTCAAAGGACATTTTTTTTAAGATGGAAATGACTTGAGTATGCTTTTAGATTAAAGTAGAGAGAGGCTGAAAAGTTGCAAAAGAGAAGCTATTATCGTAGGAGCAAGGTCTCAGTGAGGGTGAGGAGGGGACTAGGTGAAGGGGTGGGTCGGGGTAGAGGGGAGCAGTTAGTGTTTACAGGAGGGGGGATCGTGCATCCTGAGATGCTGGGAGTGATGGTGAAGACAGAGGTGGGTTTGTTTGTAAGTAGGAGGAGGGAAGTTGAGTAAAATCAAATCACATGTCTTGAATTTTCTCTGAGGTAAGAGGCAAGACCATTTACTGATAGTACGTTTATTTTACTTGAAGAGAGTGGTAGAAGCTAGAAATAATCTAAGTAAATAGAAGGAGCTGACCTGAGAACAAGGAAAAGGATTGGCAGGCAGGACTGTACCCTAGACGACTTTAGAGACCTTGAAACGTCTGGGACATTCCTGCGTAGCTCTGTGATCCCCACCCCTACCCCCCAAATCAGTGCCCAGCTCCCTACTTACAGGAATGGAGAATGTGGATTGTTGCACTGATCTTGGGATGGAGTTGTGCAGAAAGAATTTTGGGAGAGGAGAGGTGGGAAAGGGAACCAGGGTGCTGGGAAGGGAGATGGATGCTAGATAGGGAAGGAAAGGAGGTGAGAAAATGGGTCAAAGGACTAGAGTTCCTTATACATTGAAGAACAGTTATTGTGCAGGGAGGACGTTAGAAAGCTCATATGTTAGAAGGTTGTGGGCAAAAAGACATTCAGGTGTTTTCAGAGTTCAGACAACAGTTAATTCTGAGAGATAACAAGGTTCAGGGTCCAATCATAAGAGGCAGTGGCTGAAGTGAAGTGGAGGTGAAATTTGTTGGGGTTGAAATGGACAAGGACCTGTGAGGATAGGTATTAGGATAGCTCATCTATATAGACTTTTAAATCACTCAGGTTGATGAACATATTTGGGATAGAGAGGAAGAACTGATCAGATGCTAAAGTCTATAATAAATGTAGGGGAATAAGTGACAGATTGGTAAATTTCAGACAAGTGAGTAGAGAGAGGATGTTCTATGGCCTGAGTTTCAAAGGAGCAGAGATTTTTACACAAGACCACTGCTCAGTGGAATGATAACCTAGAAGCTGCTTTGAGGCATGAGGAGTGTATGACTCTACCTCCCATCCCTGGAATGTGTGTAATGAGGCAACAATGATGGTCAGGAATGAGCCAGGTTAACAGTTGATGGTTAACAATGAGCGAGGAAGGATTAATATTCTGTTATTGGGTTAAGGATGTAGGGCAGTTTGTTGACTACAGAGTAAGGGCTTCAGAAGGTGCAAGGGAGAGATGTAGGATGGAGCTGAATTGTTATAGGCTGGGTTAGGGGAGAGGCGAAGGAGCCCTGGTGGCACAGTGGTTAAGCTTTCAGCTGCAAACCCAAAGATTGGTGGTTGGAACTCATCAGTGGCTCTGCGTGAGAAACGACCTGGCGATTTGCTCCCCTAGAGATTACAGCCTAGGAAACCCTGTGGGGTAGTTCTGCTCTGTCACACAGGGTTGCTGTGAGTTGGAATGGACTCCACCGCACGCAACAGCAGCAGCAGCAGCAGGGAAAGAAGCCCGGGACAGAAGGAGCATAAAAGTACGGTGGCGTCCAAACGTGGGAGAAGTTTCATCTGCGCTAAAAGCGCCAATACTGGTTACCCTAGAGTGGAAGGATTTTGAGGGCTTTTCATTTTTTAATCGTGTCTTTGTATGTATTCACATGTTCTTAATAATACAAAGATTTCCACTGAAAATGTCACCATTCTGGTTTGGAACCATTTTTCTAGACTACTACTAAGATTTAAAAAAAAAAAAAATTCATCTTGTCCCCAAACATAGTCGCTGTGGTTCGTGTCATCTACCTGTACGATAAGCAGTGCATTTGTTAAAGTCACTGATGATAAAGTAAATGTGACTGTAGAATTTCTCTTTAGTTTATAATAATCCATTAATTAACACAAAGAATGGTTTTTCCAACAGCCTTGACTCTAATTCTTCCATGCCATCCAGCCCAGTAGTTCCAAACGCTGCTTTCTTTTCCAATCAGTGCTAGGCAGGCCTTCAACTGATCACCTGGGCTGTGTGTTGTAAATACAGATTTCTGGGTTCTTCCATAAGGGAGTCTGGTTGAGATTGTCTGGATGGAGCCAGAGAGCCCACATTTGTGAAAATACCTTGCGTGATTCATCAGGAGGTGAGATCAGGAACTACCAACGGTACTGGTACCGACATTTTGCTGTCATCTCCACAATAGTAATATTCTTCTAGCTACCAAAATGAAAATGAAATACCACAAATATTCCTAAAATACTCAATTATAATTAATCAGTTTAAATTATACAACAATGTCATACCCTTTTGAGCTTCAAATTAGCAAAGATTTCAAAAAATACCGTAATACCTAATACTGTTGTGAATTGTAGTCGGATGAGAATTCACATACCCTGCTGGTGTGATTGTAAATTAATGCAGCCTTTTTGGAAAACAGTTTGACAATATACCTCAAAAATGGTCACATCATATCTTTCTAAGACTCTTTTGTAAGTAATTAATCAGAAATGTGGATCAAGGTTTATATGCAGAGTTATTCCTTACAGTGTTATTGATAGTAGTAAAATTGGAAACAGACTAAATGATTTAATTGTAGAAAATTTATTAAATATATTATGGTATATTCATAGAATGACTATCATAGAAATTACATGTATAATAACATTTTTAATGCCATGGAAAATTCTCAGTGGATAACAGTAAGTTATAAAACAGACTACCAAAAAAGAGTAGCTTTAAAATCATCTATAGAGTGTGACCTTCATTGTACACACACATACAATGCATCGTTAAATTCCGGGGTGACATTTTTTAAGAAGTTAATGTTTATTCTCTGAGTGGTAGGAATATGTGCTTTTTGTATTTTATTCTTTAGCATTTGTGTTTTCCAGTTTGTTTACTATGTGCAGGTATTAGTTTTATAACAAAAATTAAAATTTCACTCTAATCTCTTGAGCAGAAATAATAAGGAAAGCCCATTTAGGATGAATGTTTCTAGAGAAGTCATGCTTGCTTGTAATAATCACCAGTGTGTTTTCTGAATACTTGCAAACCGTCCGTTTATCTCTTCCACAGTTTTGCCAGGTGTTCAACATAAGACTTAACAGCTCTTTTGCTGTTCTTCTTGTTTGCTTGTTGTTTTTAAATAGCAGTTTTATTGAGATAAAATTGTCGTAGTATAAAATTCACCCTTTTAAAGTGTATAGTTCAGTGGTTTTTAGTCTGCTCACAAGTTGGGCAATCATCACCACTGTCTGATATCAGAACCTTTTCATCACCCCAAAAGGAAACCCTGTGCCCCTTAACAAACACTCCCCTGCTGCCCGCTGCTCTATCTTCTGTCTCTGCGGATTTGCCTGTTCTGGATGTTTCGTGTATAAATGGACTCATACAATATGTGGCCTTTTGCAGTATCCTATTAGCTAGTCTTCAGCCTCTCCTCCCTGTTCTGCCTGAAATGTCATATATACCACTACCATGCTAATCTTTTCTGGTGGAACTGTGATTTTACCACCTACTGTTTAAAACTTTTCATTGTGTCCATAGTTTATTAAATTAACAGAAACTTCGGATTATGGAACTTGACAGCAACTAACAACAATTATTACTCACCCTAGCATTTAAAGTTTGCTGTGTTCTGACCAGACAAAAAATAGAAAATAAAACCAGTTGCTGCCAAGTTATCTCCAGCTCATGTGCCACAGTAGAACTGTGTCTCATAGGGTTTTCAGTGGCTGATTTTTTTAAGTAGATAGGCAGGCCTTTCTTCTGAAGCTCCTCCGGGTGGACTCGAACCATCAACCTTTCGGTTAGCAGCTCAGCACATTAACTGTTTGTACGACCTAGGGGCTGCAACTCTACCAAGTGAGTACTTAATAAATACCTGGTGAATGAATGAATTGAATGGTTGAAATGTATTTTATCTCACCTCTCCATTTGCTCCTCCATTGGAGAGAAAAACAGTTACTATGAATTAGATTTCTGGTCACTGATGGGGCAAGAAAATTACTCACTAAAGTTTCAGGCAATGGAAATCACAGGGAGGGCTTCTTAAACAGAGTGCGGTCCACCTTCAGAGTTTCTGATTCAGCGGGTCTGGTGGGGCCAGAGAGTGTACATTTCTGACAAGTTCCCAGGTGACACTTTGTGAACCACGGTCCAGGATTGTGCTGGCTTAGGGTGTAGCCAGTACCATAACCAAGGTCTGACAGCAACCTGGGTGGGGGGTGGGGGGGAGACTGGGCCAGGAGGGAAGGATCCAGATGCCCAGGTTCTTAAGTCCTATGGCGGTAATAGCCTTCCAGTCTCATTTCAGCAGCGGTAGGCTAGCTGGGCACTTCTATACCCTGGTCCTGGTGCCCTGAGGGTATCTCACATATCCCCTCCACCACCCATTTCACTTTGGAAAATTCTACCCGTTCTTCAAAGCCCAGCTCAGGTCTTCATGAAACCTCTGCTGAATCTCCCCACAATCAGAAGTAAATCTTTCCGTTATTAGCACTTTGTTTTTTTCATATATATTGTCCTCCATTTTAGTTAATTCCATACTTATTTCTCTCAACTAAGTCTTTCATTTCTTGATACCCAGTTCTGTTTCTTACTTATTGTATTGCAGTGTGTATAGAGCATCATGATTGGCCCTTAGTAGCTACTCAGTAATTATCAGCATAGTTCAATTAAACATCAGAAGGAAATAAATGCAAATAGACTTTTAAATTAAAAGCCTGTGATTTAGGTTATATTTTTAATACCAAAAAGAGACATATTAGTTAGAAACTTTGCCTTACAGAAAACTTAATTTTCCGGGGCCCAAATGTGTTTTTGCCCTAAGTGATAGTCACTGCTCTTTAAAATGAAAAAAAAAAAAGAATATGTTACAATGATTAGACCCCCCCCCTCCAAAACAAAAAGGTAAAATGAAAAGAAAACACCATACTAAAGAAATCGTATGTCTGCGCTTGTGAACACATGCATAATGTGTGGTGGTGTCTCTGAGCGCTAGCTTAGCTTTCTTCACATCATTCTCGCCCAGCGGAGCCAGGGTTCGAAAACAGCTTAATGAATTACCCTTTGGTTTCTGTACCAGACAAAAGGAATACAGTATAGTTAGCTGTCTCTGAGGCGTCAAGCAATTATCTTCGTCTCTTTAAGGTTTCGTTGCATGCTTGTTACCCGGCACTTGTGGCTAAATAAGGGGCACCAGCCTTATAGATCTTTATCCATAGGTGTAGGTTTTGCAAAACAGTCTTTTATTCTCTCAGTGTAAACAGGTTCTGATACTAATTTTAAAAAAAGGTAGGGAACAACACATTCTAAGATAGGAGGAGTTTGTTTTAATCTTTTCAGTGACTATTCTAGACCACTTTTATTTAGTCCATTAAATTATTATTTGTAAAGCACTTTAAGCTCGTTTGGGTTTAAATTCGTATTAACTACCTAAGGGGTAATTAGAAGCTACCATTCTTGAGTCCAGTTATATTTTTAGGTATGCAAAGCACAATAACCCTCCATCTGGGGCTATAAAGAGGAGACAGCCCTCATTACAGCTCACCGGGGCGACTCTGGGCTCTTCATAGAGTCGGCCAGAGCTAGAGAGCGCCCTGGCCTCTGAACCTTGGTCAGAGAATTGGGCTCTGTTGTGCAATAGCAGTAACAGCATATGATTGTACTTCTGCTTACCAATGTTTGTGTGTCCTCAGTTTTAAACTTAAGCTGAAATCGAAATGTCTCAAAACTTACAGTGTGGTTAGTTCTTATGATTAGCAAAATCTAATGTTTGAGAGAGAAAAAAATGGTTGAATTGTTTTGGCTCATATTTTCATGGCCTAGGTAATTTTTATATTCTTTTCAAGTAACTGAATTCTTTTAAATAACTTTCTAGATTCTAGTGATTCTCTGTAAATCATTCCTGTAAGTATGTGCTATTTGCAAATAAAAATACTTAATTTGTCCTATTTTTATAAGATCTAGTTGCTGCCTTTCTTATTTATAATGGCAACCATTGCTTCATAGTAAATACTCTTTAGAATAATCGTAACAATCGGACAAAAAGAAAGTTTGTAGGAATTTGTATAGTGAAAAAATGACTCAGAGGTCCTCCCAAACCAGGTTTTTCCTCCTCATTCGTCACTTCTGTAGACGAGTGATAGAGAACAGAGAAAGGACATAAAAAGATTATTTCAGAAAAATACTTCCCATCTAGGTTTTACTCTAGTCCCATTACCAGTTGCTGTTGAGTTGTTTCTGACTCAGGCTGACCCCATGTGTGTCAGAGTAGAACTACCCTCCATAGGGTCTTCAGTGGCTGATTTTTTGGGAAGTAGTTTGCCAGCACTTTCTTCCAAGGCACCTCTGGGTGGACTTGAACCACCAGCCTCTCAGCAGCCAAATACACCAGTCAGGGACACCTTTACTGTAGTAAAGAAACATAATGTAAACTGCCAAAAAGGACTATAGCTATGTATTTTATTTCTTCTCTAACCACAAGCACTTAATTTGAGTCTTCCTCTTTTTTACTGGGACATTCTTAAAAGTATTGCTACTACTTTGTTTTCTTGTTTGATTGGAGATAAAGAAATCCCAAAAAGACTGCAAGTTAGATGGAGTGGTGAAGGAGAAAAGAAAGAATGAGTGTCTCAAGCCCCATCTCTTACCTCTAGGAACTGGACTGTGGGGCAGTAGTGTCGTCTGCTGGGGGCCCACAGGATGGCTCCTCAGGGTAGTGAGAGTCGAGAGCCAGCGCTGGACACTGTCTTGGGAAAAGGCAGCTAGTCAGGATGGAGGAGAAGGAGGTGTTATTTTAATTTTATGTATCATGAGCAAGGGAACAAGTAGAAGGCAACCTGTAATTCTTCCTAGTGCAATCCTAGAAGCCTTCATATAGGGGACGACATTTGAGCCGAACTTGAAGGGTAAGTAAGAAGAAGAGAAGAAAGAAGGAAGAGCAGTTTTGGTAACCTTTGCCGGAAGGCTCTTGTAATTGAGGTATTTTTCTTGCTCTAAAAGAGTCACATCAGTAGGAGAGAAAACACGCCAAAGTTCATAAAGTTAAGGACACTGGGATCAAGGAACGAGTCCAAAATGACTACAAGTTCCCATCTTTTTCATATAGAAGAAGTTAGGGTAAATTTAGAGAAATACAAGTTTATTATAATATAGTTTTAGTAGTTTTGAAGTTGTTGTAGAAATATTTTTGATTTACAAAAGTAAATAATTTATGCTTTAAATTTCATTGCTAATACTCACCAGGAAAAATGGATTCAAATTTCTCACTTCATTCACTTTAGGAAGTCTTTGTGCCACTTAGTATAGCATAGGTTTACCTCATTTTATGCAATAATTCCTCTGGAAAATATGCATGTAAACAATTTGTAAAGTTATAATTTGCATTCCAGACAGCTGGTTATTTAAAAGATTCCCTGTTTGGTTTGCTTGTTGCTTGTTCTTTTTCCAGCAGCACAGCCAGATTTATTCACTCTTCCCTCCTTCCCTTTCCTGCTCCCCCGCTCCCTCCCTTCTTTCCTTTCCTTCTCTCATATAAAAGTCTGATGTGTTAATGAGAGAAAAATTGGAAAATGTTAAAAACTGACTCACCCGTAGTACCTAGCCAAACACTTCAACTGCTTATATTTTGGTGAATTTTCTGCCAAATTTTTTCCTCTAAATTAATTTTCCTTCTTCAGCTGTTATCACCAGTGTTTTAATTTTTTAATTTAGATTATTTCATAAACAATTTACATGCTATTAATTGCACATATTAATAATAACAATATTTAATATTTATTAAACCCTTACCATGTGGCAGATACCCCTTTACATTTCATACTCTCAACAACCCTGTGAAGTTATGTATTATTATTTCTCTAGTTTTACAGATGAGGAAACCAAGACCCAAAGATGTAAATAACTTGCCCCAGGTCACGTAACCAATATGTAGCGTTCCTGCGATTGACACCAGAGGATAAGCTCTTAGCCACTACAATGTACAACTTTTCATAAATTTTATTTTAATAGTTATAAAGAAATTCTAAAAGAGAGGACGTCCTTGACCACCTGTATTACCCCCCTCCCTCCGTTATGTTCTTTACTAACCTTAACCTTATTATTTTTTTTTTTAATAGCTCTTATCACCGTCTGATGTAGTAAATACTTATTTGTTTTACTATCCCTTCCCTCCCTCCCCACTAGAATATAAGCACTGTGGACAAAGGGACTTAGTCTCTTTTGTTCACTGCTGTATTCCCCAATCCCTGTAACTATGCTTGGCACATAGTAGGTATTCCATAGTTTTTGTTGAATGAGTGAGTGACCTCCGTCCTCAGTTTAGCTTTTGTGTAAATTCTGATTTTCTTAACCAACCTTTGTTGAACCGATAGGCTGGAATAACCGAATGATCTACCTTCCCCCGTGTAAATCACCAGCTGACATTGCTGCCAGGTTGACGGGCATCACCAGTGCACCCCACAGTCCCCCACCAGTGGTGACATCGTGTGCCTCCCAAGAGCCAGCTTCTTGTTTCCAAACTGGTTTATGCCAGTTGTGCTTGTTATTGTAATTACATAATTTAATTAAATATTACATAACTGATTAAATAGGAGTTTGGAAAGACACAGTTGTTTCTTTAAAAACTAAGATGACTGCTTAGAAAAACTCGGTCAAATGGACAAAAAATGCTGCCAGACAGGTGTGGGCAACGTATGTCTAAAACACTGTAAAAAAATAATAAAAGTGTGGAAATATTCTGTACCTAGATTTTTTTTTCTTATCAGTGTCTTAAGTTCAAGCTGTATTTTAAAGAAAGAAAAATTGCAAATAGTAGATTGTGTCTTAATTATAGGTTTGCTTTATGCAAGAAAGACAATATGAAGCAAGAAAGACAATATGAAACTCCAGTGGAGACTAAAATGTGTATTTATATGTTTAAAATTGAAATGATTAAATAGTATGTCTTTTCTCCAATTGCCCTTGATAACTGACTCTTTAAATTAACCAATTACCACTTCTGATTATATAGGAAAAGAAGGCTTTTACTGTTTTGAATGAAACTCGGCATTCTTGGTGTGCCAGAGAAAATTCCTAGCTGGTTTTATTATTTTGTGACTATTTCCTTTCTGCACTAGGATGTGACCTTCAGGAAGACAGGGACTTTTGTTTATTTATTTCACTGCCCTATCTCCAGGGTCTGCAACAGTGCCAGGCACATTAATTATTTGTTGAATGGATGGATGAATGATTACATAAAATACGTTTGTTGAGTTTTTTCAATTATTATTGTGGTAAAAATATATGTATAACAATATTTGCCATTTCAACATTTTTTACACGTACAGTGCACTGACATTAATTACATTCATCATGGTATGCAGCCATCACCGCTGTCCATTTAAAATTGTTTCCATCTCTCTTAACAGAAACTCAGTACCTCCTAAGGAATGACTCTCCCAGCCTGCTATCCCACCAGCCCCTAGTAACCACTACAGGCAGTCCCTGGCTTACCAATGAGATCTGTTCCTAAGTCTGCCTTTAAGTTGAATTTTTAGGTAAGCCAGAACAGGTACATATGGTTCTTATTTAGCATCAGTTACTCACATGTTTGTCTTAGTATATAGTATAGATTTTACCTTTCTATGCATGTAAAACATTTAAGAAACACTCCCAAACCACGCTCATGAGCATCACAGAGTAGTGCATGCATTCGTTATTGTGAACCATTGCATTGAACTCAAATCTTTAGTATAACAGGCTTTATGGCAGTCCGTTCTTAAGTTTGAGTTGTCCATAAGTCAGACATTTGTAAGCCGGGGACTGCCTGTAATAAACCTTGGTCTCTGTTCCTTTGCCTGTTCGAGGTATTTCACGTAAGTGAGATCGTACAGTATTTGTCCTTTTATGACTGACTTATTTCATCCACGTCATAGTATGTATCAGAACTTCGTTTCTTTTTGTGACTGAGTAATATTCCATTGTATGGATACACCACATTTTGTTTATCCGTCCATTTGTTGGTGGACACTTGGGTTGTTTCCATCTTTTGGCTCTTGTGAGTAGTGCTGCTGTGAACACTGGTGTACGAGCCTCTGTTTGCATTCCTGCTTTCAGTCCTTTGGGTACATACCTGGGAGTGGAATCACTGGGTCATATGTCAATTCTGTGTTTAACTTTTTTAAGGAACCACCAAACAGCGGGTGCACCATTTTACAATCCCATCAGCAGTTGATGAGGATTCCAGTTTCTCTGTATTCTCACAAACACTTGTTGTTCTTTCATTTTTCTGGTCACGGCCATCCTGGTGGCAGTAAAGTGGTACCTCGTTGTGGTTTTGATTTTCGCCTTCCTGATGAGCAGTGACTTCGCCGAGCATCTTTTCACATGCTTGTTGGGCATTTGTGTATCTTCTTCAGTGAAATGCCTTTCAAGTCCTTGGCCCATTTTTTGGTTGAGTTGTTTGCCTTTTTGTTGCTAAGTTGTAGGACTCCTTTATATATTCTGGAAATTAAACCCTTATCTGACAGCTGGTTCCCAAAAATTTTCTCCCCATCTGTGGGTTGTCTCTTTGCTTTATTAATAAAGTCTTTTGATGCACAAAAGCTTTTAATTTTGATAACCTGCGATTTGTCTATTTTGTCTTTTGTTGTTCATGCTTTTGATGTCAAATCCAAAGTATATATGTTTTTTCACACACAAAAAGTGTTTTGCTTTTTATATTGATAATACTGCATTTTTAGCAAAAAAAAAAAGTGCTTTCAAATTATGTACTGTTCAGTATTTGTTAAAATAAATATACTACTTTCTGTAATATACATGAATTTATAAATTTCTCTCTTCAGTTAAAGTATGGGAACCTTAGTGTTCTCATTACAGTGATTAAGAATACAAGAATTGTCTGGATCCACTTACTAGCTTTCATACTTTCTAGCTGGCTGCCTTTAGTTAAGTTACTTTACCTCTTCTGTACTCAGTTCCTTCAGCTGTAAAATGGGGATTATATTAGATTGTTATGAGAACTAAAGGAGACCATACATAGAAAGTACTTAGAGAATGTCTGCCCAGATAGTAAATGCTTAGTAAATGATAGGTATCATTACACCTGAATTTGAATCCTGACCTGTCATTTGCTATCTATGTAACTTGGGCAAATTACTATGGAAACAGGTCAGAGAGGTTAAGTAACCCATATGATATGAACAGTAATCATATAGCTAAATAGATAGACAGATACATAGATACATATCTCAAAATGTGGGCTTTAAGCAAGAAAATACGTGAAAGTACCTAACTCATAATAAGTATTTAATAAATGTTAGCCAAAAAAAATACATTGTTAAACTATGTGAAAGACCTCTCATTTATTTATTTAAAAGGGTTTTTTTTTTGGTTCGTTTTTTAACAACTGGAAGTATCAAAATACTTTTTATATATACAGACTGTCTTTGCCATTTCAGTAAGTTTTCCTCGTAAATTAGGGAGCTTTTTCTTTTTAATCATAAATTTGAAGTGGTTTTCAGAATAAAGATAAGTGAATTTTAATCTGGAGAAGTTATGAAACTCAAACACAAGCACTGCTTTGTAGTTCTTAGCTTGACAACTTCTTTCCAGAACGCTCACCTTCAGTGAAAACTGGCTTTCAGAATATTAAATACCCCCCTGCTTGTAGGGGAGGGAAAATGCTCCCATTATGCACGGAGTGCAGCTTCTTCCCGCAGTGTTTTCTCATCTGAGGCCTTATTAAAACCTAGTCTTGCTATTTCTGGCCATATTAGCACCGGGTGACGTCGTTGGATATATAAGCAGCCCGGTGACTGGCTATATTAAGGAACTTAGCCTATGAGAATTCAGAAAGTAGAAACCATCTTATGCCACTGATGTCAGACTAGACGTTTCCCCCTTGTTGGTAATGATAGTGTAGAAGAGCTCCCTGCTCCTTACATATTCTGCACTGGATTTGGCCAAGATAAGATTTTAAAGAGGTCTTTTGCTTCTTTAAGAGAGAGGTGGGTGATGGGAATGTTACGGCAAAATATTTGTGGAACCACCGAACATGAATTTTAGCCATTTATTTGATGGTTGCAGCGGTGCGTTACAGAGCTGCTCCTGCCCATTTGCAGCCTAATGTGTTTATTGCAGTCTTCCCAGTGGCATCCCGAAGTGTCTTTCAGCTAAAAAATTCATGAGTATTATTGGCTTTCGGTCAGAAAATGGAATATGTCTTCTAGGTACTGTCTGATATACCACTTTCAGGCCATTATACAAAAGTAAATCTAAGAGCAGAGCATATTGAGAAGGAGGGAATGTTTATCTTAAACACTTGTTTATTCACTAATATTACTGTTCTGTGGACTAAGAAACAGCATAAGAGAAGGTAGGTGCTGAAGCTATTTTACTCAGAAGAGTAGTTGTAGAGTATGTTATTTTCTTTAGCTTGGTACCCAAATGTCAACTACTAGCGTTTTAGGAATGAAAAATGATATACTAATAATAGTAGTTTGTGTCTGGCTTATTGCAGTTATTTACAAAGTCAAATGCACAGTAAATTGCTCTGAACTAGTGAAGTTGAACTGAGAATTTGTTTCCAAATAAGATGTCCTTTATTTGGATTTACATGACGTGAGTCTCCCAAAACTTTGCAACTTAATTGTAGTCACTGTATGAATCAATGTGCAATTTTATGAGTCTGAATCTGTATATAAAGCTTGTAATATGTGTGGTAAATTAAAATTTTATTGTTTAAAAACCAAGACAGTATTGTGCTATGTAAAGATGAGGTTAAAAGCGTTCTTATGATCTAGTAAAAAGAGTAATAACACAACGGGGAAAATAGCATATTATCTAACTAACCCATTGCTGTTGTCGATTTCGACTCATAGTGATCCAACTAGCTAAAATAATTTTATTTCTGAAATACAGTGTAGTGTACTCTATCTCTGTGTTTAATGTGCTATTTGTTTTGCCAGTGGGAAGGAAATGATTGGTTTTTCTGCATGCTGTAGTCCTTGCATTTAATAAATCTGTATATTTCTGTGTGTTTCATTTGCTTGTGTGGTTCTTCTTTGTATGATTCAACAATATATCCTTGCGTAAGTCTGTATATTTAAGCATAGATTATGTCACTGTTAGCGAAAGTTGAGGCTATGCCAAAACAATGTTTGTTTTGGGTAATTTTGACCAGTTAACACTGTTTGGAAAGAAGTATTTCACCTCCTCTGTCAGTTCGACGTCTTTATGCGTCACCTTACTGACCTACAAGGTTTGGCCTCCTCTCTACCTTTTTCAGGCATCTACACCTAAAAGCACGTGTTGCTTCTTCAAGCATTAGAAACTCTGTTTTCTTAGACTTATCAGAGTATGGCCCAGAAATTTCACTTTTGTAAAGTAAAGGGATCCCTCATAGTACACAGTATGCTTTAAGGTAGAAACTGTTTCAAGTTTAGAATGAGTAAATGTTTTCATTGGTGATAAAGCATTAGTCAATACAGCTT
This sequence comes from Trichechus manatus latirostris, assembly GCF_000243295.1. Lineage (NCBI taxonomy): Eukaryota > Metazoa > Chordata > Mammalia > Sirenia > Trichechidae > Trichechus > Trichechus manatus. Next base: position 7,319,168 of record NW_004443954.1, read on the forward strand.
TAGCTGTTGAGTTGGTCTTCTGGGCAATGAAAGATTATTCTTTCACAGTTTAGTAGGATAAAAATGGAAAAGTATTTAAATAAAGATTTATGTGTATTTTTAATATTGCTTAAGTATTTCTTGGCCTTAAAAAGTTTATGAAGAATCAAGCTACCAATTACACAACATATTTCATGTATCTCTTGAAAAGAGAGTTCATGAAGAACCTGGAAGGCCTTGGGAACTCAAGAAGCCTTTCTGGTGTTGTATCAAGAGCTAGATGATTTATCAGGCAGGTCCTCCTCCTGTAGGTGTTGATAAGATAGTTGTTTAAGCAGCTCTTTGGATGACATTTCTAACTTTGGCAGACTTCATCGTAAATTTGATCTCAAAGTAAGGAATTTCAAAGGGGGCCTACTTTTTAAAATATTGCTTGGAGCAAGCGATAGAGATCTGATGTTTGATCGTATTATTATGTTTGGATTTCAGCAACAGTATTATCCTTATTTACTCTTTAACTGAATTTGCTCAGCGTATAATAAATCTGACAGTTTAACAGGTCAGGTTTGGAAGATGGCCTATGTTGATAAAAGATGAAATGCACATTATCGTTTTACGTTAACTCTGAACTGTTAGCTGGGTTTAATGGTATGAGCTGGATTGTAAGCAACAACTTTGTTATCTTACAAGCTATATTGATGAATTCCATGAAAGAAGAGTACATCTGTGAATTGTGTTAAGATTTAACATTTTATTTTGTTTTCTGTCATTATGCTACAGACTTAACTAGCATTCTTCACCCCTCCCAGAATATGCAGTTGCTTTTAAATAATAAAATTTATTTATTTTTTAGTTAAATCTTATGGCTGTAACTCATTTCTCTGCTGTCTAGCTTATACCAGTTGCTGTCAAAGGATGCAAGGGAGGCTATCCTGTCTCAGGGAAGGCAGAGACCATTGTTTGGTTATTGATAACAAGAACTGACAGCACTGAAACTCCGCCAGTTTTGTCCTTTTACAACCCCCAACATCTGGCAGAAACTGGCTTGTTCTTAATGACTGTAATTACCATCAGATACTGCCCGAATTTACTTGTATCAACTTCAGTTTTTTTGATTTACATTGAACAGCTTCAGAACTGAGAGTGAAATGCTCAAGAATTTTAATTTCATGCAAATGTTGAAAACATGCAAAAATCGTGAGAAACTGCTAATTTAGGGCTGGTTGCAAAACAGAATTTATAAGCCTTCAATGCTGCCCTTCTATATTTCCCATTTCCTACCTTGTCATTGGAAATTCATTTTTATATTTGATCTACAGAAGTGCATTAAATTCACCTGTGGTGCAGTTAATTTTATTTTAGATGATTTTCCTATGCACAAGTTTACACTACAAGTAATTCATATGTCTGTATCTATATGTCTGCCTGTGTATCTGCTTATTATTTGTGTCACTTCTGCCTTGCCCCTATTTTGAGTGGTAAAAAAAATTAACACACCTAGTCCCACCAGCATAGTCTGTTTTAAAATACTGTCATTTGCTGCTGCTTTAAGACTACGAGTCAGATGGTCTTTCTTCTAGATTAGGGCAGACCAGTTCTTCTCTCAGAGCATCTCTGTAATGATTCTCGCTGTACTTACTTGGTTCACCCGCGACAGAGCAGGGCGTAAACCCACATGTCTGATCAAGGATTGCATCTGCAGCTTCCATGGTGAGGCAGAAGAGGAGTCAGGGAGCCTCTGCAACCTTAAGTTCTCTGTTTTCTCAGAATCTGTCTCTTTGTTTTCCCTGGAATTCGCAGTGATTCAGACAGGGAATCCTGAGTGTGGGCCCTTCCTGGGCATTCCTAGCCTGATGGGAACTCACTAGAGTGGGGGTATGTATTGTCCAGCTTACTTTCTCCCCATGGGCCAGGAGGGAACATTTTGCCTTTCCTGGACTTTGCAAATTACTCAGTACTCCCCCGCGCCGCCAACCTTTTTTTTTTTTTTTTTTTTCTCTCTCTTTCCTTTTTTCTTTGGTGGTTTAGAGGTTGGTTGGAAATGTGTACTGGGGACATGTAGTCCAGGAAAATCGCTCAGAGAAGAGGACGTAGAGGGAAGACAGAAAAATAAGGAAACAAGCATGTTTATAAAGCTGAAATTTTTAGATTTTGAGGAAATGTATTTACGTTACCATCACATAATAATAAAAGGGAAGACTTGGCACTTAAATATCTTACTTCAAGAGGAAATTAATGACGTTTTAAAGCCACAAATAGAGCAGTTTGTAAGCAGGCTTGAGTAGGTACAAGTAAAACATAAACATTCTGCCCAAATGATTTTACTGTACTTAAGCCAGAAAATGCTAGCGAGCCCCTCTCTCTGCTCCTTATCTCCCTCAGGCCCCTTTGTTGAAACACAAGAGTGCTGCCTCTGAGTTCTGCCTCTGAGTGCTCAGTTAAAGTTACTAGTGTACATATGTGTGTCTGTATATACAGAGAGAGAGAAACAGTGTAATTTAGGGGTAGATGATGTTGATGCTAATGTTTAATCCCCAAACTGGATATATATGACTTTAAGTAAGACAGCCACTTATTTTAGTTGTCTCTTGACAAGCTTTCTGTTGGATCTTTCTGATGGTACTATGCTTATTAATATACACGGTGATACTTTGGAGAGGAGCCATTTTCATCAACAAAACTTACCATGTATACCTACTATATTATAGGGCATTTTGCTGTGTAGTGAGGGTTATATTTACTTAAATTTTTGTGACTTACAGAAAGCCGCTTCCAGGGTGAAAATTCCCTAGGCTATTTGTTTGAAGCTTACTTTGATTTAATCTGTAATGTTTTTTCTTACATGCTCATGAGTGAAACAATGGGAATTGTGCTTTAGAGAGAAATATTGAAAATGAGCGTTCATGAGGTATTGTCTGAGAATGTTCTGGTGTTCAGGGTTTTGCTTCAAGCTCTGTCCCTTTAGTCCTCCTGGTAACGCCCTGGCTCCCCTTCCCACCATTTAAAATCCTACACCTTCCTCAAGGCCCAGCTCAGTACCTCGTCCATCCCTGCCAGCAAAGCATTCTTCTTTCTCAGATCTTACATTATGAAGGAGTACGTAGCATTTGTATTAATACCTTTTACCGATTTTACTTATTGCAGTAATAACCATATACAAATTTGTTTCCCCTCTTACTCTGTTGCGTTCTTACGAGCAGCGCTCCGCCTCGTCTTCCTCACTGCACCAAACCTTATTTACAGTGGCAGCAGGCGGCTTTTGTTAAGTGAGTAAAGTTCAGATGAGGGGAAAATAGTCAAGCACAGAAGCCCAAACAGCCCAGATCTAGCTGCTTTTCCCACCTGACTGGTGATATGTGATTAGAGGAGGAATGGCTTATTTAGCAAACGGACCTTTAACTGCAACATTTTAGTTAAGAGTAGAAGTTGTGTAAACCTGCATATAAATCCCAGTTCCACCATTTGCTAATTCTGTCAACAACCCTGTGCTGTAGGTGCTCCTGATTATATCCCCATTTTAAAAATGAGGTCATTAAAGCATGAGAGATAAAGTAACTTCTTAAGGTCACACAGGTAACCAAGTGGTCCAGCTTGGACCTGAATACTGGCCCTTAGTTTCTCTGCTCTGCTGCCCCTCATAGCCTGTTTTAGAGGATTCAATCATATTAAAAAATTGCTTGGTTCATAATAAAACAAAAACCAAACCCATTGCCATCGAGTTGATTCTGACTCATAGCAGCCCTATGGGACAGCGTAGAACTGCCCCCATGGGGTCTCCAAGGCTGATGGATTCAAACTGCCAACCTTTGAGTTAGCAGCCAAATGCTTACCCACTGTGCCGCCATGGCTCCGCGTGGTTCATAGTGAAGGCTAAATGAATAGTGACTGGACACACATTATACTTACTACCTGGCCAAAGTTGTGACTGCAGTACAGGACCTTGGGTCTTGGTTACATTGCTCCCACCAGCAGGAAGCTCAGGCATCAGCTCTCAGAATTGTATCCTCCCTGGTGACCTCTTTAATTGAATGTGTAATTTATGTAACCTCCCTTGACTGATACAGTGTTTCTTTATGTTACTTGAACTTGACTCTTAAAAATTAAATTTAACTCCTCTGCCCCCTTGGGTTGAAGTAGTGGCCAGAAGAAAGGATTGTAGTGAGGCCGAGACTGAGCATCTCAGATTATGCCGCGTGAAACAGCTGCTACGAGACAGTGATGCGATGTGCAGTCTTAGGTGTTGTTCTCTTGTGCCCGCCTTCCTCTTGGTCCTTGCTCTCCATGAACCTGTTGCTCTCTGGAGCCTTCCCTTAAGCCCTTGGTCTTCTCTTGACTTGCCCTTCCCTCTGATTTTTTCAATCTGGAAAGGCAGGAAGGCTCCTACGCAATTTAAAGGAATGGGGGAAAGAAGGTGATTTTAGGGGACAGAAGGAAAGGGGAGTAACAGGATTGAAACTCTGAGAGAGATTTTGAAATGTTGACGCGATCTTTTTGGGTTCATAGTGGCACAGTGGTTAAGTATTCTGCTGCTAACCAAAAGGTCAGCAGTTCGAATCTACCAGCTGCTCCCTGGAAACCCTATGGGGCAGTTCTACTCTGTGATGTAGGGTTGCTATGATTCAGAATTGACTCGACACCAACAGGTTTTTTTTTGTTGTTGTTGTTTTTTTTTAGGCAGTTACTAAGCACCTTAAGTAACAGTCATTTACAGTTTTCTCGGAATCATTATGAGTCTCTTTATTTAGTTCTTCTAGAACTTAAACCTCTGTCACTCTCTTGTTCTTTGTGTTCTTCTGTGTCATTTTGATTCTACTGATGGTGACCTACGTGAGCTTACTTATCAGATGTCCTTTTATTTTCTTACTGAGAGGAATTCAGCAAGCAGGAGCCAAAACAAAAAACCAAACCCACTGCTGTTGAGTCGATTCCAACTCATAATGACTCTATAGGACCAGTCATGGTCTTCCCCATCAGGATCACTGAAGATGCACCCCTCATTTCTTGGGTGCATCTTAAGACCTTCAGTGACAGCAGCTAGAATCAACTGAGGGAGGGGGAAGGGCGGGCAGGATGTGAGAGAGGAAGCCACTGTGCAGTGCACAGGAGGGAGCTGCCTTGGAGAGGGCGCAGAGGGAGGGCCGGGAGGCAGGCAGATCGTCACCCAAGGGACGTTGCTTACAGGGGCCTTGTGGGAGAGCTGGGGGAAGAAGGAGGGTCTCAAATTCACAAGGCTAGGTTTGGAAACTTTCAAGTCAGTGGAGTGGCACTGCCTCTTTTTGGGCTGTCTGTCATGTGTGAGCTATTGCAGCACTGGCTTCACATTGGCCAACCCAAAACAGAGCCTGGGAGGAGCCCCTCAGAAAACCTGTAGTTTCCACGTGGTGCGAGATTGTTCCTGAAAAGAGGCTGGTGGCATAAGGCCAGGGCTAGCAGATTATAGTTCATGGTCCTGTTGAAATACAACTCCTGTTTAAAGGGTATGGACCCGATGAGGTACGCTTGTTTGTTTTTTAAATGTTAGCCTTTACATTTACTTACCCTTTCAGCAGAATAAAAAGGGGAAAAATCCAATTTTTTCATTAGAAGCTATACACACTTATAAATCAAAACAGGGTGTTAATTACCGTTGTCAAAATGCTGATCTTTTATTATTGGTAAATTGATCAGACACGTTGTCATCAGCTCTTTTCATTTTGTTTTCCTTTTTTCTGTTTTTAGTTGCTGATATGTGTTCAAGATGAGTGGGATGGGAGAAAATACCTCTGACCCATCCAGGGCAGAGACAAGGAAGCGCAAGGAATGTCCTGACCAGCTGGGACCCAGGTTAGAGTCTTACTGAGAAAAAGAGTCAGCATTATCCATGTTTGCCACTTGCATGCTTCTTTGATGTTTTAGCACTGATTTTCCTCCTGATTCAAATATTTTTCTCCTTAACAGTTAAACCTTTAAACATGTATGTATTTACTTTGTATTTTGAATATGCTGATCAGTTACGGATTTTATTATGCTTTACAAGAAGAAAGTTACCTATTTCTTCTGATGTCCCCTGTGTCATTGCCTCTTAGACTGGATTTTATTTGTATTTGTTTTATATTTTTTAATGAGCAAGGCATGGTATGTTCAACCCGCTTGCTTCTGAGTTGAGGACAAAGATTATGGCTCTTCAGTAAATAAAACAAATAATTTTAAAGCAGGTTCCATCTTGTATGTTATGGGGCAAAGTATAAATTATGATAACCTCTAAGCAGAGTAATTTAGCAGTATCTATTAAAATTATAAATTCATACTTATTATTACAGCATTATTTATAATAGCAAAAATTAGTGCATATCCATGTGCTGGAACACTGCGCAGCTATGAAAAAAAATTAGGACACTTGGGATGGGTCGATATGGAAAATATCTCTAAGAATATTATTACAGAGAAAAAGCAAGGTTTAGAAGAGTGTATATGGGCTGCTACTGTTTGTATAAAAAAAAAGGAAGAAAAGAATCTATAATTGCATTAGTTTAGGATCATTAAAAAACTAGTAACAGTTGTTAACCATTTGGGGGGATGAGAACTAGGCAGATAGAAAACAAAGGTTAACAAAGATACTTTTTGCACTTTTGATGCTTTAAATTGTATAAATTACTCAAAAAGTTCAATAAAAACAGCAACTTTTAAGGAATAGCCAATTAAAAGATGAGATGGAGAACAGTAGGGAAGAGGACTAGGAAAAGCCGTCAAGGGAAGAAGAGAAGGGGAAAAGGCCGAAAGCCAATATTTGAAATTCTCTTTCTCCTCTAGTTGCCAAGCAAAACAGCAGGCTTATTAAGCCTATGCTCCCCAAATCCCTGGCCCCCAACTCCTGTGTTACCCCTCGGTTCCCTGGTACTTCCTGGTAAGCCAAAACCTTTTGCCTGTCGGGCCACCTTTAATACGCAGGAGTTTCCCTGAAGCGGAGTTTGGTCAAATGGAAGCGGTTCCTGTGGGAGGGGCTGTTCTCTCCCCTGTGGTGCCAGAGCCACGGGCGTGTCTCAGAGCCCTCTCCCCGGTGCCGGCAGGGACCTTTGAAACCCGCTGCCCTTTCTCTCACCTGTTTGTCGTGTTCCGCGGGGCCGAGGATAGGAACCGGGCGCTTCAAGCATTCTGGCCACTCGCTCCTTTCCTGTACTTAGTAAAGTGAAAGCTGGGGGTAAAATGATACTTAGAAAAACTAAGTTTTTTCCCTGCTTTGCCAGTAACTCACTGGGTGATCTTGGACGAATCTTATAACCACTGCAAAGTGGATAAATTGTGTTATATCTCAGCTTTATTAGATTACAAAAGTAAATGTAATAATACTTAGAGATGAATAGATGGAAGTCTATTATAAATTTTCAGATTTTAAAAGTTAAGATTACACATAAATAATTATATCAGAAAACTGAAAGCAGGTTCATTAAACAATTTTCATTTCTTATTTGTATTGTTTTGAATGTCCTTTAGTAGGCCCTCTGCTGCCCTTGAGAAAATAATTGCACGCTGTTATCATCAAAAGGAACTGGCTTTAGTTTGCTGCTTTGTCAAATTCAAATGAGAGGGTTTTGCCAATTTAATCTTTTCCCCCTTCTGTTAACTTTTTAAAACTTCAGTTGAACTTGGACCGTTTGTTTATATTTTGCGTGTCATTCAGCTTGGACAGTTAACAAAATACCCTGAATCAGTTTCGCTTTTGTTTCTAGCTATACTTACTTTTCTGTACGTTTTTTTTTTTTTTTTTCTTTTTTTTCATTATCTAAAAAGTCTGTTTGGTTTGATTACTAACACCCTGAAGAAGTCTATGAAATTATACAGATTTGTCTGTATTACTTTGTTGTTGTTTTTATTACTTTTTTATGCTTTTCCAAAAATGATTGAATTTTAACCGGGTTAACTAAGTTAACTTTCTTCTTTTACAAATCTTAAATAAATTATTATTTTTTTTAAAACTTGTAAGGGTTAAAAAAAAATACTTATAAAGCTGGTCTCCCTTACTTTCTAAAACATTCCTTTATTTATTCAGCAATAAATAAGATTCCTACTGTGCCAAACACTATATTAATAGCACAGTAGTCCTGATCCTTGCCGTCATGAGGCTTCTAGTCCGGTGGGAGACATTATAACACATTGAACAAATGATCACACATGTAAATATGTAATTGCAAATTGGGATAAATTCAGTTAAGGAAAGTGTGCAACACTTAGGGCAATTGTTTTTTCCCCCAAACTACCTCTATACTTATACAAGTAAATTTTGTTTGCTTTCTTTGTGTTAGAGCTTATTTAAAATGGGTATGCTTTTCCATAATAGCTCTTTTTCAAATTCATTGTAAAAATGTGTTTCTTCTTTTTAGCCCCAAAAGGAGCACTGAGAAACGTAATCGTGAACAGGAAAATAAGTATATAGAAGAACTTGCAGAGCTGATTTTTGCAAATTTTAATGATATAGACAACTTTAACTTCAAACCTGACAAATGTGCAATCTTAAAAGAAACTGTGAAGCAAATTCGTCAGATCAAAGAACAAGGTAAGAGGACTGACTTAATATTTTGGCACGTTGAGTTGGTTTCTGGTTTTCCATGTGTGCCAAGTCCCTTCAGAGTCCTTTTAATCCATTTCTTATGCTTAAATTATTGATGAGGAAATGATGTCACAGTGCAAGATGAATGCAAGTATCACTTGCAGTGGTTTATAAATAGGCTTTGTACAAAATTCACCCATTCTCTAAAGACAGAGGAGACTGAGGTGAGTCAGAGTGCTGTAACTTTTCATCTAGTAAAACTAAATCAGGGGTGCTCTGATTCTCCTCCCCCACCTTGGAGTTTTCATAGCTTGCACCGCACGTGGCTGCCATAATTTGCAAGTGAAGACCCAGCTGAAGATGGAAACCAGAAGTAAGGAGTAAACCACCTCATGTTTCAGCTAGTCAGCGGATTTGATTAAGTCTGAGCCTCAGCTAGTCATACCACCAGATTAGAATTTCGTATCCTGAAGGACGGATTTGAAAGACGCTAACCTATAGTCAGACTTCTTTCGTGAAGTCGAAACACAGAACATGACAGTTGTCTCCTGGGTTTTCTTTTTTTCTGAGATCATTTTCTGCCTCTCTTCTTTGATATTGTTGCCTACAGAAAAATTTAAGAAAATTATATTTTAAAAAACACATTTGACTTCGTGGTGCCAAAAAAAAATCTTTCTTAGGCAAGTATGAACGGTGTCTCTGGTGCTCAGGGCCAATGTATGCTCCTGAAGTATCTGTATGCTGCTGCCCCTCGGGGCTAAGAAGATTATTATCTCTTGTAATCTGTTTTTGAATGCATACTCCTAGATTTCATATTTTTTTAATCTGTCTTTTATATAATATTCAAAAGAGGCTGATCTTAGGAAGATGATATTTCCTTGTCGTTATAGGCTTTTGACCCTGAATCTGCCTGCTTCTGTCTGTCATAAAATCCTAGCTACCTATTAGCATATTGTCAACATTGCATCTTCCATTTTGAGCTAAATTCTGTATAAAACAGTTTTACAAGTATAGTTCTCTTTTCTAAGAACTTGAAAATGTACATATAGCATACACAACATACTTTCTAATACAGCTCACTCTGAAATTCAGTTTTTATTTCCTGGTTTCTTCATCAAAATTACACCATCATAACATTTAACTAAGGTATTTCTTCTCTCAGTGCCTGTCTCAGTCTGTCTTCATCTCTCTCTCTCTCTTGCTTTCCTATTTGGGGTTCAGTAGTTATCAACAACAGTTTTAATCTCAGTTTTGACATTTTCTCATTTTTTGGTGTCAGCAAATGGATAAAATAATATTCCTAGAGCCCTTAGGAGAATTAACTGGTTAAAGTTTTATAGTAGTTTGATGTCGCTGTGTTTCTAGTTGCTGGTATCCTTGCAGTGGAGAAAATCTTTAAGCTTATTATCTTAGGTTTCTAAAGATTTTGAATGATACAAGTCTGTGAACATTGCATGCTATATAGTACTTTGCTTTTTTAAAATAATTAGATGTATTTTTACCATCAAGGCCTTGCACAAGTTTTTAAAGTTTTGCAAAACCTTGGTAATCCCCGCTTCAAACCATAAAACACGTTAAGATGTGTCACGCTGGGACTGTGCCATACCTTCACTGTAGTTTTAACCATAAGTCTGCATACCACAGCCACCCAGGAAGCAACAACAATAAACTCCCAGTCGCATGCTTATAATAATGTTCCTACAAATTTGAAAAGCAGTATGTTTTGAAGAGGGAAGGAAAAGTGAAATGCCAAAAGAAAAAAAAAAATGAAAAGCACAAGTATACTTTGTAAGTTCTCAACTGATCTAGTATTTTAAGAATATTGCTTGTTTAATGAACTGTTTTTTTTTTTTTTTTTTTTTCCAAAAGAGCATGGGTTTTAAAATCAGACAGAGGCTAGGTATGAATTCTAGTTCTGCCACTTAATGAGCTTTTTGAATCTGAGAAAATCATTTTTCTCTCTCTCAGTCTCAGTTTCCTTTTCTAAGGTTTAATAATAACACCTAGGTTGCATGGTTGTTGAAGAATTTATGAGCTATGTAAACAACCCAGCAAGTAAGTGTTCAGTAGATATTAATTTTCTTGCCCGTATTAAGAAGATAGGCCCTTTTTTTCCTTTGTGTATGCTAAGATCTTCCGACATTGAGCTCTTCTTATAGCTAGAAAGTGGATAAAAAGGTAGGAGATGGTTATTAATATCCTCTTTACAGGTCATTTGAAGAAGGTTAAAAAAATTTTTGGTGCCAGAGAACTCTGCTCAGCCTATGCATACTACTCCACCAGACAGCTCTGTTGGGGACACTTTTTCTTCTCTCAGCTGCTGACACTCGGCAAAGGTTCAAGAGCCACACATAAGTCAGGCTGGAGCCCTTCCCTCTCACCCTATGTCCTCGCCGCCCCCCATAACTGGTTCCCCTACCAATCAGCATAAATAAAATTCAACTACCATTTTTACATTGTTATCCAAACTTAATTTCTGTTTCAGTCACAGTTGTCACCCTTGAATAAAAATAAATTTGGAAGCTCGAGAGAAATGCCCTTTGTACCCTAAGTCTGAATAATTATCCTAGAGAAGTTAAGCTGGATTGTATGAGGTCCCAGACTAAAGAATACAGGTTTGGGAAACCTGGGCTTCTCTGTAAGGAGCCTCTAGTGTCAGAAGCTGTGGTCAGCCAGGCATGATAGGCTCTTTCACGCAAATCAACCCCTCTCATTAGCTGCTCCTCAAGTTTCCATACTGTATAAATGAAAGGGCAGAAAAAAGGATATTTAAAAATGGCCTGGCAGACAAGAATTTGGGAGAGGGAATGATCAGCTGTTTAAATTAATAAGCATTCTTTTGTACGTGGCCCTTTATGAGACACATGTTTGGTAGATGCTAGCCCGCCAAGAGCATTTACACAGAAATGGACCACGTAGACTCAGAGCAGGTACACACGAGAGTGTGTCGCTGCCGTTGTGATCGCTGTGCACATGTGGAATTCCGTACACGATGATGATTTTCCTTTGGCCCACATTCATTGGTCCTGAGTTGGTAAAACTAACAGAAAGATTTCTTTTGGGGGAATTTTTAGTACCAGCAGAGAACTAAATCGTTCTTACTATGTGCCAGGCACTTTTTAAAGCGGTCATATGTCATAACCTATCTAATCCACAAAACATGCCAGGAGATAGGTATGTTTTCTCCTTTTACATGTGGGAACTTGAGACATAGGTGGGTAAGTAGCTGGCAAAGTCACCTGGTCATTAAGTGAAGGAATAGAGATTCAAACCCAGGCAGTCTGGCTCCAGAATCTATGCTTAACCATCACACTCTCTTTTTTATATTGAAGTCTGCTGTTTCTTCATATTCAGTGTGATGCTGACAAATGTTTAAAACGTCTGGCTTATATAACGCACAGACAGTAATCACAGATGTCAAGTAACCTTTTTTCCCCTATTGGAAACAGTAATATTGCATCTATTCCACAGAAAAATAATAAGTAGTATGAGAAATGCAAATGTTTTAATTTCTGGATTACTATATCGTAGAGTATTTCACTCTCTTTAGCTGGAAACTTAAATAGAATTTTCCTTGTAAAATATATGGTGATTTCTATTCCTTTATAAAAATAAAATTGGAATGTAAATTGACTGAAAAATCATTTGCCCTGCTCTGTGTTTAAAGTATTACCTTCTCCATTACCCTAAAGGTAGCCACACCTTTCACTGGTTTTTCTAAAATAGTGATTTAAAACTAATTTTATTATTTGGAAACCATCGACACTACATTTAAAGCCACTTTAATGGAGTGTATTTGAATGCAGGATGTACTATCAGTTAACAAAGAATTGGTCGCAAACTTTTCATATTATTTTTTTTTTAAATCTTTATTAGTAAATAGCTACAAGTATGAAAAAGTATCTTTCAAAAATCTATGTTGGTACAAACTAGAATATGGGGTGGGGGAGCAAGGGGGAAAGAAAAGGTGGTTGAACCAGGCAACCTGAAAGATCATACTGGTTTGTCATTGTAATTATTCTGGTGATATAATTTTGATACGTAATGCCCGTATGAGAACACTGGGATTCCGTATCACTTCATACATGTGAATTTTCACAAATATTGGGGACAATATCAAAAACAAAAATTTTAAAAGAGGTTGGGGGACAGTGGTGTGTTTGAGTCAACTTGTTTCGGCTCCTAAGAGCCAATTGTTACGTTTACAGGAGTTTTGCAAGTCAGTTGTTAAACAGTCATTACTAAAAATCATGTAGACCTACAATTAAATAAATTACATAAAAAACAAAGGTAAGGACAACTAAAAAGAACTCACATTTCCTAATTATTTTCTGCATTTTACCAGTGTGTATGCTCTAGAAAATGTATCTATATGGTAGAAATACTGTAAAATGGTGGCTACGGCTCATCTCTTCTCAGCTCTGATTGAAATCAGCCCCAGAGAGAGCATTCACATCACGGAGGTTGGTAAACACTATAAATCAGGGTGTGATTTATTGTTCTGTTGACTGTCGTTCTAGACTTAACCAAGTAACGGAGAAAATATTAATAAATAGCATCTAAGTAGCTGTTACATTGTGACTAGCACCAAAAACAAAACCTGAGGAAATATTCTTCCAGTAGTCTAAAAATATTATCCAATTCGGCAAAAAAAAATTGCTCACGAATTGACAAGTGAATTTCCGCATATGATATACATCTTCATTGTTTCAGTTTTGTCTTATTCATTAACATAAATGAAAATTTCAGCCAGCATTCATGTTGAAAATATACTCTTTCATCAGTTCTAATCATAGATTGACTATGATACAAGAGTTTGGCAAAAAATCAAGGGAAGCATTATTTGAGAATCAGTTGGGTGTATGGAATTGACAATGCAGAATATTGTATATTTTATTATCATTTGCATATTGCGTGCTACACATTCTTTATGCCAGTGAAATATATAATAAAATTGTGATGTATTTTTTCCCCCAAAGAGCTGATTTTTAACCATTTTTCAGTACACCACTTGGAAGGGTGGGGAAGAGATGTTGGTAAATGTATGCAAGTCAGTGTAGAAACTTGTAAACTAAAAGCATTATTTAAAGATCCAAGGAAATAGTAATAGAAACAACCTAACTATAGCACATACAAGGAAAAAATTAAAAGCACATACAAAGCCTATGAATATTGTCCTTTTCCTTTGTCCTCCCTGTCCCCCAAGTTAAATAGATAAGATTTTTGTGATGCAGTTACTTATTCAAGGCTAAAACTTAGGCATGAACAAATAGCTGTCACCAAGCAAAGTGAGAAAAATAGCTCTGAACTGGAGGAACCTTGGAAGACATGGCCCCCGGACTGTTTGTTAGCCCAGAACTGAAACCATTCCCGAAGCTAACTCTTCAAAGATTAGACTGGACTATGGGACATAAAATGATACTCGTGAAGAGAGTGATTCCTAGCTCAAGTAGATTCATGAGACTAATGGGCAGCTCCTGTCTGGAGGTGAGATGAGAAGGCAGAGAGGGTCAGGAGCTGGTTGAATGGACACGGGAAATCAGAGGTGTAGAGGAGGAGTGTGCTGCCCCAGTATAGGGAGAGCAGCTAGGGTCCCATAGCAATGTGTGTAAACTTTTCATTTAAAGCACAATAAAAAAAGAAAGAAAAATGGCTCTGATATCTGATCACTTCCAAGGGTAGGATATGTTCGAATCAGGCTTTTGGGGTGAGGCTTCCAGGAATTGCTTATGTTCCATGTGATGAAACCTTAGAGTGACGGCAGATTCATCACACTGGGAAGGATAGGCTAGCTAACTCAGGAGCGGTTGTACGTACTCTCATAGTGATGACATGACACTAGTCAGATGCATATGATAGCAGAAACTCTTGATTATTTGTAGAATGAATGGGAGAAGGATAATGACATACTCTAACTTAAACTACATATAATTTTAATTTTAATTGCCAACTTTGTTCTTACCCTATCTTCTTTTTAAGGTGCTGATGGTAATTAAATGGCTAAAGTCAGCCAGCTAGATTTAAAAGTGGGCAAACAGAATAGACCATGTTGTAGATCAGTGCAAGCCTCAAACCCAGTTGGCAGTATACATTGATCAATATAATTCACTAAGATCATGGGCTTTATTTAAAATCAGATGAACCCAATATCTGGCTTCATCAGCTGTGTGACTATGTGCAAGGGTCTTAACATGTCTGGTCCTTTATTTGCTAATCTGTAAAAAGTAGATAATAATACCCATTTCATAAAGTTCTTATGAAGATTTTATTCAATAATGTTTATAAAAGAATCTGAATCAGAGAAAAGAATCTGGCCCCAGCCTACTCTTAAAGATCTGTAACTGTTACGGTTGTACGCATCTGAGAAGAAACTAAATCTTATTTCCCTGTTTGATGATGTAACTTATGATCAGCAACATATTGTTGATATTCCAATTTTTAACGAAGGCAAAATATTTTTTATTCTACTGAGCTGCATATAATTCACTTTCATACACGTTTGTGTGGATTAGTGGCTCCTATCTTGATGACACCTAACAAGAACACTTGTTAATGAAATCCTTAAAATTAGTGATTGGGAGGGGAATTTCTGCCATAATTTCCTGATCTTCTACTAGGATCCCCTTTTTGTTTTATTTTTTTTAAGTATATAGCAGTTTTGTTTGTTTTTTTTTAACAGCCTTCAGTTGAAGAGGATTTAAGTAATTTAGTGTATTCTAATATTTTAGCAGTTCAACAATTTATGGCTTTCAACTCTCATTTCAAGACTTAAACTGGATTGCACACTCTAATAGAAAGCAGACATCCTTATTTTATTGATCACTTTGTACTGATATGAAAAGAAAGTAATTCTGACACCCTGCTGTCTGTGTTCATTTCATTCAAGAGCAAGCGTTCATTCAATGAATTTTTTATTGAGTACATACTATATGGAGGACATAGTGTTATTTGCTAAGGGGACATCCAGCAATCAATAAGTATATGGTTCCTTTCCTTGGAGCTTTCACTCTTGAGGGAGGGGAATAGTCTGTAAACAACTGTAATGTAAGATATAGTTAAATAAGTGACGGAGGCACAAGTACTGACCTGTGGGACTGGAGGGGAAAGTGGGAATGAGTGTGTTTGAACTGGCCTTGCTCTAACAGTAAGACTCTAATAGGTGAGAAGGTGGGGGCGGGAGGAGGTTTTCCAAACAGGGAGCCGAGGAGCCTGAGCACGGGCACAGGCACAGGCGCAGACGACAGCATGCAGAGTGCAGAGAGCAAGTCAGACTGTTGGGCTACAGAGTAAGATGTACTGGATTTAAGGCTCAAAAAGGCAGACCAGAGCCAGATAGTGGAGGGCATTAAAGATCATATCTTTATGACACCCCTTATAATGCTGGTCCCACTTGGCAGGTTGTCTCACAGGTGACTGTGACCTGGTGGGGATCTCAGTAGGGGTGGGAATGAATTGGCTCTCTTTCCGTGGAAAGGAATGTGGCAAGACAGCTCCTGTGAGGAACGTTATAGGCTCTATAACAGGCTGACATGGAAGGTGGGATTTCTATAGCCACCAGGGCTGCACAGTTAAAATAGCAATTTCCATCGGACCATTTCTATTTAAGGGACATGTAAGTATCAGGAACTTGGGTCTGGCAATCTAGTTGCAAAGATAAAATACAGGATATCTAAATAATTAATATTGCAAGCCAGGAGCCCGCCAGATGAGTGACATAAAAAATAAAGGAAATAAGAATTTACCCTGTATACTTTCACAAGCAGATTTATCGCAAAGGTGATGAACCTTAAACTTCATGGCCCCTACTTGCATGGGTCCCTGAGAATGCTTGGAGTTATAGAATATTCTAGAGAGAAGCTACATTTCAATAGGAACCATTTGTGCATAAGCATTTCAGATAATTATTTAGAGATCTCAGAAGAAAGAAATTTGAATCTTCTTAAAAAGCGCTAGTATTTTGCTGCCGTTTCTTTTGCCATTCTCTATACATGTTCACATTTATACTTAATTTTGTATTCTTAAAGAGAACTGCCTCCCTCCAACTGTATAAGCTTTAGGCCCTACAGAACATAGATCTGTCCCTTTATACCGGTAAAGTCTATAGTACATACGAGATCAAAAGCAGAAGGCTCTCCCACCACAGTAAAAATGAGAGCTCACATCTGTGGGGTGCTTCATTTGTGCTAGGCACTGCTGTTTATACACTTTACCTCACTTCATCCATACAACACCCTGTGTGGCAAGTTTCACTGCTATCTCCAGTTGTCAGACAAGGAACCAGAGCTTAAATGACTTGTCCAAATTCCTACAGCTGGTAAGCAATGGAACTAGGATTCAAATTCAGATCCCTATCTAGCTGCCAAGCAAGTGCCTTCCAGTGAAGTGGAAGATTGAATAAACAGATCATCCAACTGTTTACTCTTGGTTTGCCCACAATGTGAAGGAAGTTGTTATGAGTGAATCGGGTGAGCATGCTATCAGCTGAAATTTAAGATCTATTGAGATGCTGAGGTTTAGTTACTGGGAGGAAAATTTTTTGTAGATCCCTATTTCAGAAGATGATGTACACTTTCAAGGCAGCTCAGCTTTTTCTGTTAGGAAAAAAGATGATAAAAGATCCCCAAGAAAATAGAAAGTTGCTGTCTAAGCCAAAAAAGGCTTTTTGGTATTTAGCTAGAAAATTGGATACCAAGCCTGTTTGAGAACATTCGTTTCGTCCCTGGTGTGAATAGATGAGGTATTTTTCTGTACGAGTGAATGTTCTGTTGTCTCATCATTTTTATCTATCTTATTTGTGCGCGTAACCTCTAGATAAACAACAGTTCTGGCATGGTTAAGGTGTTCTATCCCATTTCGGGAAATAAATTTTGGGCAAACGGACTTTGTTAACAATCACTGTGACCATCCCAGTATTCATTGCATTATTGCACAGAAGTAAAGGAATGGAATCTGAGGGGCAGGTTTCACACAAAAGGACTTAGAGACCATGTAGAGCGTGTCTTAACTTATGTTCTGAAAAAGCGTTATGTATAATGTGATCTTCCACCTAGAAAAATGGACTTTAAATATTTAAATTAAAAATTTTAGATATCCATACCTGTTTGAAATGGTGGTACCTTTGCCCTGTGTTTCTCATTACTGTCACGTTGAACAAAAGATATTTCCAATTCAATAAGGTAACAATAAAAATACATTGTTCACTTAAAATGGATTTGGGACACATCCAGACTCCCTTAGGGACTGAATTATTGGGCTGAGGGTTGGGGACCATGGTCTTAGGGGACATCTAGCTCAAGTGGCATAACATAGTTTGTAAAGAAGATATTCCATATCCTACTTCGGTGAGTAGCATCTAGGGTCTTAAAAGCTTATGAGCAGCCATCTAAGATACTCCACTGTTCCCACCCTGTCTGGAGCAAGGGAGAATGAAGAAAACCAAAGACACAAGGGAAAAATTAGTCCAGAGGACTAATGGACCACAACCACCACAGCCTCCACCAGACTGAGTCCAGCACAACTAGATGGTGCCTGGCTACCACCACTGACTGTTCTGACAATGATCACAACAGAGGGTCCTGGACAGAGCTGGAGAAAAATGTAGAACAAAATTCTAACTCACACACACACAAAAAAAAACCAGACTTACTGGTCTAACAGAGACTGGGGAAACCTTGAGAGTATGGCCCCCAGATGCCCTTTTAGCTCAGTACTGAAGTTACTCCTGAGGTTCATCCTTCAGCCAAAGATTCCAAACCAAATCCGTTGCTGTCGAGTTGATTCCGACCCATAGCGACCCTATAGGACATGGTAGAACTGCCCCATAGAGCTTCCAAGGAGTGCGTTGGAACTGCCAGCCTTTTGGTTAGCAGCCGTAGGTCTTAACCACTACACCATCAGGGTAGTGGTTTTTTTTAGGCCACAGATTAGACAGGCCTAAAAAAGCAAACAATAACACTGTACGAGACCAAACGGTCAACGTTTACCCTGAAACAAAGATGAGAAGGTAATGAGTGTCGGGGAAGATGGATTAATGGAAATAGAACAAACCAAATGGAAATAATGAGAATGTTGACACATTGTGAAAAATGTAGCCAATGTTGTGGAACAATTTGCATAAAAATTGTTAAATGGAACCTAATTAGCTATGTAAACTTTCACCTAAAACACAGTAAAATATTTTTTGAGAAGACTTTTTCTTTTGATAGACCATCTTCAATTTGTAGATCAGTTTTGTCAGATTAGGAGCCCTGGCGACACGGTGGTTAAAGAGCTCAGCTGTTAACCTAAAGATTGGTGATTCGAACCCACCAGCCGTTCCGCAGGAGAAAAGATGTGGCGGTGTGCTCCCATAAAGATTATAGCCGTGGAACCCTGTGGGGCAGTTCAGCTCTATACTATAGGATCATGAGTCAGAATTAACCCGACAGCAACGTGTTTGTTTTTTTTCTGTTTTATGTCAAATTAGAAAAAATAACATACAGTATGTTTTATTTGAAATATTGTCAGAGAACTGAAATTGCCAAAGGTCGAAGGAAATTAACTGTTTTTTCTGTTTTTTATTATGTGAATATATATCTCTTCTAATACTGAGTGAGTTTGTTTTTTTCCCACTGCCTTGCTTTCTTAAGAGAGAAACAGAGAGAGTCTTCAACCTTAAGACCATTTTTCCTCTAAGATTTATTTGTAAGTTAATTGTTTGGAACTGAGGATATTTTCCATCAAAACAATGCTTTTTTTTGTGATTAGATTCCTGCCCCGGTTCCATAAAGCCTACTGTAATAAATAGTGCTTCTGACTAGAGTGGTTCTAAATATATGGGGCATATACAGCTGTGTTTCAAATATATGGAGGTGGTGTAGTGATAAATAAGATACAAATTCATTTAGAAGTATGACTGAATTTATTGTAACTTTTTCTTTGTTATATATCATTTCAAGTATAAATACCTTGTTAGGCTTCATACACATTATTAATATTAAAAGAGCCTCTATACCCCCAAAAGATGTAAACCACTGACCTGGTGTTTATTACAAGGTGAAGGGTAGGCTAGAGGCTAATCTCCATATCCGTAGCATTTCCTGGGAAGATCTATTCTGGATTTCTGGATAGGTCTGGAGCATGGTTTCTTCCTGCTCCACTGCTCTGGAAGGGTGTCCTGGACTCCTCCCCTTCAGGCCTCCATTTGCCATGCAACCACAGGTTAAGAATCGTATGACAGAAGCAGAGTTCCCGCCGGCAGGCCCATAGGTGGTGGGGTGGTCCAGAGATGGGTATACAAGCAGTCTGGAAGCCACAAGTTACTGTGGGCTGCAACTGGCAGAGTAAATCTTCAGTGACTCTGGGACGAATTTACCTTTTCTTCATAATCTACTGGCTTCTCATTCCACTGTCTTTGTTTAACCACTCCCTTTATATCTACCTAGGATTTTTCTTCCCTGGTCTGCTGCAGGACACAGTTCAGATTTTTATGTGCACTTCTTGTCTCTGAAGTAAATGTTCAACTCTTTGGGATTATCTAAGGATTGTTACTGCTAATAAAACAGATGAAGTAAAAGTAACAAAGGAAATGTCACAAACTTTCAGGAAGTCATAAAATCTCATAATAAATCTTATTCCAGATATTCTTTGAAATATAAGTGAGGCCTGATTTTAATCTTTTTCTATATTCCCTACTTTAGCTTTTCCAAAACCCAAACCCGTTGCCATTGAGCCAATTCCAACGCATAGCAACCCTATAGGACAGAGTAGAACTACCCTGTAGGGTTTCAGGGAGCAGCTGGTGGATTCGAACTGCCGACCTTTTAGTTAGCAGCCATAGCTCTTAACCACTGCACCCACTTTAGTCTTTAGAAACCCCTAAATTTATCTCTTTTAATCCCAAGAGAGATGCTTGTGGTTGCTCTTCTCTTCCATAAATCAGTATGTCCCTCTTCTGTCTGTCTGTCCTCCTTCTTCTCTTTTCCTCTTCTTCCTCTCTCTTCCTCCCCTTAGATTCTGTCAAAAGAGACTATGTTTCAGAGGAAGACTCAACAAACTTCTAGGAACACCCTTTGCCAGAGGATATTCTAAGTGAATGTACTGGGATGTATAGGAGAAACCAGCTGTGCGGTTTGAGGGGTATCTTTCCTTTGACTGACCTTAGTCTAGTGTGTTTGATACTGCCTCAGCACTGAAGTGAAAATACATTACCTGACCAACCAGGTGGGCATTTGAGTTTTGATCCCTATTTTTGTGACTTCAAAGCAATTAGCAGTTTTATCTTTGATGTCCTTCTGCTTAATAAATAATTACTCAGAATTGTAAGAACATACTAACTGTCCATTCTTCCCTATAGGATACAGTAAAGCTATTTTTATAATAAAAATAAAAACACAAAGTATGAACAGTTTAATTTTTTCTGAATTGACCCTCAGGTGTGGGGATGGGAGGAATTATTCATCATGAACCTGAAAGATTATTCATCCAATATCAGGATTTGGAAAGATCTGCAATACTAAGTATTGTTTCTTTTGTTGGACTCATGTAGCTACTAATTTCTCAATTAGGTTTTTTTCTGTTACGTCCATCTCTTTTAGCTTCCTTACCCAAGTATCATTCCCAGAGTAATCCTTGACTTTTAGAACCCACCCTCCCCAATTTTTCTTTTTCTTAATATAATCACTTTGAATATTTTCTCACAACTTTCTTTGACTTTCGTCTTATGAGTATTTGATGATCATTTCCCTGTATTGCTTCTTTTCCATACACATTTGAGGAACCCTTAAGCACTTACCACATACTATACTAAATCCTTATTTTTATCCATTTGGGTTTTATAATTGAGCCCCAAATTCCTGTGTTAGGTCCTCTCCTGACTCAGTGACTCATACTTTACTTAGAAAGGACAAAATCCATATAACACATCTTGTTGTAGCTTTGTAATTAAATGATTATAGGTTTTTCTCTTTTAAACCCTCCAGTAGGTTTAACTTTGAAAAATTGACAAATTATTTTTATTCCTGAAGAGTATATTCTTAAGCTGAATTTATGAGACCTGTAAGTCTAATTTTCTTGGCAATTTAGTTTCTCTTGAGAGGATAATATAAAAGATCATTAACCTTCACATTTTTATTTTCCAAAATTCTTTTGAGCTGCTATACTGCAGAGAACTAATTAGGCGCTGTTAACTTCTTGAGGTGTATGCATTGTTCCTGGTGTGTTGATGGAAGTTTATTTTGAGTTAAGTAATCAGCTCTTGCTATGTTCAGTCTCTTAGGAAAGCATTCTTAGTCAAAATCTTGGATAATTAGAGTCTCTCACCATTCAGCATCTAGATCAATGCTGTTTCATGAACATAATTCTACAAAAAGCTGCGTCTTCTAGCTAAACAAATAATGACCTTCTAATGCATTTAAGTTTTTCAATTTCAAATTTCTGTTTTTCTTTTAATGCATAATCCTCAACACTTCGAAAAGATATTCCACTGAACCCATTTCAGCACTTGCTTAATCATGACAGTGTGCCTCAAAACACATAAGACTTCAGTTCTTTTGAGTGTCTACATAGGTCAGCAGTTGTGGTGGGGGTGGGGGTGGGGATGCAAAGAAGAAAAACATAATCTCTGGTGTGAAGGACTTGACAATCTTCAGGTGATCCTGAGGAGATACAGATAAATCAGATGATTTCCATATGATGTGGTAAATGATATTATGGCACTGTTGTAGAAGCACAAAGGAGCACCTGAGATTCCTGGATGATTTCCTGGAGAAATGACACCTCCTGAACCATGAAGGCCTGAGTCACCATCTGTAAAGGCAGTGACACCAAAAAGCCCAGTGATGCCAACTCAACCTGGCCTACGCTGTTGGAGATACCCAAATTCAAGTAGATTTTAATGCATCATGTTCCTCTGGTTGGGCTTGTCCAGAGAGACAAGAGATGGATATTTCCCATCTTGGAGACCAATGCTATCAATAAAGTGGGGTTGGGGGGGGGGGCATTGTTTTAATGTTTAAAAAAGAAAGATGGGAGACATCCAGGTCAATTGGCATAACATAGTTCATAAAGAAAATGTTCTACATCCTACTTTAGTGAGTAGCATCTGGATCTTAAAAGCTTGCTAGTGGCCATCCTGTCCAGAGCAAAGGAGAATGAAGAAAACCAAAGACACAAGGAAAATAATAGTCCGCAAGACTAATGGACCACATGAACCACAGCCTCCACCAACCTGAGCCCAGAAGAACTAGATGGTACCTGGCTACCACCAACGATCACTCTGACGAGGATTACAATAGAGGGTCCCAAACAGAGAGGGATAAAATGTGGAACAAAATTCAAATTCACAAAAAAAAAGACCAGACTTACTGGTCTGACAGAGAATGGAGGAACCCTCAAGACTATGGCCCCTGGACACTCTGCTAACTCAGAACTGAAGCCACTCCCGAAGTCCCCTTTTTAGCCGAAGATTAGACAGGCCTAAAAAAACAATAACACACATGAAGAACGTGCTTCTTGGTTCAATCAAGTATACGAGACCAAACAGGCAACACCTGCCCAAAAGCAAAGACGTGAAGGCAGGAAGGGACAGGAAAAGCGGACGAACAGACATGGAGAACCCAGGGTGGAAAGGGAAAGGGGGAGAGTGTTGACACACTGCAGGGATTGCAGCGAGTGTCACAAAACAATTTGTGTATAAATTTTTGAATGAAAAACTAATGTGTGCTGTAAACTTTCACCTAAGACACAATAAAATTTAAAGAAAAAGAAATTTACATTTCGTAAGGTAGACATGTTTTATCTCAATGAGAGTTGAAACTTGTGTTTTCAGTGCTACCATTGATAAAAAAAGAAATGTTATTACTGTTAATATTGGCTAATTTAAAACTTCACTTACTGGTTGGAAAACCATAGAAATATTACTAAATTTAATTCATTAATAGCAAAGTCTCAAGATAACTTTATTATTATTTTTTTGTTTTGTTTTGGTTTTAACAAACAGATGTATTCTCTCATCAAGATAACTTGAATAAAATATACTCTTCCTTCTAAATCTCTGATTCAGTTTCTGTTTGATTGCAAAAGGATGTAATTTTCTTTCCTTTTAGCAGAAACCTATCTAAGCCTTATGAATTCTGTTCCATTTTTAAATATGAATGATTTAGGTTTTTCTTTGTTATGCAGTTATTTATTTATGTTAAATTATTTAAAGTTGTTTTTATTTGTAATTTGTGGACAGGTTTATTAGATTCTGTTCTTTGGAAGATGCTTGTAATTATAAATGCAGAATAATATTATTACTTAGCGCTTTTCTTCTGTGGAACTCCAAGTGCTTCACATGTATTATTAAGCCTCATAACATCCCTGTGAGACAGGGGCATTTTGCAAGCGATTATAGATTGCTTTGCTGAATCAGCACAGCCTTACGGCATTATGATAAGCTTGGAAAAGATTGAGGTCAGGTACTAGTAACTTGTGTTCGTGAAACCCTATATGCAGTCAGATATTTTCCTTGGCAATAAAAGCTGAGAACTGCCCCCATTCTGGTCTCTGGGAAGCTTTCTGTCCACCGCCGCAATAAAAAACAACAGACAATACATTTTGAAAAAACAAATCTGAGACAGTGTTCTGTGCCTTTCAGAAGCGGGCAGCTTCATACGGCTTGAGTACAGCTTCATCCTCTGGTCCAGGCGTTAAGTTTACAGACGAAAGGCTGCTCTGCTCTCTTGCTGGGGCTCTGAAAACTGGGCTCTCACAATTGTCATTTCAGCCATCTTCAGCAGCTTTGTCGTCCTTACCTGTAAGCCATCACCTGGCAGCAGAATTTCCAGAGCAGGTTTCTGGAATTCAAACCATCCATCCGTGTTGAAGCTAAACTTGCTGTGTCAGAATGCCATCGTGGGGACCTTTGCCGAAGGATTAATATCAGCATAAATTGATATCATCTGAAAGCTTAAGTAGGCTAATTAAAATTCAAAGTAAGAAGAATCAATTTTATGAAGATTTTTATTTCATTATTTGAATGGTGGAACAATGGTGGGGAAACTTACCTTTTATGGCTAATGTATGTAAAACAGAACTTAACGTCAGTCTACTTCAAATCATTTCATTTGACAGGGAAAAACTTGATTACTATGAAGTGTTTTTCATATTTATGATTAGATGCTGAATTGTGATATGTTCCCCAATCTGTATGGAGGACCATAATGGACTTCCAGAGATTTATGCGTCAGATGGTCATGGCGCTCACTGTCTGTATGTTGGGTGTTAAAGGTTTTCCTAACCTTTATTGGAGAACAAAATCAAGGGACTTTCATTAGACTTTAAATAAGATGATTTTTCTAAATTTTTTGCAAGTGGATTTGACTGCTAAAATGGTCCTATATTTGACACCACATAATAGATTAAAAATCCTAGGGAGTTACTAAATTACTGAAGGTATCACAATATTTTTCCCCTCAATTTACAAAATTTCCTGGAGAATTATAGGTCCAGGCATGAGAAGGGAGAGGACTGAGTTGCAGAAAAGGAAATCAGGATACCTAATTTAGGAATCTTTGTAAATGTTGGCCTTTATTACTGTTACTTCCAACCTCAGCATGCAAACTGTGGCCACCTCTTACCTTGGGCTTTGAGACATGCAGGTGCCAGAGTTTCTAAGGCGCTGTCTCTCCTGCCTCCTGGTTGAGGCATGTCCCTTTCTAAGGGAAGTTGACCCTTGTTTGCCGTTTAATTGCCTGCTGCTTTAAATAGTTGTGGAAGGTTGGTTGATGATTCACTGCCACTCCTGCTTAAATTGGAGACAATTTATGCCATAATGTATTTAAAGGGTCTCTTTAAAGGTTTATTTAAATCTTTTCCTGTTGTCATTGTGAAATGCAATAACTGTTGAATGGAAAATTGACAAAAGCTCTTTTTCCAGGAGGTCTTTTTGAAGCTAGAATATTGTGGTGACATTAAAGAAACCTGACATTTTAGCAAATTAAGATCAGATCTACTTTGCGAGTATTTCTCAGACGCTGCCCAGTCTTTCATGTCTTCTCACCTACTGTTGCACCTAATCTCTTACTCTAAATACAGTGATCATTCTGCACAGTCAGGCTAAGTTTGGGTACAGATACTGAAAATCTACAGAGTCAGTTTTCTCTTTGTTGTGTAGGGTGGCATATATTTGGCCTTCAAAACAAATCAGATCCTTAATTTTACCAGGCCTTACTTCATATTGTATAGACAGTTTAAGATGCCACCTGCAGGTGACAGCTCTTTTCTGTAAGAGGGCCCTGGTGATCTTAGTGCGGAAGATGAATGATTTTGTAACACCTTTGTCCTTCTCAGCACCTCGCTCTATTTGAGCAGCCCTGATCCTTGTACTTCCTTGCTAGTGCCCAAATTCATAAAGACCAGGACCATTTTGAGACAAGAAGAGAAAAAAAAAACACTTTTATGTGTAAAAATGTGAGTTAAAACTCTTTCAAACATTTGAATAGAATAAACTTTGGTTTCTTTATGCCATAATAGTACTTTGTGTAGTTTCTCCCACAAAAGTTCTGTTTTGAAGAACACAGACCTTCTGACAGCTTAACTCTTCTTGTCTCAGAATTGGAAAATTTTCACTCTGTCCTTTCTTCCTGAAGCCCTGGAGAATAAACTTGGGTTCCTTTCCCCAAACTGGATTTCTCTGGCATAAGTATATTTAAAAAAGAAATAATAGATTTATTCTTTGTATGTGAGTGTGTGTGTTTGTTGTTGTTGTTGAACTCTATGGGAATGAAGCTACCTAAGTCCTTTATGAACTGGGCAGATTATAAGTAAACATACAGAGGACTAATGAAACAACAAATAATAGCAGCCACAGAGACACAAGAAATGGTAAACTATACCTAGATTAATTGTTTAGAGTGCCGTAAACATGTTTGAGAGACTAGACCTACTCTTTATGGCCATTTTCTTCCCTAAATGTTCTCATAGGAATTACCTAGTTTTTGTCTTCACGATTAACCTGCCATGTTGATCTAGACTGAACCCCATTCTTAGCTGCTAGAGGTTTTCATTTATGGTAGACTTTGATGGATTTATAAGATACTCTGGAGCTTGCCCCTCATGAGGTGGAACCCCACATTCCCTGTAACCCTGGTAGCCACCCCATAACCCTTGGAGTAGATGATGCACACCCTAGTGCTCTGTGGTCCCTGTCCACGGATGGCTCACCCCCGGGTGCAGGCTGTACTGGTCTTACAGTCACTTCCTTTGTTCCCGTGAGTTCCCATTGCTTTGATCCTTGATTAGTCCACCCTCCCCTCAGCCCCGTTTCTCCCTGCCTTCTTTGTTAGCCAGAGGCATGGTGTTGTATATATGCACAGTTCTAGCATTATTAGCAATGCTTTGCTTTCTCTATTTAGTTGAGCATAATTTTATGTTTTAGGTCTCTAAATTGGATGATTCTACACTCCTGCGTTAGGTACTTTAATTTGGGAACACCTGCTTTTTAAAAAGCATCCTAGTGAGGTCCTCACATGCTCAAGCAAAGGCTAGAAGTGAGAGAACGGGTAATAGATGGTAGGCAAGATGAAACCGGGACGTTTCCACCCCCCTGTGCGACTGTTAGAATCACAGTTGGGGAAGAGGAGAAGAGTGTCTCCACAACTAGCTGTCGCAGTCTCTGTAGGATGGCATCCGGCCCTGTGTGTCTCTGGAGAGAAGCTGGAAGGAAAAGATATCCAGATGGGAGACAGAGAGGAGAGAAAAGCAAGCAGGTCTGATGGGTAGAACATAAAATGGATCAAAAAGCAAGATGTGGGTCATAGCAGCGGGAAGTGGGGAGGACAGAGATCCTGTCATAGAAGAGTGGCAGAGAAAGGGACAAATGAAGGCCAAAGGGGAGGATGATTTTCAGTCCTTTTAATGCCTTTGTTGATCACCTACAGGCATTTGCCCCTGTGAGGCACCCCTATGAGTATCTACCTTTGGGGTGAAGTAGAGACCTGAGAGTGAAGCCTTGTGAGCGCTCAGAAAGCAGTGAGGGTTAATGGTGAGACTGTAAAGGAGGGGTAATGAAAAATCGAGTAGCCGACCTTCCTTCCTTTTTCTTCATCCCTCTCCCTATCCCTTTCTTCTTTGCACTTTTCTTGGACATTGACATGGTGTTAAGCCTTGTTCTAGTCGCTGAGTGTACAAAGTTGAGTAAGACAGGAACCTTACCATCCTCTCCAGGGATTTCAACCCTTCCACTTTCTAGATGGCTCTCCTGGCTCATTAGGTAACTCAATCCTTAGGGGCCTAGGCTTCTCCCAGCTTGCTGTGTGAGAGGAACAAGAGAGCTGATAAAGCACTCTTTTATACTGCATCCCCAGGCAAATGGGACAATTTGTAAACCTTCTCCTGGGTATCCTGGGTAGGTTTATTTTCTTTAGAGCTGTGAGTGGCTGAGAAAACCCCAGAGTATGACTTTAAAAATAAAAGAAAAAACTCCCATGATGGACAAACTACCTTTTTTTTTCTTTTTTTGTTTTAATGAAGCAAGTTGTGACTTCCTCCATGATAATCTGGATTGCTTTCTTTTTCTCAAGTGTAGAAAGAGTATCAGTAACTTTTCTTCCCCTCAAGTGCTCTTCGTGTTGGCCTGATACCATAGCAATTACCCTGATGCTCTTAGTACATCTAATCTGACCTTTTTACTTAGTCCTCATCTACCTGATACTGTGACTCAAGAATCAGAGTCTTAATCCTCCATTTAGAGTTCTTCAAAACAGACCCCTCTATGGAGGCATTTGTGCTATCTAGATCTTTGCTAGACAGTATTTAATTTCAGCTCCAGCTGTGAAAATGTTTGATGTTAGCACAAACATTATTGAGCACCCACTGTGGGCCGGGCAGTAAAAGGCATTTTTTGCAGCCAGGGAGCCAACAATGCAGAAGGAGACAGATATGAAAACAGATAATTTCAAAACACTAGAGGGAGCGGAGCGGAATGTTGTGTTGGAGATAAGAACAAGGTGTTGCCAAAACAGAGGAGGGAACCTCACTTGATTGTCGTGAACTTTTTGGAAGAGTGATGGCGTTTTCTAAGAGAAAGGGTGGCGGGGCATCTGTGCAAATGGAACAGTCGGAGAAAATGCTTGAAATCTTGAAACAGCTTGCTGCGTTTGGGGAAGTATATATTAAATATTGCTGGCGTGTAAGGTTGGGATATTGAGAGATGAGGTTTGCTATGCCAATAAACAGGATAATGATTTCGGAGATAAAACATTTACACTACTTCCAAATCTTTTTGAGGATTTTAGAAACATCTTTTAACATAATTTCCATGTTTTAACCTGTTTATCAGAAACTTTATTTAGTGTTCCTATATGTAATTTTGTTGGCCTTGTTTGAGTTAACATGTATTTGAAAGAAACAAAACCTTTCTTTTTAATTTTGTCTTTTGAGAGGCTGCCCCTAAGTATTCTGAAGTAGTGCTGAATTAGAACTTCACCTGGCTTCTCATTTATTTCACACCTCATGATTTTTTTTCACCTTCATCCAGTCTCAGTCTTACCTTTTGGCCGCCTTAACAAATCATGATTCTTTCATTTCCTTGACTCACATACCCAGCTAGCTGAGCCAGTGAGTTAAATTTACCCTGAACGAACAGTACACTCTACCCTAACCTCCCCAACCCCCGCTCCTTGTAGAAGATGCACGTAGTTGCTGTTGTTGGTTGTCGAAGAGACAAGTAGAGACACACCGTCACCACACTGGTGGATGAATGAATGAATGAATGCCAACATTCATTGTAGAAGAGACAAGTAGAGACACACTGTCACCACACTGGTGGATGAATGAATGAATGAATGCCAACATTCAAGTTTAATGATACGTACTTGCTGCCTTTCCGTTGGTTAATTCAAAGTACTTCTGAAGCCATGTTTCCATTGACTTGATAACTGGTTCTTTCAGTGTTAACATGGCTTAGCATGTGCCTGATTTTTTTTCTTCTGTGATCTGCCTTTAAATTAAGTTCTTACGGTACTTGAACTGAGAAGCATAGGGAACTTAGGTTACATGAAAGAAAGAGATTTTGGACAAATTGTTACATACTCACATGGCTTGCTATGAAATGTTACCTACTGTCCACTTATAAATTTAGTATTGATAGGTGGTACGTGAAATAGGGTACTAAATAAAATTGTATATTGGTAACAGCTGGTTCAATGATAGAGCGTTCTCAGGAACAAAAGCATTTTCCAGCCAGTCATCCTGAAAGTTTGTTCTGGTTATTGTCCTCTCTTTTGGTAAGGGGCAGTACATTAATTTTAAAAGTAGAGCTAGTGTTTCAAGCTTGTGGCATAATCGTTGGTGCTATTTAAGCAGTCATGCCTTACCATTGATGAAAACGAAACCACGTATGTTGCTTTCTCAGAAGCCGACCGTGAGGGGGTTTTGCTCGGTGGAGATGGCCTGGAGATCGGTTACTTTTGCTGTTTCTCCATGCTGAAGGGAACCGTGAAATGTTAACAAGAAGGCTCAATGTCAGAGAGAAAGAGGGAGGCAACTTGGGCTTAGGTTCCTCCCACTACTAAAGAAAGTGCAGCTGCGTGTTTTTAATATGCACAGCAGGAGATTTCAGCAGCCTGATGATATATAGTGCATTAATGTTGAAAAGATAAACACGTTTGGAGAGCGCAGGAAGGGCCTTGTGTTTTTATGTTAGCAGAATGCTTCCTAATGAATAAGAATGTGCTGCTGGCTTCACAGAGCCATATGGCAGCTTGTCTAATTTTAGTTGGGTGCAGATGCATAATTCTCTCGTTTTTACCTTCTAGAACCTTTGAGATGCTACATGACTTTTCCTCTAATATTTCATCTATAGTGCTTGGCAAGAAAATGCCTGTCATTGTTTCAATGACTTCTTTGCTCTGCATGGGTCTCACTCCTGCTAGATTTGACAGTCACTTCACCTGAAATCATCCAGTTCATAAATGCAAGAAAAGATGGAAATTGTGGATATATTCCCCATTAGAGTCTGAAAATTTGTTGTGGAGGTGATTAGACTTGTTTTTGACATCAGTCTACTGAGAAATGGATAGATTTCTGGGTGAGTGATTTTACTCATTTTGAAGCAGTGGAATTAATTCTAAAACCAGTACAAAGTATCAGGTTCCATTTTATTTAAAGATTGTAATGCTTTAAATAACACAGCTTTAGTAAAAGCAGCTACCCTCATGCTCGACCAAACATAAAAATAACTTTGAAACTCTTAATTGCTTCACTTCTCAGGGATATCTCAACATGGGCAATGCTAAAAATTTCTACATATGTGTGAATACGCTATGTATGGATTTTCTTTTAGTTGGCACAGTTTTACAGAGTAACTGATGTTTGTTTGAATTCTGACTTTTTAAAGATAGACTAATTTCTACAAGTTCTCCACAGCCTCTTCAGATTAAAAAAAAAAAAAAAAGGTGAAAATGTATAAACTTCTACAGTAATGGCAGTATTACTCCGCCCCTGTAATAGGCAGGCACTTAACAGAATTTAGGTTTCTAAGTAATCAGTGGTGGTTGTCACTGCTGCCGCCAAAGTTAGAACAATTATGTGACTGTCCCTGGGCCATGACTACCATCCCTTCAAAGAGCTAGGACTCTGTTCCGGTAGCTGCTCTTGTAATGTTTTGGGGAAAGGCCCCTGGAGTTTATATTCTCAGATCAGTTGCCCAGTGAACGGAGAGACAAGGCTTGCTAATATTATGAGATTGAATAAGTTACTACAATCGGTAAATAGTACTTCAGAAGAACACGTAAAGGTGTTTTTTCAAAGCACCATTTCGTAACTTAAAAATAACTAGTTATACTCTTTTTTTTTAGATAAATTACTTTTTTGCTTGAATCGCAGTTTCTGATGTGTTGCTGTTCTCACAAGAAAACTGGAATTTTACTTTCAAATTTATGCTTGGAGATGCCAGTGATAAAGAGCAGTTTAATCCAGCTGCTTTAAAAAAAATAGCTGCTTTTCCTGGTATTTTTCAGTCACTTACACTTTTAGAGAGCAAATGCCTCCCTGTTCGCCTTTCCTTTTGTTCTGAAAGAAAACATGAATAATAATTACTTATGGAAAAAAAAACCGTATGGAATATAATATTAATGATTTTCCCCCAGTTTGTGGTGTGACTCATCTTAACATGGTCCCTGCTGAGATAGGGTTTTGTTCTTTGCTTTGAAACTGGAAATCTAATTAATTGGTATTGGATTTCTGGATTGCAGGTGAATGAAGGAGAGAACCAGGAGGAATTACTCCTCTACACAGTCACGCAGTAGGGAAGGGACAATCAGAGACGCATAATCGAGGCATCCTTGGACAGTCTCTCCAGTCAGGGTTTTCGTTTGTAAAACTGTGTAATTAAAAGATCGTAGCTATTTTATGATTTATTTTATCCTTTTGGAGGTGAGGAAGAAAAAGATAGAATGATTATTTTCATTGTTATTCTCTTATATAGTCTTTATCTAAAAAGAATACAATAATGGTTAAAATGCAGCAGAAAGAAATGATGACGTCAGGGCATGGAGGAGAAATCCTTTTCTAGGCTCTGAAAATTAAATTTTATTATCTCTCTGATTTAAGAGTTCCGTCTGTAATAATGACTAAACCAAAGCTAAGACGTTTCCTGAATGCAGCCAAGCACTTCAAGGGACAGAGGAGCAGGGGCAGAGGTCTGGGGACCATGCTTTCAGGGGACATCTAGGTCAGTTGGCATAACCGTTTATTAAGTAAATGTTCTGCATCCTACTTTGATGAGTGGCATCTAGGGTCTTTAAGGCTAGCGAGCGGCCATCTAAGATGCATCAATTGGTCCCAACCACCAGGAGTAAAGTAGAATGAAGAACACCAAAGTCACAAGGAAAGCATTAGCCCAAGAGACAGAAAGGGCCACATAAACCAGAGACTGCATCAGCCAGAGACCAGAAGAACTAGATGGTGCCCGGCTACCACCAGTGACCGCCCTGACAGGAAGCACAACAGAGAGTCCCTGATGGAGCAGGAGAAAAGTGGGGTGCAGAACTCAAATTCTAGTAAAAAGACCAGACTTAATGGTCTGACTGAGACTGGAGGATCCCCAGAAAGCATCGCCCCCAGACTTGCTTTCAACCCAGCACTAAAACCATTCCCAAGGCCAACTCTTCAGTAAAAGATTAGACTGGACTATGGGACATAAAATGATACTCATGAAGAGTGTGCTTCTTAGCTCAAGTAGATACATGAGACTAAACGGGCAGCTTCTGTCTGGAGGTGAGATGAGAAGGCAGAGAGGGTCAGGAGTTGGTTGAATAAACACAGGAAATCGGGTGGAAAGGAGGAATGTGCTGTCAGTATAGGGAGAGCAATTAGGGTCACATAACAGTGTGTGTATAAATTTTTGTATGAGAGACTAACTTGAATTGTAAACTTTCACTTAAACTACAACAATAAAAGAAAAAAAAAGAGTTCCATCTGTAATAATGAGATTTCATAAGGTTTTGATCATATAAAACTCTGGGACAAGCTTTCCACTGTTGAGTTTACTGAAGGGTATTTTTGTAACAGAATATATTTTGTTGGTTAATGAGTGCAAAATATAGAAGAGTAAATATAATCTATGACCGCTGAGAAAATTGCCTAATTTAAACCTATTAAATAGTGTGTTTTAGTATAGTAATGCTATACTTACAGAAGTATAAATATATCTAAGGATTTGAGTTTATTTATATCTGGCGTAGAAAATAGCTTACCCATTACTGAAATGCTCCGTTGAGATACCAGTATATGTCCAGTTGGCATAACAGTATATCTCAAAGGACTCCTTTTCTTCTTCCTGCTGCCTCCCTCCATTCCTCCTCCTCTTCCTCTTCCTCCTCCTTCTCCTGCAAACAACATTTTAGTGAGGACCAGAGTGAAAATCTCAGAATTCTTTGCCCTTTGCCTCTCATTTATTTATTCTATGAGTAGTGAAAGTTTCCTGTTCTCTTAATGTATATAAATAGCATTTGTGTAAATATTGCAACATTTTTACCAGTACTCTTGTATTCATCTAGAGACGCATTTGGAGTTTTCTTTCAAATCACACCTTCCACTATGTATTTTGAAATTGATCTTGTCAAAAATGTTCTTGTTTTTCATTTTTAGTGAGGGATTCCTAGTTCCAGCTTGGAGAAACGTTGTGCCAGTATCCCTTAACACTGATTTTTGAGGCCAGTCAGGGATTTCCTGCCACACGTTCATTCCTACCTGTTGCCTTGCTAGGCCATTGCTTTTGTCATCTATTCTAGTATCCTCCAGAATCTAATTCAGTTACAATTTATGGTATTTAATATAAATTAAATTATGAACTCATATGTAAGTTTATAATTTATGATATTTAATATAAAATAGAATATTTAACATTCTCAACTATGTGTAGCCATGTTTCTCTCTTCTTTGAACTTCAGGTTAGATTCCCCACAGTTTAGCCCTAAGTCGTTTTCATGAAGTTTGGTTTGATCGTTTAGACCTCCCAGCTAAAGTGTTAAGCTCTAGGATGACCAGGACTGATGTCTATTCAAGTCCTTTGCCTGTTTTTTTATTAGGTTGTTTGCCTTTTTTGTTGTTAAGATGTAGAGGTTCTTTATATATTCTGGGTATTAAACCATTTTCCAATATATGACTCCCAGAAATTTTCTCCCAACTTGTAGGTTGTCTCTTTGTTGATAAAGTCCTCTTTTTTTTTTAATTGTTGTTGTTGTTGAGACTATGCACAGCAAGACATACACCACTTCATCTGTTTCTACATGTACAATTCAGTGACATTGATTACATTCTTCTAGTTGTGCAATTTTTCTTACCCCCTTTTCTGAGTCATTCCTCCACCATTAACATAAATTCAATGCCTCCTAAGCTTCCTCTCCAGTCTTCTGAGTTGCTGTTGTGAATATGATCCCATATAGATAGTTCTTAAAAGAGCATAATGCTCAAGGCAGACAATTTTTACTAGTTAAGCTAAGCAATTGTTTGGTTTTAAGAAGACTTCAGGAATATTTTTGGTTTAAGGTTTAAAGATTACCTCAGGTCAGTAGTTTTGATGGTTCATAAAGTCCTTTGATGCACAAAAGTTTTTAATTTTGATGAAGTCCAGTTTATCTGTTTTCTCTTTTGTTTATGCTTTTGGTGTCATATCTAAGAATCTGCTGTTAAAAACTTGGTACGAAAGCATTATTCCTTATGTTTTTTTCTTAGAGTTTTATGGCCTTAGTTCTCACACTTAGGCACTTGATCTATTTGAGTTAATTTTCATATGTGGTGTGATATGTGGGTCCAACTTACTTCTTTTGCATGTGGAGATCCAGTTGTCCAGCACCATTTGTTGAAGAGACTCTTCTTTCCCGATTGATAGGACTTAGCCCCCTTGTCAAAAATCAATTGCATGGGTTTATGTCTGGACTCTCAATTCTATTACATTGATCTGTATACATCTATCAATTTCTGTGTTGCGTTTTGTTAGCTACTTCTGTTTCTCCTTTTAAAAATTTACCAGTTGAATATTATAAAGATTTTAAAAAGTCATGTTTATTATTATAAATAATTTTTCAGCAGTAATTATTGTTATCCAGGATTTCCCACTATGCCGCAAACACATGTTTTATCAGATCTAAATTATCACCTAATTTAAATTTTAGGCTCTTATGTCAAGTTATATCTGACCTATAGATTCCTAAAAATAAAATTCTGTGTACATTTGACCCTGATTCTACCTACCTTAATATAAAACTCCAAAATTCTTTGCTGGAGCATGTTGCTAGACCCAGACATGAGGACTTACCAGGGTTTAGGGATTTGCCTGATTGAGTTTTCAAAGTTTGAGTTTTTTTAAATTCCACAAAATATCAATAGACGAAATTAAGAAACTTGAGGTCCCTCAAATGATGATCAGAGCCTCAAAATGTAAACATCTCAGAGTGTAGTGATTGCCTTTAAGAGAATCAGAACTAGATTATTATCACAAACATTAATTTTAACCTAAAATGCAGCATTAGTACAGACCACAGGAAACAATAATCTGTCACTATTGTGGTATCAGAATCTCATATGACAAATAGTTTAATGTTTTCTAGTGATCGACTGTAGTTACCATGTTTCATTTGGGGTTACTAGCTGTTGCTTCATATCTCAGTCTCCTCAACTTTAATCTAAATTAAATATGTGCCTTAAAATGAATGAAACTATCAGTTGTAACAGTGGAAGGACAGGAGAACTGTGACTCAGAGAGAATATGAAATGTCTTGAAAGCTAGTAAGGCAAGGCAAGGTAATTCGTTAGTTAAGGCCAGGTTTCCTCAGGAAACCTTTTCTCATATTCTTGACCCCCACCTGCCTGCTTCCATTTGTCTCCCTGTACCTGGAGGGCCCGTGAGGCTAGAGGAGGAAGTCAGTCCCTCTTTCACCCATCCTCAAGTCCACTTGCTCCTAGGTTGAAGTGGTGGGTCTAGTCTGTCAGTCAGCCAACAAATACCTAGTGAAAACCTACTCTGAAACAGGGACAGTGCCAGCCATTGAGTGTTCAGACACAGTCCTCCCCGTTCATGAACCTTACCTTCTGGTGGGCATGGTGTGCTATTTCATGGACTGTGATTCTCATGGTGGGAGGTAGGGAAGATGGGTCAGAATCGCATGCAAAGAAGGCCTTTTCAGTCTGTACATGTTCCCGCTGCAAATTCTGATAGACTCCCTTCCTCTGCACACTGTTCTGTCTGAGGGTCCCTGCTGCTGCTGAAGGATGTTACTGATGGGAGCATGTTCTCCTGTGAGTAGTTAGGAGGTAGAGAAAAGGCCACATGTCACTCATTCTACAGGTATCAGCACAGGTGTTCCTGCACACTGAGTGCCACACACTAAAAACCAAAAAAAAGAAGAAGAATGCATAGGACCACATAAATATATAGTATCTATTCCTTGGTTTTCAAGATGTTATGTTAATAATGAACTTGGGGGCCTTAGACCTGAGGCATACTGGGCCCTTCACGTGCAAAGCTGTGCAGAGAGGTACGTGAGCCCTGTCCACATCCAGGTAGGCCCCAGCAGGGCGGCCCAGCAGTCCGCAGCAGGGGAGCCAAGGGCTGCAGGACTGGACAGTGATGCGCCCCAGGAACGTCCAGTCCAGCCCCAACAGGGAAGTGTCCTCTGAAAATTAGGTGAAGCAGCCAGTGATGGTGTGAGTCCTGTCTACGGCCTCCAAAAAATACCCAAACCCATTGCTTTCAAGTCAATTCCAGCTCACAGAGATCCTGTAGGACAGAGTAGAACTGTCCCATAGGATTTCCAAGGAGCGGCTGGTAGATTTGAACTGCTGACCTTTTGGTTTACAGCTGTAGCTCTTAACCAGTGCGCCACCAGGACTCTTGTCTACGGACTAGTGGGTAGGAAAATGAACAGAAACTGATAAGAAATCTACAGCCCCGTACCGTAGAGCAAACTGGCAAAAAGGAGAGTATACTCGGCTGATTTTTTTTTGTTTTCTGGATTTATTTGACAACGAAAAAGATTCTAGGAAAATGGGAGGGAGGGTCATATGCTGTAATTGTCTGAGCCAATCCTGTGGCCTGAGAGCATGAGCTGTTTCCTGGCCCAGTAAGGACTAGCTGAGGAATTGGGGTGAGGCGCGGCCTGCAGGTACGGCAAGCATTAATGGACCCAACTGTGAAGAGCTAGGGAAGGCAGGAAAAAAAACAAGTGAGGACTAACAGATATGTGGACTCAGGATACTGAGTTAGGACGTCTACCAACAAGTCACATCACTGTGTGTAGGTGGTCACAGTTATTCAGATCTAAGGAGGTGAGTCAGGAATGTAGTAGTTATTGAAGGAGATACAATGGCTTATGATAAGCTCTGCAAAGAAATTGCTACATTTGAAACTCAGAAAGAACTAATAATACAGATATGCTAACATTAAGTTATATTTGTATACCGCTTTATAGGAAAGTTGTTTTACATATCATCCCAGTTAATCTTGACACACAGTCTATGATACGGAAACCAAGTCCTTAAAAAGTTGGTGTGACTTACTCTGAGTCATACTTTTACTATGTGGCAGAGCTTGGACTTGAACTCCAGGTCATCTTTCCCTTCCCACTGATAAATATACATTGTGCAAGCTCTCTAGAATGGCAGTATTTGGAGAACCTGCATAATTCTTCATTATTTCCTAGGTTCTCTCTCAGCTACAAGTTAGGCTTTACGGATTTTCAAAATACTATGTAAAATCTTCTTTTACCAAAAGAAAAAAATGTGTGTGTGTGTGTGTATACAAACACATACATGTATACGTATACATACCAGGGTTGTGACAGGAGATTGATTCTGAGTGCTAAACTGATTTACCATTTTCTTTTTTTGCATTTAATTACATTGATAACATGCAGTGTAAACAAGGATATAATTTATTCAGGTACAAATAATTGGCACGTTGTTTTCTAGCAAGTTGTTGATACATGTTATACATTAAACCTTTTTTGTATTCTTGAAATAACTAGTTTACACATATTGTGATAAATATGCATCTATTTCTACCGCAGGCGTTTTCACAAAATAGTCTCATTCTTTGATGGAACACCTTCCCTGGCCTTGTGGGCCCGAAAGCTGCCTTGCACAGTTCCAGTCCAGGAGTACATATTATTGGCCTCTGTGCTAGGCAGAAGGGCAGCCATTAAACTTCTCCGTGTGCCTGATAGGGTGCCACTTCTCTCTGTCTTAAATTGTTAAGCATCTTGAAACAAGTCAGCAACTAAACCTTTCAGGCTACTTGAAGTGTGAGTAGAAGTGGAACAGGTCAAAGAGTGAGATGGTCAATGTAGAGAGCCACATGTGTGCGGCCATGGCCGTCAGGACTCCTGTTTATTTCTTCTTTGGATGTGTACAGTTGTATGGTCTCTGCAGACCCTGCTGAGCTCCGGACAACAGACCTCTGTTATCCTAGTTTGGGGACTCTATTGAGTAGAAACTAATTGTGCCATGTTGTATAGCAGTTTTGTAATCTAGGAAAAAATGCCTGTAAGGGACTAGCATGAAACCACTAAACTCATTTTATCAGCTGCCTACAAAGGGATCTGAGCCACAGGTTCTTCAGGTGAAAAGTCAGTGTTCTGGCCCCTGCTTCCAGCAGCGCCCCCCCACCCCCCCATTCAATGGCAGTGGGGATAGAATCTAACTTTTTTGTAGCCACATCTGATCCCACTAGGGATTTTAAAAAACCACTGCACTAAAGATGTTTCTGTGTCACTCGGTCTTGAATAGCACTGCCATTTAATTCACACTTGTGTTTGTTGTAGAGAAAGCAGCGGCTGCCAACATAGATGAAGTGCAGAAGTCAGATGTCTCCTCTACAGGGCAGAGTGTCATTGACAAGGATGCGCTTGGGCCTATGATGCTGGAGGTAGCACACCCTCATTTTGGTTCTCTATTTTAATATGTTGTTGATATTCACATTATTAAATTTAATTTTTAGGGGAATGAAATTTTAGGATGATCCACACTTAATTTTCACTCTTAAGGTTGAAGTACTGTTGACCTCATGAGCTTACTAATATCCATCTGTGGAGTCCCTGGGTGGCGCAAACAGTTAAGCATTGGCTACTAAACGAAAGGTTGGTAGTCTACCCAGAGGTGCCTCAGAAGAAAGTAGGTTTTTTGGCAGTCTACTTCCAAAATATCAGAGCCACTGAAAACCCTGTGAGTACAGTTTTACTCTGACATACATGGGGTCTCATGAGTCAGAATCACCTTGATGGCAGCTGGTGTGTTTCGTTTTAATCTGTCTACCCATTATCTATCTATTATCTGTCTCTATAAGTGTTCCTACTCCTGCTTCCAATGTATGTGTGTATGTTTGTGTATATGTGTGTAGTGTGTGCATGTATAATATTTTAATATTAACAATACAAGATTAAATTAAGCTGCATTAGAATATAAGTTGACAGATTTCAACTGCCAGCCGAGCATCCATTTTAGAAAACCATGTTTACAAGTGTTATTAAATTCTGTGCTGATTCAAAATTAGTTTGACATGTTCCCAAAATTCTTAAATTTTACATGTTCGTCCTGTAGGTGCCTGTATACCCAGGTCAACATTTGAAGACCAAAGAGGAGGTTGATGCTTTTTTTAAATGCTACTTCGAACTTGTTTCTGTATCTGATCGAGAGATGAAAATTAAAATAATGGCTATAATGAACTTTTTAGATAAGGATCATAAGTGTAATGGTTGGTCTTAACTGCTTGTTCTTTAGTGCTTTTAAGAAGTTTTATGGCCAGACTACTGCCTAGAATTTGTAAAGTCCGGCTTTCCTGTTTTATTAACTAGTACAGTATTAAATACCAGGTGCTTTGCTGTACCTGTTCCAAAATTACAATTCAAGTCGGTGAATATATAGCAAGAAGCAGAGGAGCCCTGAGACATAAATTTATGTCAGTTCTCAGGATAATTTACTCTATTGGTGATAATGATGAGGTTGAAAAGTACCACGTGGCTAGAAGCTTTGCAGTATTGTCATTGGAGAATTGGTTAGCTTGTTGCATCAACCACAGATATATAAGAAATCAGAATTTTTAAAACAATGATCAACCAATGGTTTCTCAACCTTATCACCCCTCTTTTTTTCAGTAAGTGCATAAGGTGATTTTTATTTTTAGAAAATGTAGTTCTGTGAAGATTTACCATATAATTTGAAGTGGATGAGGCACAGTAAGGAGCCCTGGGGGGCGCAGTGGTTAAGCACTCGACTGCTAACCAAAAGGTCAGCCATTCAAGCCCACCAGCCATTCCATGGGAGAGAGACGTGGCAGTCTGCTTCCGTAAAGATTTATACAGCCTTGGAAACCCTATGGGGCGGTTCTACTCTGACCTGTAGGATCACTGTGAGTTGGAATTGACTCGACAGCAACAGGCTTGGTTTTTAACGGGTGAGGCACAGAAAGCACTGACCCAGTCTTTGAATTAACAAATGACAAAATTCATTCCTTGGATTTCTCAGAGCTAGCCAGGGACAGGGCTTTGACTAGACCTGATGGCCAAAAGGCTTTTAATGACCCTGTGTTTGCCCTTGCGTATCTTCTCTCGAATCACTGGCTTGAAAACATCCAACTACAGTTTCCAGGGAAAGAGCAAAACACACAAACTGGTTTTTCATAGTCAACAAAGGCAGCAGAAGCCAGAGAGTGCTATTTCCCACTTGGTTCTTAGCAGCAGCTAATGAAAACTGTAACTAGGTGAAAGCTTCAGAATTACACGAAAGACAGTAGATAACATCCTTTGAAAAAATTTTGAATTACAGACAGAAAGTTGATTTGAAAGTTACGGTAATCTAAATTATTACATTTTGGAAAATCCCATGTATCTGTGTTTTATCATTGTATCTGGGGGAAAAATTAAAGTAGGGTGGAAACTTCCTGAGAAGGCTTTTGAGGCTTCTAAAATGAAATGCTTGGAGTAACCACAAAGCAGTGACGCAGGCCCTTTAAGAATGAGTTCATTAATCGTAGAAATCACATTGCTAGATCACTGGACCTTATCTCAGAAAATCAAGCCAACATTTTTGCTATTTCAAAATAGTCTTTTGAGAATCCAGTGCATTGAGTAAGTACCTCTGTGGCAGGATGTTAGAGCGGTGATGCCTGAATCTGGTGATTTATGGTTGGAATTTAAATCTTTAACCCGGTTTACACGTAATAATTTAAACAGGGAAAAACTTGTTCTCGTTGAGCTATTCCCAGGCATAGATGCACACCCATGCTTGCATCATAGCATAGTGGTTGCCAGGCAACAAAACCAAATGTCAGCTTTTTTCATCAGAGCATATCATAGTGAGCTTAAAAAAAAACACAAACAGCGTTATGAGCTAAAACAGCTTCATCTCTGAGTTTTATTATGCCACAAATCAATTTATTTACCACAGTACAGAGCAGTAGGAAGCAACATGTACTTTCAAAAGTGAACGATGGGTAATATAATTACGAAAATGTCTACTGAATGTGTATCTAAAGCAGTGACTTTAAAAAGGACACTTGGTACATAACTAATCGCTGGCTTACTCCCCCTGCTCTCCCCACACAGACACACAGACACGTGGGCACGTACACACACTCAGACAAGGACGGTTTCTCATGGGTTAGTGTCATTGTGTTGTGGAAGACCATTACCTATAGTTTGCTTTGCCCTGGATATTGTTTATACCATTGAGAAAACCTGACTGAATATTTAAGAACAGCTTAAAATTAAGTGGTGTGTTTTTTTGTTTTTTGTTTTTAAATAGAAGGTACCCACTGCTGCCTTGTGGTTAGTTCTAATTTGAAAAAGCACTTAGTTTTGTGGTGAGAATAGAGTCAAAGATGAAAGATGTTCAAAGATAGCCCACAAATTTGGAGCCTGTTAAAAATAAAAACTTCAGGAGAAAACAGATTAGGGGAAAAGTAAACACTTTATGCCCCATCCATACCCGTTGCTATATGGGTATGTACATAGAACATTCATATTAGAATAATAACTATCACGAAGAAACTATGTGGCACAAACTGGCTGGGCCAGGTGGCCCTGGTTCTAGGTGTGACTTCTCAGTATCTGGCCTTTTCTAGTCCTGATCACCCAGCTGATCCCCAGACCAGAGCTCTGA
The DNA here is from genome assembly GCF_000243295.1 of Trichechus manatus latirostris. Classification (NCBI taxonomy): domain Eukaryota; kingdom Metazoa; phylum Chordata; class Mammalia; order Sirenia; family Trichechidae; genus Trichechus; species Trichechus manatus. Next base: position 7,361,286 of record NW_004443954.1, read on the forward strand.
CAAGCAAGGACCAAAAGGGGAGAGGAGGGACAACTAAGAAAAACTCACTGAACCCCAACCTTTTTATCCCTAAGGTGGACATGATTAGAAAATGGGGCTGGGTGTATAAATTGGAGTAGAGCATTTTGCTACACAGTAATCAAAAGCATGAGCTTTGGGGTCAAGGGCACCTGGATTCAAATTCCAGCTCTGCCACTTACTAGTTGTAAGATCTGAGCAAATCACTTAACCTCTATGAGCCTCAGTTTCCTCCTCTGTAAATTGGGAAAGATAAAGTATGCCTTCCAGGTTGTTAATATGAAAACAAGACCACGTGTTTAAGGCATGGCACACGTGCCCAACACCTATTATTCTTATCTTTATTTCCTGAAATGATCTAGATTCTTCATCTTCTCTCTATCTAGACTGAGATGACAAGGAGGAGTGAGGCTGTGAGCCCCTTACAGGAGACATGTTCCTAGTCTAGGGGACTGAGGAACCTGCATTTTAATAATCTGGAAAACAAGTACTATGGGAGGGCACCGTTGGCTGACTTCCCCGTTCTCACTGTAGAAACCAAAACTCTGGTCCCTTTGCGGTCTCAGGACAGTGCTGGCCTTATCTAAGCCTGAGGTCCCCGTGAAGACTGGTTTGCTGTAATGAGGTGTACTTCCCAGACCCCTTTTCCATATACACCAAACAAAAAAGGATTCATTTCTTTGAAGGTCTGAGATCATCTGTGATTCTTTTCATTTAAACTCTGTTAGCTTTAAAAGTAGTAAAATTTTCTGTTTTTCTCTGGGCATTTATCCTTAAACTGAGGATAAATTACCACTTGACCCCCTTCCTTCCACTGTATAACATGAAAAACTGTAGAACAAAATTCCTTTGTACTGAGCTGGTAACATAAAGTTAGTTTTGGCCCTGTGGAGTCCGTCAGTCTCATTCTGAAAATACAGATAGATGTCTGTACACTTGCACTTGGCAATGATCTCCTGACAGTTAACAGAGTCCGTGTTTGTCATTTAGTTTGTGACAAGAAACCCTGATCTAGGCTGTCTCCCACTTACTGAGATGGAATAATCTTTATTTCACCAAAAGAAAATGTGTTAATTGTTTCTGAGAACTATGAGTGGGATGAGGGAGATCTCTTTTCTATCCAAGTGTGAATCGTGTGTTTCCCTTAAAGGGATTATATCCTTCACAATTGCATATGATTTTATGTGGCATCCTTTCTAACACAGTTTGTTCCTTTTCCCTTAGGCCCTTGATGGGTTCTTCTTTGTAGTGAACCTGGAAGGCAACGTGGTGTTTGTTTCAGAGAATGTGACACAGTACCTAAGGTATAACCAAGAAGAGCTGATGAACAAAAGTGTATATAGCATCCTTCATGTTGGGGACCACAATGAATTTGTCAAAAACCTGCTGCCAAAGCCTATAGGTAAGTGTTTATCTTCTGGTTCTGCCTCCCCCTGCCCCCTCCCCCACCCATACGTACACATTGTTTTGGTTGGAGGTGGGTAAACTAGAACTGTATTATGTTAATTGGGAAAAAGAGTGAGCAGTTTTTTAGGATTTAGGATTTAGTGTTAAGAATTTCAGATTAGAAGTCATGAAAAAAAAGACATCTTCAGGTGTTGATCTTGAACGATCATTTTGATACTATATTTAAAGTAAATGAAAATATAAATAATTCGTATGGAAAGTACTCATGGGGCAGCAGTTTTCATGGTTTTTTGGTTTTATTTTGTTATGTTGTAAGAAAGTGCCAAATTGCCTCCACCCTATTCAATGCCAGCTGACTCTTTTTGTCCATTTTCTCTATGACCACGTAAAAAGTAGAGGGGGTATAAGAAGTCTGAGATTTCAGTTTGAGTCCCGCGTGTGTAAAGAGCATGTATGTGGGTTTCTACAAAATAAAATGTTAAGGAACAAGTGTTGTATAGAGGTGTTCAAATGCTGTTAGCCCAGGAGCCCTAAATGGGCGCTTTCATTTCTCCAGTGGCTCAGTGGTTACCATCTTCAGATGCTGCCTCCTCACCCACTCTGCCTGTTTCAGATTTCCTGACTTCTCCACCTTATTTTGAAGACCCTGTCCAAAAGTGTGTGTGATTATTAAGGGCCATGTTTCGAAGTGGGTGATTCACAGCGTGGGCCCACTTTAGTTGCTGCTCTGCAGTATTGTTCCCACTTACTAAGTAGTTCTTTTTTTAATATTCTCACTTAAACTGATGATGCTAAGAATGTCTTCACAGATAAAAAGAAGTGCAGATTTTAGTACAGAATAAGGTCAAGTTCTGAGTTAGCAAATACTCCTATTCTTTTCCTTAAAACTATTTTATATTAGCTGGTCTTATTTTTTCCGCAGTAAGTAGGAAAACCAAAAAAAAAAAAAAAAAAAAAAAAACCAAAAAAATTGCCGTGGAGTCAATTCGGACTTACAGCAACCCTAGAGGACAAAGTAGAACTGCCTCATAGGGTTTCCAAGGAGCAGCTGTAGGGTTTGAACTGCTGACCTTTTGGTTAGCAGCCAATCGCTTAACCACTGGGTCATCAGGGCTCCAAGCAGGAAAAGGTCCTTTTTAATTTTCATTATTGCTAGCTTTTCCTTGATATAGATAACCCTTTGTTCAAAGTGACTGTAACAATAATACAAAATGTATTATACTGGTATGAGATTTCTTTATTCTATTCTTTAGTAAATGAACAAGAAAATGGGATTTCTTATTTCAACTAATATTGTAGATTTCTTCAATAATTTTATGACTTCCTCTTCAAAGGACCTATACTTATTAATTCACTATTATTAATTCACTTTTCTAAAGAGCTCATTGCCATGCTTTATATTGTACCCTTTTTTACTTTAAGCTTATTAACCTGAATTAATAAGAACTCTTTCCTTTTTGATGACTTTGTAGTCTCCATTCTATATAAGCTTTTAAAAATGCAAGTGCTGAAAAAAAAAAAAATCCTCCCAAATGTCTGCATAGATGTGTGAAACAACTATCTGTAGTTCCTTCTGTGATTTTAAAATGATTTCTTGTGGTTAGCTTGATATTTACTTTTTTTTTTTCCTTTCTCGGGTTTATTTCTTCTTTTATTCCTTTTTAGCTGAGTGGCCACGGGGTTAGCATTTGGCTCACTGTAACACCCAGATGTCTTTTTAAGAGTTTTCTGACTGTGACTTTTGAGAGTGTATTTGCTGTTCCTAGATAACTGGTCCTTTTTTTGATCCTGTCTCATTGTCCTACTGGTCATCTGGAAAACAAGGAAGTTGACCATTAATTCTCAAAATCAGTCATTCTTTTGTTTCTTTCATTGTTTTCTATAATCCATTTTTTTTAAAATGATGTCTTTCCTTGTTTTCATTCTCTCTCCTGAATTAATGTTACATATTTTAGCTTTGATGCTTAAGTAGAAGACTTGTGAAATCGTTTTTTACTTCAAAAGAAATAAATGACATTATCAATGTGTCCTCAAAGATTTTTCTGTCTTGTTGAGGAAATAAACATGAAACAATTAAAAAAGATCATAGTAGAGTACTTTGGCAACAGCTGGATTACAGAGTGTACACTAAAATTTCTGTAGAATTTGCGAAAAGAAAGATCTATAAGAGGAGACAGTGTAGGGTACCTAGAATAGTCGATTTGGTATTTACTACTGAAGAGCTCTGAGTTAGAATCAACTGGACAGCAGTAGGTTTGTTTTGTGTTTATTTGTTTGTTTTTTACCGAGGAGCTCAGCCTCAGAGCATGAGTACCTTCAAATGGAAGAAAGAGGCAGCCTGACATTTTAGATAGGGTGGCAGGAGCACCGACATGCGTGAGGGACTGGGTGTGGAGGAAGACGTGGGGAGGGTTGTGTTGGGGAATGTGAAAGACCTGGTCAGAGGGACAAGGTGAGGCCAGTTAATGAGATTTGGAATTATCGGTTTGAATGGACTTCATACTCTCACTCGGACTCATCAAGTCCAAATCCTTCGAAAGAATTTAATATGTGCTGCAGTCGATGCCACTTAGAGATTTTTTTAGAAGAGGGTGATATATCTAAAACTAGAATGTAAGTGAATCAAAGTAACTTTCTAAGAAATCAAAATTAGGAAGACCCAAAAGTAGACAACCACAGTATAGTGACCCTCGTAATAAATAATAAAGGCCTGAACTAGAAGAATGGAGAGTAAGAAGTGTAGAAGACATTTTGAAAATCCGATGTATTTTTCCTCCTCCGGATTATAAGACTATTTAAGGGAAGCGTGAAAGTACTGTGTACATAAATGTAAAATTACCATATTTTTTATATCATTTTGATAATTCAGCAACAGTGAATCTGATGTTGACTTTTTTATACTATTGGATTACCTTTGCCTTCCTCAGTGAATGGGGGATCTTGGACTGGTGAGCCTCCTAGGCGGAACAGCCATACCTTCAATTGTCGGATGCTGGTAAAACCTTTACCTGATTCAGAAGAGGAAGGTCATGATAACCAGGAAGCACATCAGAAGTATGAAACTATGCAGTGCTTTGCTGTTTCTCAACCAAAGTCCATCAAAGAAGAAGGAGAAGGTAGGGCAGAAATCTCTAGAATAGTCTGTGTGTTTATCCCTGTACTACATCTTTCACTCTCAATCTAAAATTAGTGGTCACATGAAGAAAAATTTAGAGGTAGTTTCTTTGTTCTTCTCACCTGCTTTACAATGATTAGCTTTCTGTGATAAATTCAATTTTTTAAGTCTTTAGACCAGCACTGTCTAATAAAATTTTCTGTGGTGATGACAATTTTATACGTCTCCGCTGTCAATATGGCAGCCACGAGCCACATGTGACTGTTGAGCACTTGAAACATGATTAGTGCAACTGAAGGACTGAATTTTTAATTTTATTAAGTGTAGATAGCCACATGTGGCTGGTGACTGCCATATCAGTGCAGTTCTACAACATTGGTGGTTAACCTTGCAGTGACCCTAGACTCACTTGAAAATCTAATGTAAGGTGTGTGCCATAGCCCTAGAAAAATGCACACAGGTACAGACATTTTTCACATACTTTTCAAGGTATTAATGGATTCGGTATAGCTTGTCCATGAGCACTGGATTCAGAATGTGGGATAATAAAACATAGTACTTTAGAGAGGTTAGAGATGGGAGTGGGGATTGGACGGAAGCGCAAACTATAAGCTCACAGGATGTTCCTCTTAAAGAAATAGTGATTACTGCACATCCTGCAAGCAGGCCATTCCACGCAGCTGAGTATCCCCCTCTGTAGTATGCGATGATATTATTATGAGAATGGAGGGGAAATGGCAGAGCACCACAAGTAAAGTGGACACATCATGGGTTTGTAATCAGACAGACCAGCTCTGTGACTTTGGGCAAATTCTTTCACTTTTCTGAGCATCGGTTCGTCTATTATCAAGTGAAATCGCTAATACCAATATCAGACTGCAGTAAGGATTAAATGACTATGCCTGAATCGTGGATAACATGTTTTTTTACATTTAAAATATGTAAATTTTTTTTAATTTAAATTTTATTGGAAAGAATATCAGAGCTGTTACAGATACTTAGTTTTTCAAAATTAAGTTTTTGCTTAGGTATGAAGTGTCAAATGATTTTATTCTCTTTTCTGCAACAGCAATTGCTGCAAATTCATAAAGCAGTATAAAAAAGGTATACTTTAGCTAATTTATGAATTTGTGCTTTACATTTAAAGGTTTTTGTGTCTTTAAAATCCTGTGTTAACATACTATAGCATAAGAGCAGGGCTTCTGAGCCTGGTCTGCTCTAGTTCAAATCCTGACTCCACCAAAGTTTTGTGTGATGTTGGGCAAGTTGCTTAAACTTTGTGCTTTGATTTTCTCCTCTGTTAAGTGGAAATAATGCCAGTACCTATCTCATAGAGGTATAAAGAGATTAAATGAGTTTATAGCCTGAAAAGCCACTCAAAAGATGCCTCACTTATAGTACAAGCTCAAAAAATTTAGCTTTTACTGTGTTGAGGATGATGATTACATTTTAATTTTGTGATACCAGTTATTACTGGATATGTTTCAAGACATTCTTTCCCAAATTTAAAGTTGAATGACCACAAATCAGTGACAGAAGAAGATACAAAACCAAAACCCATTGCCATCGAGTCGATTCCAACTCACAGCAACCCTATAGGACAGAGTAGAACTGCCTTTATTTTTTAATAACCTTTTCTCCAACATTATTGAAATTCAAAGGACTGTGCGATATGCTCTGAGCGTTCCAAAGATAAATAAAACATTTCCCTGCTCTCCAGAAGTGAGCACAGACATATAAAACAGCTGAAGTGGGGTGAGAAGGAAATGCTTAGTGTTGGCTATGTGAGAAGCTAGCTGTGGCCAAGAGTCTAAACTGTAACAGGCCTGTTTATGGCACACACTGCATTTCCCAGGTACCGTGGCTATGTTCTCCAACTGTGGGTCTACACTCACTTGATAGTCTTTGTCTTCACTTGCATATTGCCATCCTAAGGTTATTTATATACTTTGGAAGAAGGTGTATTTTTCCTGTATCTTAGATTTAGATCTAGTTTTTCCATATCCCAGTGACCCTAAGACTCAAGAAGCAAACCCTTGACGATGCAGAGCATCAGATTTTAGTTTTCTTTTTTTTGTATTTTGTTATGAAATAAGCTGGTTGCGTCTATCAGCCATTTACTAAGAAAGATTCCGTTTTTTTCAAACCTCACTGGAGAGATGGTTTCAGGTTGATAATCCTCTAGAGCAGTGGAAGATTTTTGTCAGGTGTTTGGTGAGGTGGCTGCCCTAGCCCATCCTGCACAGCACAGCCCTCCACTCCCGGTGCCTTCCCACTGGAGTCAAGGAGAGGAAAAGGCCGGCGAGGGGCTTTGCCGCTCTCTCCCTTGCTGACTGAGAAGGTTAGACGGTCGTAAAGACATTTTGGTTTGTTTGTATCACTAAAAAAGCCTAATGGGATAAACGTAATTGTATGATTTAAGATTTGCAGTCCTGCTTGATTTGTGTGGCAAGAAGAGTTCCCCTGAAGGAGAGACCAGTTCTGCCTTCATCAGAAAGTTTTACTACCCGCCAGGATCTCCAAGGTAATTTTTTTCCCAAAGAACTCATTTTAGAAAACTTACATATTGGTAAATGCAAGAAATACCTTTGACAGAATGTGAAGACACTAGTGATAGTGATTGTTTGTGGGACAGAGGTATCGAGGAGCTGGAGGACAGGGTGGGGACAGTCATTTTCACTGCATACCCTTTGGTACTATGAACCTGCACAACCTATTCTGAATAAATAAATTTAAGTCTTTTTTAAATTATTTCGATAAATAATTATCAGCCTGTAGGTATAATGCCTGCTGTTATTTAACAGGCAAGATCACTTCGCTGGATACCAGCACCATGCGGGCCGCCATGAAACCCGGCTGGGAGGACCTGGTGAGAAGGTGCATTCAGAAATTCCACACACAGCATGAAGGGGAATCTGTGTCCTATGCTAAGCGGCATCATCATGAAGGTAAGCATCTCTAAAGGCTATTTTTCTGGCAGTTGATTTTACTTAAATTGTTGCTTCCTCTGAAAGCTTTCAGTGATCCCTAAAGTACAGCTTTGGGGGCTTTGATCTCATGACCTTTGTGGTTCACATGTACCTGTGTCATCTGGCCCAGAAGATGCAGCATCTGCAGGAAAATTTCACAGGTGAACCTGTGAGACAGAAGGGTGTGCAGAAGGAAATAGACTAGGAAGCGACATTTCACATAGACAGTCAAAAGGAAAGGGAAAGAGGTCGTTTTGTTTGGTTCTAAGGCTTTTGGATATATAAGGCAAGATAATAAGGTACATCTCATACCATAAAATATATTATCTGAATCATAAGGCAAATTTGGAAATGAAAATTGCAAGATCAAATGAATCACTGGTAGAGGTAGCAGTGGGAGCCAAGCCCTCCTTCAAGATGATGACCAACAAAGACTACCCAGATCTGGGCCAAGGAGGCCCAGGCAGATGAACTGACTTGTCCGAGATCACACAGTTAATTCACACAACAGCTAAAACTAAACTCAAGTCTTCAAAGTCATATTCAGTAATAGTAGCAGCCGTTATTGAGCTGCTAGTCTTATCTGGCATTGCACCTTCTTCCATTATCTCACTGATTCTCACAGCACACCTATCAAGTCGGCGTTGTCACTCTCCTACAGATAGGGAAGCTGAGCCAGGTGAAGTGACTGGCTCAAGATTGTTCCACTAGTAGGTGGCCACGCTGGGAGCTCAGTCGGAGGCCTGGCCTGGTATTCACTGTGCTGTGCTGCTCCCAGAGTTCTTTCCATTGAGTCACTTTCTTCTCAAGTGAATTTTAGTTTTGTGTGAACGAAGCAGGACCAGAGATAATTCCTTTGCTTTAATAAGTGCTGTGCCAGGGGAGGAAACCCTGGTGGCATAGTGGCTAAGAGCTACAGCTGCTAATCAAAAGGTTGGCAGTTCCAATCCACCAGGCGCTCCTTGGAAACCCGATGGGGCAGTTCTAGTCTGTCCTATAGGGTCGCTATGAGTCGGAATTGACTCGACAGCAGCAGAGTTTTTTTTTTTATGTCGGGGGAGGGTGAACTTTTTTCTCCTTATCTTGTGATTCTTCTCAGGCTCTTTATATCTGGACAGGCTACACTTGGTTAAGATATGTAGACGCCCCAAGGAATTTTAGAGCAGCCCACGTGTTGGGAACTGGGAGCAGTGCCGTGTGCCGCGTAACTCAGCTTGCCACGTTTTTCTGCATAATTATTGAAAATAATAGTTTTATAATTTTAGTTGTCATCATCTGTTTAATAATGCACTGTGACCTTGGCATTTTACCTGTAGTGTTTGTAGGTTTAAGTGCTATACCTGATGGGTCACTTCACCAGAAAGCACAGATCGTAGTAAATTATCACTCTTTCCGTTCTCTGACTTTTTCTTCATCCTACTCATGTGATGCTCTCTAAGAAATAGTACCTCATCCAACAATTTGTGTCTCCCAGCATTTTCTTTAAGTTGGAAAAAAATAAGAAATATGCATAGTATATTTGACAGAAATCAATATTTAACCTACCATTTCACTAGATGTGATTTAAAATAAAAAGAATAACATCAAAAAATAAGAAATCACCATGAGCATATGTATTCACTATCCCTGGGTCCTTAGTACAGTGCCCTGCATTTAATTCTGTGGCTCTCTAATTTCAAACATTTTCCCGATTTCCTTACGAAAGAGTGTATACAGAGGTACCAGGCACTGAAAGACAATTCCAAGTAGACATCCCAACTTATTAAATAGGTAAGAAGGAGATGGTCATTTCCATTGAAAAATAATCTACTGGAAGGCTTTGTTTAAATGGGAGAACTTCCTAAAGGCATTCAAGTGCACGCTTACAGATACCTAGTTAGCAGAGATGTTTGATGTAGACCAAATGGGAATGAAAAATCTTCAGGGATCATAGCCAAGGCCAACAAATTTCTAAAATTATAAGCCATTGGAAATATGAGTCCTATTATAGAAATTCTGTTTATATCACCTTTTAGTAACATTATGTAAAGCAAGATACATATATGTACAGTAATTCATTTCTGGTACCGCCCCTTCCAAGGAACTTCATATAACAATTGATAGCAGGAGGTAATACCTAAATACTGAAACAGCAGAGGGGATTTCATAGGCAAATTTCCCAAAATGAAATTCTGCCAAGAAATCAGAATCCACAGTGTATACAAATAGTCTAGCCCACCACCACCACTCACACACATACGCACACACTTGTGGCACTTTTGGGGCATGGTGAATGTGCTTGGTTGCTTTAAGGCTAGCTACTCAACCCACAAAATTTGTGCTGAGGATTTTGTGGTAGAAACATGGCAGTCTTCTTAAAACAGTATGAAAAACCAAGAGTCCCTGATGGAGCAGGAGAAAGGTGGGGTGCAGGACTCAAATTCTGGTAAAAAGACCAGATTTAGTGGTCTGACTGAGGCTGGAGGAACCCAGGAGGACATGGCTCCCAGAGATGCCGTTAGCCCAGAACTGAAGCCATTCCGAAGCCAGCTCTTCAGATAAAGATTAGGCCGGACTATGGGATCGAAAATGATAACTTGTGAAGAGTGTGCTTCTTAACTCAAGTAGGTACATGAGACTAAATGGGCAGCTCCTGTCTGGAGGTGAGATGAGAAGGCGGAGAGGGTCAGGAGCTGGTTGAATGGACATGGGAAAGACAGGGTGGAAAAGAAGAGTGTGCTATCACAGTATAGGGAGAGCAACTAGGGTCACATAGCAATGTGTGTATAAATTTTTATATGAGAAACTGACTTGAGCTGTAAACTTTCACTTAAAGCACAATTTAAAAAAAAAGTAAGTTTAGTAGAATATTAAATTCAAATTTAAAAGTATTTAAATGGGAAAATTTCTCAATTAAACTTACCTTTTAATGTTTTTAAAATGCTTTTATTTAAAAGTTTAAAAAAAGAAAACAGTATGAAAAACCAAGCCAGTTGCCGTCCAGTTGATTCCCACTCACAGTGACCCCATGTGTCACAGAGTAGAACTGCACTCCATCGGGTTTTCATGGTTCTGACCTCTCAGAAGTAGATAACCAGGCCTTTCTTCCCAGGTGCCTCTAGGTGGGCTTGAACCACCAACATTCTGGTTAACAGCTGAGTGTTTAACCATTTGCCCCACCCAGGGATGTCTAAGACAGTACAAGAGGAAGCTAAATTATGACCACTTTTTTTCTGAATTGAAATGTTCTTTTTTATATATAGCATTAGACAATTTTTTAAAAAGTCGTTTTAAAAGATAACGCTGAAAATTATTTTAAGAGACACTATATTAACCTAGTTGATTTGTGTTATATTTTCTGGTATTATTTGTCTTGAAAATGCCAGCACTTGACTCTTTATCCAGAAGTTATTCAGAAGTTAAAATAAACCAATTACATGTCACTAAGAATAGTTTGTACTTTTATTGTTTCTATTTTCTGTTTAGCTTCTTTTCTCTGTAAAGATTATTCTGATTGTTTATCTTTTATTTCCTGTTGTCCTAACCACAGAAATAATACCTCTTATACAGTGAGAAACAGAATTGGTGGAAAGTAATGTGAGATGATTAATTGAACAGTATGTAACTTCTAGATGCATGTTCAGAAAATATCACATTCGATGTCATATATTTTATTGTAGTATTTGTATTAGTTTAAAGCGAAATTAAAGGCAAATTGTGCTCCAAAGGTATCATGTTTCTGAATTGTATTGTTTCTAACATTTTAAACAAATCACTGAAAAGCTTGTTTTGAGCTAATAAACAGTTTATACTCTGATTTGCCATGGTACTGAAGATTCAGAAAAGAAGAGTGTTTGAGGGTGCAGGCCTCATGAAAAACAGTATATTGAATTTATTGCTATTTTGAATGAAAAGTAAATGTGCTTTTAAAAATTTATTTGTAATGTTTTCATAGCACGAAGTATTACTTACAACTCTTTAACACATTGGTAGGAGAATATTACGCTTGATGAAGTTGACTAGGGTCATTATGTCTCTGCCCCCTCCCCACCCCACGCCCATGTTTTTTCTAAACGTGCGTTCTGTTTCCTTGCTTGCCTGCAGTGCTGAGACAAGGACTGGCATTCAGTCAGATCTATCGTTTTTCCTTGTCCGACGGCACTCTCGTTGCTGCCCAGACAAAGAGCAAACTCATCCGTTCTCAGACTACTAACGAACCTCAGCTGGTAATATCTTTACATATGCTTCACAGGTAATCCTACTTCTAAGAACTCATTTTCCCTTCCCAGATTAAGAGGAAATGTTACAAAAGCAACAAATCATCCTAGAGCTTTTCAGGCTTGTTAGGCATTTCTGTTGATCCACCCCCGTAATGTAAAATGTAAATATAAAGTTAAATTGCTGTTAACTGTTGGCTGAAAGACAACTCCTAATACGGGCAAAGTAGGACTATCGTTTGAATTTTAGCCTTAATATCAGTGATTTTTAAAATGCAGCCGGAAGCACACGAGGCTGGCATTAGCTTTGCTCTGCCATGACTAGCGGTTACATTGGAGAAGGGAAATTAGTGCGTAGTGGGGATACATGCAAGCCAAGAATATTGAAGCCACTAGTGTCCATTTCTGTTCTAATGTGTTTAAGTCTAAAACCTCCAAATTTATATACTTAGAAGGAATATTTTTGTTTTCAGGTTTAAATTAACTTCTTAGCATTCAAGTTTAAATGGAAGGGTAATAAACATTTCCATCAAAAATGAAAGTAAAGAAAATTGAATGTTGATTTTTTAAAGTAAACGTCATAAACGATATTGTTTTAGAGCACAAATCTAGGAAGGTGATTAAATTTCAAGTCAATATAAATATTTGTATATGTGCTATATAGAACTTTATGAGGTACTATCAGAAGATATATAAAGTTGCTCTGGTTAAAAAGTTCCATTTTATTACCTTTCTCAATTATTTACTTTTTTATTTAGCAATTAAAAAAAAAAAAAAACAGGCAGCCCTGTTTGCCAGCTGTTACGTTAATAAAATCTGACCTCAAACTGAAACAATTTGAAAGTGATTACAGATGTGCTAAACTTCACCCACCTAACTTGAAGCTGATGTTTGACAATTTGTGAAATCTGTTTTGTTTGGATTTGTGAACACATTTGGTCACTCAAAAGTGACGGCCAAGGCTGTAAGTTAGAGCTCCTAGGACTTGGAAAGTCATCTAGCTTAGAAAACCTGCTTTTAGTCATTAGTAAGGAGATGGGTGGGAGTTGTCTAGGAGCAGGGGAGTAAAATCACACACTCAAGTCACTCTGAAGTTGCCTTCCAGCCAAGCTGTCTGTCTTAGAGGCTCCTGCTCTGACTTGCAGAGGGGCTGGGGGAAGTGAGTGGAAATCTCTTTGACGGGGCACTCTAATGCTGAACAGTTTTAGTAGCTTTTTTGGCTCTAGAACCTGCAGAGTTTCTAATAGTTAGGGGTATGTTTTTCCCCCTAAGTTTGCTTTTCATCATGAGCCAAGTGGTACATATCTGAACGCTCCAGGCTTACAGATGTGTCTGTTGTTAGGGATTGGAATCTGGCAAGTAATTAAATACAGCTCTGCTTGTTTGGGTCATTTCTTTAAGATGGTACAAGCGCTCAGTTATTCATGATAATAAACTGTTAAATGAGAAAGATATATTATGTAATTGTAACCCCCCAATGTCTTATCTAGTAAATGCAATTTCAGCGTAGTAGTAGTCAGATTTAAACACAGCTCCTCTGTAAAACCACAGACATCTTCATGAGTTGATTGAAGAACATCCGTTTTGGTCCAGACCTGTACATGTTGAGTCTTGTCCGTAATTGCAGATGGCTTCATCAAAGTATTATCTTTCCTTTAAATGCAGTCTGTTCTTTTAAAGAAAGAAGCCGCCTCATTTTTAAAAATTACTAACAACTTAACTAAGTATTTTTCCTTTTAACTTTTTTTTTTTTTTTTCCACTTATTATGCAGAGAGCAGAATGTGTGTGTAATGAATCCGGATCTGACTGGACAAGCTATGGGGAAGCCGTTGAATCCAATTAGCTCTAGCAGCCCTGCCCATCAGGCCATGTGCAGTGGGAACCCAGGTCAGGACATGACCCTCAGTAGCAATATAAATTTTCCCATAAATGGCCCAAAGGAACAGATGGGCATGCCCATGGGCAGGTTTGGTGGTTCTGGGGGAATGAACCATGTGTCGAGCATGCAAGCAACCACTCCTCAGGGTAGTAACTATGCACTCAAAATGAACAGTCCCTCACAAAGCAGCCCTGGTATGAACCCAGGACAGCCCAACTCCATGCTTTCACCAAGGCATCGCATGAGCCCTGGAGTGGCTGGAAGCCCTCGAATCCCACCCAGTCAGTTTTCCCCTGCAGGAAGCTTGCATTCCCCCGTGGGAGTTTGCAGCAGCACAGGAAATAGCCATAGTTACACCAACAGTTCCCTCAATGCACTTCAGGCCCTCAGTGAGGGTCATGGGGTCTCATTAGGGTCATCGTTGGCTTCGCCGGACCTAAAAATGGGCAATTTGCAAAACTCCCCGGTTAATATGAATCCTCCCCCACTCAGCAAGATGGGAAGCTTAGACTCCAAAGACTGTTTTGGACTTTATGGGGAGCCATCTGAAGGTACAACTGGACAAGCAGAGAGCAATTGTCATCCTGGGGAGCCAAAGGAAACGAACGATTCCAGCATGCCCCAGCCTGGGAGCAGCGAGAGACCTGACGGACAGAACCGACTACATGACAGCAAAGGACAGACCAAACTCCTGCAGCTGTTGACCACCAAATCGGATCAGACGGAGCCTTCGCCCCTGTCCAGCTCTTTGTCGGACGCAAACAAGGACTCCACAAGTAGTTTGCCTGGTTCTGGGTCAACACATGGAACGTCACTCAAGGAGAAGCATAAAATTTTGCACAGACTCTTGCAGGACAGCAGTTCTCCTGTGGACTTGACTAAACTAATCGCGGAAGCCACAGGCAAAGAGTTGAGCCAGGAGTCCAGCAGCACAGCTCCGGGTTCAGAAGTGACTGTTAAACAGGAGCCAGTGAGCCCCAAAAAGAAAGAGAATGCACTACTTCGCTATTTGCTAGATAAAGATGATACTAAAGATATTGGTTTACCAGAAGTAACCCCCAAACTTGAGCGACTGGACAGTAAGACAGACCCTGCCAGTAACACAAAATTAATAGCTATGAAAACTGAGAAAGAGGAGATGAGCTTTGAGCCTAGTGACCAGGTAAGTTTTGTAATATGTTCTCCCAAGAGTACTAATCCACATTCTTCAAAGATTTTCTTTGTAGGGGACTTTGGAGGCCTCAGGTGATTAGATAAAAACAAGCTTCCTTCCTTGTTCTTACCTTGAATTCTCACTGAAACTGCGTGTTCCTAGCACAGAGTGACACTGGTTTAAAACAGAGGTTGGCAAACTTTCTGTAAAGAGCCGAATAGTAATGTTTAAGATAGCTTTGCAGGCCTTACGTCCTCTGTCACAAGTATTCACGTCTGCCGTGGTAGTACCAAAGCAGCCGTAGACGGCATAAACAGATGAGTGTAGCTGTGTTCCCATCAAAGTTATGCATGGACACTGAAACTTGAATGTTATATAATTTTCGTGTGTCACAAAATATTCTTCTTTTGATTTTTTTTTTTTTTAAATCATTAAAAAAATGTAACCCATTCTTAGCCCACGGTCCCTACAAAAGCAAATGGTGAGCTGGATTTGGCCCTCAGACTCTAGTTTGCCGACCCCTGTTACAGAAGATGCCTCAAACAGGAGATAGTCCCTTCCTTGAAAACAAGCTTTGTCAAAATGGACTTAACTGAATTATTTCTGATTTACTTTTCTCTCTTTTTAAGATCAGAGTTTAACTGATTCTCAAAACTAGTGAAGATAATTCTGCCTGTCTTTTTCTCAACTGCAGCTTCAATGATTGCAGAAGAATTTCTTAGACCATTTGGTATAAAAAATATTTAAGGGGAAATGGATAGTAGTAAAAGAGTGGTAAAGTTTGACTTGATGTTGGTATATCTGAGCCATCATGTATAAGTTCAAAACTAAAGTAATAGGTTATATTACCTGTTCAAAACTAAAGTAATAGGTTATATTATCTGTTCAAAAGTAAAGTAATAGGTTATATTACCTGTTATTCTTGTCTGAAAAATATATTTCCTAAAAAAATCCAGAAGAGCCAAAATGATGTTCAAAAATCATTCTTCATAGTACTCTAATGAGATAATGACATCACAGGAAAAACAGTAAGCCATTTAATTTTTTATTTTAATATTGTGATTTTGGAGAAAATTTATATAGTAAATTAGGCTCTAATTGAACAATTTCTGTACATACTATTCAGTAATATTGGTTACACTTTTCACAAATGTGTCAGGATTCTCATTATTTCCATTCTGGTTGTTCTGTTTCAATTAATCTAGCTTCCTTGTCCCTCCTTACCTTCTTATCTTTGGTCTAGGGTAAATGTTGACTGTTAGGTCTCATTTAGGTGATTGTTTAGAGAAGCACAGTACTCACGGCTGATATTTATTTTATGAGCCACTCTGTCTTTTGGCTGATAGGCGACCACCGGGAGTGGTTTGAGTTCTAAGTTTAATGGATATCCCAGGGTGATAGCCTCAGGAGTTCCCCTAATCTCTACCAGTCCAGTAAGTCTAGTCTTTTTTAGGAATTTGAGTTTTGTTCTGCATTTTTCCCCCATTCTATCCGGGACCATCTGTTGTGTCCCTGGTTGGAATGGTTGGCAGTTGGGCACCATCTAGTTCTTCTGGTCTCAAGGTAATTGAGGCTGTGGTTCATGTAGACTGTTAGTCCTGTAGACTAGTTTCCTCTTTGAATCTTTGATTTCCTTCTTTCTCTACATAGAGACCAATAGTTCTATCTTAGATGGCTGCCTACAAGCTTTTAAGACCCCAGACGCCACTCACCAAACTAGGATGTAGAACATGATCTTTATGAGCTGTGTTATGCCGGTTGACTGAGTTGCCCCCCAAGACTATGGTCCTGAGCCCTTAAAACCAGTAACCCAGTCCTGCAAGGTGTTTGGTTATGTCTAGGAAGTATCCATAACTGTGGCCCCCTACGTATGAATATATATGCAGCACACACAAACATGTATATACACTTGCCTGCAGAAACACCTGTAAGCGCGCACCCGTATATTCATGTGTGCCTACCTATACATATATAAGCGTACATATCCACCTATGTAACCACACACATATTTTTTGGTTGTTGTTACTATTGTTGCAAAATTGTATATGTTGTGGCTTTTACCAAAATCGTCCCTTATTTTTGTGTACTTCTTGGTGTCGTCTTTTACCTTGTGCTGACCTCACCCTTATACAGTATTGCCTTACTCATCACCACAGCTAACAAGTGTGTACTATCTAGAAACTGATTTCCCCTTCCAAGGAATATTGTTTTCTGTATGTATACCTGTTCGTGTCTTTTTATAATAGTGAAATCATCCAGTATTTGTCCTTTTGTGAATGACTTAATTTCACTCAGCATAATATCCTCCAGATTCATCCATGTTTTAGTATATTTTGAGAACTCATCATTATTCTTTATGGCTGAATGGTATTCCATCGTGTGTATGTACCATAGTTTGTTTATCCATTCATCTGTTGATGGGCAGGTAGGTCATTTCCATCTTTTTGCTATTGTGAATCATGCTGCAACGAACATAGGTGTGCACCTATCAGTTCATGTCAGTAGTTTTAGTTCTCTAGGGTATTTACCTAGGAGTGGGATTGCTAGATCATAGGCTCATTTATTTCTGTCCCAGGACTGATCATATAATCAATAGAAATTTCTGTTTCTAGCTTTTTGAGGAAGCAGCATACCGTTTTCCATAGTGGTTGAACCAATTTACAGTCCCACCAGCAGTGGAGCAGGGTTCCAGTCTCCCCGCAACCTCACCAGCATTTGTTGTTTTCTGTTTTTTTGATCAGTGCTGTTTTTGCAGGGGTGAGATGGTATCTTACTGTAGTTTTGATTTTCATCTCTCTCATGGCTAATGATTGCAAGCATCTTTTCATGTGTTTGTTCGCCACTTGAATGTCTTCTTTGGTGAAGTGTTTGTTCATGTCCTTTGCCCATTTTTTAAATGAGTTGTTTTTCTTTTTGTTGTTGAGTTGAAGGTTTTCTTTAATGTATTTTAGAGATTAGACCCTTATCAGATACATCATTCCCAAAGATTTTTTTTCCCAACCCGTAGGTTCTCTTTTTACTCTTTGATAAAGTTTTTTGATGAGCATATTTAATTTTTAGTAGGTCCCAATTATTTAACTTGTCTTCTGTTGCTCTTGCATTTGTAGTTGTGTTTGGTAATCTATTACTGAAACAAACTAGGTCCCATAATTTTGTCCCTATAAAATAGCACTTCCAGGAACTTCATAGTTTTGGTTTTAACATTTAGGTCTTTGATCCATTTTGAGTTAGTTTTTGTATATGGTGTTAGGTCCTGTTTCGTTTTTCTGCAAATAAATATCCAGTTTTGTCAACACCACTTGTTAAAGAGACTACTTATTCCCCCATTGAATGGAGTCTAACCCCTTATCGAAAATCGGCTACCCATCCTAAACCAAACCCATTGCCATCGAATTGATTCCAACTCATAGCGACCCTATAGGACAGAGTAGAACTGCCCCATACGGCTCCCAAGGCTGTAAATCTTTATGGAAGCAGACTGCCACATCTTTCTCCCGTGGAGTGACTGGTAGTTTCGAACAGCCGACCTTATGGTTAGCAGCCAAGCACTTCAACCACTGTGCCACCAGGGCTTCTTCAGCTGCCCATAGATGGATGTACTTTTTTCTGGGTTTAATATTCTTTTTTTTTTTAAACGGGTGGGGGTTATTTCTGCCATAATGCTTGGCATCGGGCATTTCCTGGGGGAATTGATGACTGGCTGGTGTTAATGATCCAAGACTTCACCTGCGCCATCAACTCTCCCACTTGGCCATTAATCCCTGCCCTGTACTTCAAAATCTTTTCTCAGGTCATGACTGGCTAAGAAATGAAGAAGCTATACGGGCCTTCCTACCTAAAATGTTTCATTAATTTGTTCTTGAAGTTTGTTTTGCAAGTGAATATTTTACGTGTCACTGTCTTCAGGGACTAGGTGTGGGTTGGGAGAGAAGAGAGGAGCACCCCTTTGCTGGTAACTTCTGAACTCTGCTGAGTCAGCAGAGCTAACCAGAGGCACATCTAGGATTTAAAGCAATCATCAGGAAAGCTGCAGCCGCAGATGCTTTTATAGCTGGGCTCCTTCCACGGTTCTAAGCACTTCGCTCCTTTGTATCTTTTACTTTGATGTCTTGACAGCTGCTATCATTCCTAAAAGGGAAGCTATAATTTTTCAAACCTTTGTGCCCTTCACAAGGAAAACAGGGCCAAACTATATAAAGATCTTTAGTGATTAATCCTTAAACTTAGATGTTCATGCACGGCTGTATGTATCAGCTATTCTGTAATTCTGTAAGATCATTAGGCACGGGGGAGTCAGGGTCTCAGCAGAAAACTGATCGCAGGGTCTCAGATTAAAATGAAGTATAAAACCATATTGACAACTGCAAATGTTTTCATCTCTTGAGGTTCACTAGAATTAGTAAACTAGAGTTAGTGGCAGGTCAGAGTGACAGGCACAGATACCGTCACTCAGGTCCCTACACACACTAGTGGGCAGGATGGTGACTCATCAGGTACACCTTAGCACAGTGTCTACAGTGGCCCCTTCTGCCATAGACAAATTTAACTTCTTTCCCAGGCCTGAGGCCCTAGGGGCTTAGGGAGTCAGGGAAGGGGGACACTGTTTGGCAGTTCTATATTTAGCTCTGTATTGCACCAACTTCCGGCAAGACACTGACAAGAAAAGAGAGGTTTAAAAAAAAAGTCCTTGAGTCACTTGCAGTTTCTAATTGATGTTTAGGAGAAACATTTGTCTCATCAAAATTGTCTCATCTGGGGAACATAAAGCCCAGAATGTAATTGGCACAAATCCGTCATGTTGGGTGGATCAAAAAGCAGTGTATAGACACACACACACAGTATATTTTTCATAATGAAACCCAGTTCTTGGTCCCACCCTCCCTCCACTTACATTGAAAACTCCGCCAGAAATACTGCTTCAGAGCAATTTTAACATCAAAAACATTGCAACTTGAAAAGAAAAGTTACCACAGGAAGTGTGCATTACCTAAATTTAGATCAAAGTTAGAATGGCTTACTTTAATTAAAAAAAAAAAACAACAGTGATTCTTTCACCTCCTGGTCTCCTTCACTATTTCCAAATACAGATTAATTATATCCTATATTAAGTGCTACACCCGTTTATTGAAGACTTTTCTTTCATTTCAAGGGAGTACAATAAATTGTTTGCATAGTAAGATAAAACAAACTGTTAGCAAGCCTGAACTGCACGGTTAACAGACTTGTTATTTTGATTCAGAAAAGAGCCATTAACTGAGTATGAGTTTAACCTATTGCTAACTTATTAAGGACAGGAAGTACTTCAATGGCGCTGTTATACCTAAAGTAGCATTCTTTACTGCGTAGAGTATTTAAACAGCGTTTGTTTCTACAAGATTTCATAACCAACAGGAAACAGTGACAGAAAGTATTTCCAATATGTTTACTGACTTTTAAGTTATATACTTAGTTACACAATGGAGCATGGTTGACACCTTACCAAATGATACTCTTCTGTTCTTTCTAATGCTTCAGGGACACTTATGATGAGGATTGGAAATAGTCTAAAGAGAATTTCTTCTTGTTATTTGGCTCCATTAGAAAGGCAAACCATATTTTAAACTAGCAGTTGTCTTGAAGTTTTCCCTCCAAATGTGGTAGAATTATGAGACTGGAGGAACTCCAGAAAGCATGGCCCCCAGACTCTCTGTCAACCCAGAACTAAAACCATTCCCGAGGCCAACTCTTCAGACAAAGATTAGACTGGACTTCCACCAGACTGAGTCCAGTACAGCTAGATGTTGCCCGTCTACCACCACTGACTGCTCTGGCCAGGATCACAGCAGAGGGTTCTGGACAGAGCTGGAGAAGGATGTAGAACAAAATTCTAACTCACAAAAAAAGACCAGATTTACTGGCCTAAAGGAGACTGGAGAAACCCCGAGAGTATGACCCCCAGACACCCTTTTAGCTCAGTGGTGAAGTCATTTCCGAGGTTCACCGTTCAGCTGGGGAGTGGACAGCCCCATAAAACCAAATGGGACTAATGAGGCACAGCAGTCCAGGAACAAGGGCTAGAAGGCAGAAGGGGACAGGAAAGCTGGTGATAGGGAACCCAACGTTGAGTAAGGATAGTGTTGATGTGTTGTGAGGTTGTTAACCATTGTCATAGGGCAACATGTGTAGTAACTGTTAAATGAGAAACTATTCTGTTCTGTAAGCCTTCATCTCAAGTGAGAATAGCAGCACCATTGGAAGAGCGTAGTCGATGTCACTGAACTGTGCATATAGAAATTTTTGAAATCGGGTATCTTTGGCTATGTATATTTTCACCAAAAAAAAAAAAAAAAGGTAGAGAAGGGAGAGTGTTGACATGTTGTGGGGTTGTTAACCAATGTCATAAAACAATATGTGTACTACTGTTTCATGAGAAACTGTTCTGTAAGCCTTCACCTGAAGTACAATTTAAAAAAAAAAAAAAGATTAGACTGGACTATGGGACATAAAATGATACCCATGAAGAATGTGCTTCTTAGCTCAAGTAGATACATGAGACTAAATGGGCAGCTCCTGTCCGAAGGTGAGATGAGAAGGCAGAGAGGGTCAGGAGCTGGTTGAATGGACACAGGAAATCAGGGGTAGAAAGGAGGAGTGTGCTGTCATAGTATAGGGAGAGTAATTAGGGTCACATAATAGTGTACGTATAAATTTTTCTATGAGAGACTAACTTGAATTGTAAACTTTCACGTAAAGTACAACAAATTTTTTTAAAATGTGGTAGAATTATTACCAGTTTTTAACAATTTTATTTTAGGCAAATGTGGTAAATTATAATTTTCATTTAAAAAATTTGGAAAATTGTTTTGTGATTTATTATAATACTTATGTTATTAATAGTCATGTGTTCTTTATATTTCCTTTAGAGAACAAGTTGATTTGACACATGAAAAATTCATACAACTAGAATAATGAAAAATTAAAGAAATCAAGTTCAATTTTCATTTTGTAGAACTTTTATAAATAATCTTTCTGACACATTTTCTGCCTGAAATAGTTTAAAGTAACTATTCAGATTGATGTGGCTAATTTGAGCATTCAAATAGATGCCTAAGCAAAATTTTGAAGTATCTTGGCAAAGCATTTCAAAGGAGGGCATTAATCTTTTTGTCTTGCAAAGGAATTGTGCCTAACAAAGTAAATAGGCACTAGAAAAATTTTGGGAGAAAATTAAAGCTTGAAAATTTTTAGGGGAGGAAATGTTTGAACATCAGAAACTCAAGGTAGCCAAATCCATCCCTTGTAGAACTTACTTTTGAACACAGACGAAAATGCGATAGTCATAAAACTTTATTGCTGAACAACCTAAGAGCTATAGACATTCTGAATTTTATCTCCTTGAAGAAGAACATTTAAAGTAAACTTAACAACATTTAGATTATTAAATGTGTGCTCCAAACATTGACAAGGAGTCAACACAGGCAAATCAATACTGTCTCTAGTAGGGAAAACTTCATGTTGCATTTTTCAGGTGGTAAGCTTAATGGATTCACAGTGTCCATAGCTATTGGTCTCCACAGAACCAACTCCTTTTGATATATAACATCAAGAAGATTCTTCACGGCTTTCTTATGACAAATAAATGTTTTGTTACTCGTCAGAGCTGGACTGATTCACAGTTGAATTAGTTCTCCTCTTAAAATGGCTAAGATCAAAATTTGAAAATGAATTTTTTTTTTTTTTTTTTTTTTATGAAGGTTTACAGAGCACATTAGTTTCTCATTAAACAATACACATACTGTTTTTTTTTTTTTTAACAACAGAAATTTATTCTCTCACAGTTCTGGAAGCCAGACCATGAGGTTAGCAGGTCCGTGCTTTCTCTGAAGTCTGTAGGGGAAGATCCTTTTCTTGCCTTCTTCTGGGGCGCCCTCGTGGCGCAGTGGTTAAGAGCTTGGGTGCTAACCAAAAGGTTGGCAGTTCAAATCTACCGGCCGATCCTTGGAAACCCTGTGGGGCAGTTCTACTCTGTCCAGTCCTTGGAAACCCTATGGGACAGTTCTGCTCTGTCCTGTAGGGTCACTGTGAGTTGGAATCAGCGCAATGGCACTTAACAATAAACAACAACAATAGCTTCTGGTAACCCTCAGCATTCCTTGGCTTATGGCAGCATAATTCCAATCTCTGCCTCAGTCATCACGTGGCGTTCTTCCCTTTGTGTGTCTGTGTCTGTTCTTTTTTTTTTTTTTTAATATTTTAATGTGTTTTTGGTGAGAGTTTACACAACAATTAAGTTCCCATTTAACCATTTCTACACACAGATTATTCATTGACATTGATGATGTTTTTCACAATATGTCAACATTCTTAATAATTCTATTCTGGTTGTCACTTGAGTTCTTTTTTTTTTTTTTTCTAAATTTTTAATACATGCTTTTTAAGAATAAAAGTAAACCAAGGGAAATAATGGATTGAATTTTTTTAAATTATCTCCTGAAATAAAAATAATTTATTTAAACCATCCAAATATACTTTACCGTCCCATGTGTATGTATGTTATATTGAACTTATATTAGACTCATTAAATACAGGAGTAGATTAGAAAGGAAAGGTCATAATTTCTATCACTAGAAGTCTTTAAAACTTCTGCTGTCTGTCCAGGATGGTTTAAAGTATGATCTTATTTGCATAAAAAAAAAGGAAGTAAAAAGGAAAGGTAGAGTCTACACCTAGACTGTTGTCCATATATATTGTAAAAAAAAAAACTTTGTTTTACACATACATGAGATGGGGAAAATATGTCGTAAATATAAGAGCCTACATTGAGGAAAATAATATTTTTATTATTTTTTTATATGAACCTATTCATTTTATATGTTTCTCATCAAAGACAATCTGCAAAGCTTTCGCAAGAGGCCACTTATTACAGCCCATCTTCCTCACCCCCACACACGTACTAACCTTCAAGGGCCACCTTCTAAAAACACATTATACAAGGCAGCATTGTAGTTGGGAAACTTTGTTTCACAGACTGAGATAAACTGCAGCTTATTAGAGCTTCTTTGTGATCTTTGGAGCTATTTCATGATAAAACAATAAGGAAACATTTTTTCTGAGAAATTAATGGAAATTGTAGGAATGCCTATGAGGAATCTAGTTCAACATGAGAAAAAAGTTAATGTGGTTAAAGGAATTCATCATGTTGACTGAGTGAGTGCCCATTACCTTCCAGGCACTATCCTTGGTGGAAAATAAATGTTTATACTGAAAGCATCAATTTAATCAGTAAAACATGATAAAGGTAGATTATGTACAGGTACATTCAGCTTACACAGAGTCAACTGTATACATCCAGAAAAAAATGAAGAAGTGTAAGTTATTAAATAGTTGTTTGAAAGTGCAAGCAGTTTTGCCCACCATTCATCTCAATTAGTGTACGCCCTGGTTGGGTGAGCATGAGCTGGGTGATGTGGATGTGCTGGTGTTTGGTTCCCTGGCAGCTCCAGTAGTGTGAACACGTAGCCACAAGTTTTTTGTGTGTGTGTACAGTATGGCCCTTAACACAAACTACTTCATTTGGGGCTCAGCCGAAGAAATAGGAACTGTTCCCACTGTGGAGGGAAAACTAGCTGTATTGCACTTGGAGCGGATATCCAGTGAGGTGCCTTCCTAAGGAGTTCAAAGGGTCATTTTGTCTGTCTGTAATTTAGGATGTTAACTCTTACCTGAGTTAGATAATCTCCCATATTTGGTGCCCTTCTCTTGTTAGACAAAAGCTCAGGGTGATTAAACTAACCAGATAATGGTCTTGTATTTGTCCTGACAATTCATTACAAAGTCCCTGGAAAATAGATCTCCAAGTTATTGCTAAGCTCATTGTCTCTGCAAAGAATCAAATAAAATGTTACTTCAGTCTGCCTTTCCTAACTTGAGAAATATATTCAGTGAAAGGACATCCCATACAGATATTACATTTGCCATAACTTACAGAAATCTTAGTGGATCCAACCTTTACATGGGGGATAGGAATTATACCGTATATAGGATAAAAATGTAGGCCATTCCGTTTTGCTTTTAACGTAACCTCCTCATATCACAAGCATGCGATTTCATTTGGAATTGCCAGGGTAAGTGAAAGAGTTATTTAAATGAGAATGTAAGTCATGGTCAGGGATTCAAAGTTCATGCCAGTGAATTTGGAGAAGCTGCCTAACTTATGTTTTTCCACCTACACATCAAGAGAATCATCACTACTTTCTTCACTAGAAAGTAATCCTGGCATTTAACTTAGTCATTTTCTTGTGTGGTTGACTCTGTCTGATTTTAATGACCTGGCACATAGATAGGTTCTACTTAGAAGAATAGCTATAAAATCATTTTAGCTTCCTGAAAGAAAAGTACTAAGTATGAAATAATGGTGATACTTATCTTACTATTTTTATGATGGTAATTGAAAATGAAATTATAAAAAAAGTAAAAAAGCCATAAGAAACACTTCTATGGCTTCTGTGAAATCAGGTTACTAGGTATTATGATTGGGAGTGACCCGTTTTTATCCCGCTTCCCTACGTTGTTCCCCCTAAGCTGGTGAGTGAGCGAGAGAGCCAGTGTCCTTCGAAACTGGAAGTGTTAAGAAGAAAAGAAAGCACTTAAAATGAAAAAGCGATGCTCAGCTAGTTCAGGGTCGCTTCAAAGCTTACTTTGCGTCCCCCTCACCCCCAGCTCTTCCAAAAAAAAAAAAAATCCCTAAAAGGAAATGTTCATTTGCTAAAATACTGATTTAGTGCAAATTGGGATCTTATTTATTTTATACTACTTTGTTATTGTTGTTATTTCTTAGGGAGTCTTAACCTCATAAACTAGACTTGGACTCTGAGTCATACCTGCTCATAGTTAATTGGGAATATACATACTCGTGATTAATTGAGTGGTTAGCATAAAATAAAGAGGAATTTATAAATTGCCCACAAATCACAGTGCCGGAAGAGAGCTTTCTTTCTAATTCAGCCATTTCTCTTTTTACAGACGAGGAAATTGAGAACCAAGAGATTAAATTACTTGTCCTTTGTCAATTTAATTTTTAGAAAGATGACCAATTAACTGTTAGGCTTGAGTTATGCTGTATATATCTGCATCTTTTTTGTGCTTATGTGCTTTATACCAGTTAGGTCAATAAGTACAAATGTGCCTGCGGTACCACACAGTCCGCTTGGAGTGGGACTGGATAAACTCTTCTGTTTGTTAACTGCAGCCTGGCAGTGAGCTGGACAACTTGGAGGAGATTTTGGATGATTTGCAGAATAGTCAGTTACCACAGCTTTTCCCAGACACAAGGCCAGGTGCCCCTACTGGATCAGTCGACAAGCAAGCCATCATCAATGACCTCATGCAACTCACAGCTGAAAACAGCACTGTTACACCTGTTGGAGCCCAGAAAACAGCATTGCGAATTTCACAGAGCAGTGAGTATGAGATATTGATGGCTATGCCAAGAAAATCGCATATAATCACTATCAGAAATGGATTATTAAGGTCTAATGCAAACAGCTTAGTCACTTCAAGGTTTCTGTGATCAAATAGCACCATCTACCGTCCTGATCCTTTGAAGCATCATTTCAAAATGGAATCTGGTTAGCATGTTTTCTTAACATTCTCTTGTAGATAATTTAATCAACATGGAAGGAGACTGACCTACATCGATAGTGTTCTTCAGATAATTGTCATATTTCCCTTCCTTTCTGTTACTGCCTTCAGAAATGGAGTTTAAGATAGATTTTATGTGTTTTAATATATAACTGAATACTTAAAAAATAGAAAATCAAGGAGTTATGTGAACTTTTTAGGATAATATACTATTAAAAATAAGATTCTTCTCAAAATGTTTAGTCATTAAACATGAAAGGGCTACACACCTTAAAAATATCTTGCCCTGTCCCTCAGGAGTCCTCATGTAAACATCAGTTTTACATGGAACTTTATCGTGTAAAAGTTTTCTAAGTGTATTTTAAGCTGTTTAATTTAATATGAAGTTTGAAGACCTTACACCATCCATTTATAAGCAAATATATTTTTATCATTTTTTCATTGTTTTTATTTTATTTTAGGTCCTTTTAAGTTTAATATGAACTCTTTCTTCACTGTGAACATTTAGTTTACCAACTTGATGTTACCCTAAAGTTGTCCAACACTTTGAATGGAAGAAAATATCTTTTCTGTCCCAAGGCCATAATTTATAGAAAGTTAAATAACCTCTTCAGTGTTAATTGTAACAGAATGATTTTTCCCTGTTCAATATATTATAATAGATATTATTTAAAAAACTTAGATTTGTGGCTGTTGTAATTCCTGTTCTCAAACCAGAAAAGGCAACCATCAGCCAGGTCACAGAATATCTTTATTTTTTTCTCTTCTCAAGTGATTCCTGGCCACTCTGAAAAGGGTAAAACGAAAGATGAGTTTTTACTTGTTACTTCTCAAACCTGCCTCGTTTCTTGGGGAAATACAGGGTTGATTGTGGACCGTGGGAGACTGCAAAGTTGAGAAGTCGATAAGAAACAGTCTAGGTAGTTTATTCCTACTAACCAAGGAGATCATGAAGGCCTGTGTGGGGAACTTAACAGTGTCTCCTCTGTTTGGACCTCCTAATGGTGTTCAGATTATGGAGTGATGACCAGGTAGCTGAACCTGCGGAGGCCATGATTAAGCCTGTATATAATTTCTGTTCCCAGCCCTACTTTTTCTAAATATTTTTTTTCTATTAGTGATTATTAAGAACTTTTTCTTTTAAATGTGCTATTTCAGACTTCACTATTTCAGAGAAAATACTAAAATTAGCCCAAAATTTTCTAATATTTTTGTATTTTTTTAATTTAATAGCATTGTTATCAAATTGGAGCCCTGGTGGCACAGTGGTTAAGAGCTCGACTGCTAACCAAAAAGTCGGCAGTTTGACTCTACCAGTCAAGGAAACCCTATGAGGCAGTACTACTCTGTCCTATAGCGTCGCTATGAGTCAGAATCGACTTGACAGCAATGGGTTTGGTTTTGGTTTGGTTATCAAATTACTAGTTGTCTGTATAATAGTATAATGCACTAGCATAGTGCTTAGTACACAAGAAATTCTTGTGAATTAACCATAAAAATACTGTATTTTTACACAGATAACACACACCTTCTATGTTTACCAACTGCGCCCTCTTCCTCTGAGGTATTGTGTAAGCGCCACTATGCCAATTTTTTTTTACAGGTTGCTTTCAAATCTAAAAGTATCTAGAATTTAAACAAACTGTGCTTAGAAGAGTAAACAGGGCCCTAAAGCTTTAACCTAATACTGACTTCAAGTAGCGAACTTTACACGTCAAGATTTTACTCTCAATGAGAGTAACCACTTTCAACTTAATTCTCAACCTAGGAAAGTGTCCAGTTGAGACATGATATTCTAACATCCAAACCACGTGTGTGCGGGTTTGGTGCTGCATGCAAGAGATGTTTATAGCTTCATAGCTGTGAGAAAGTAATACTCCTGCATTCAAATAATATAACATGAAATAAATCATATTAACTGTTTACTTAGAAAATACAGTTGAATGTTAGAAATTAGTATTAAGGAGAAAAATATATAGTAAATAGTATTTACAATGGTCTCTCTTTTTGTTCTTCCTCCCCAAAATTTTCAAGAATTAGAGACATGTTGATTAGATTACGAGTTTACTTTCTGGCACTGCGTATGTTCTTTGTTGGTGAGTTTGTCTTTTGTGTAGGCAGTTGGTCCCTGACAAGCACATTGTTGTTCTTTTACAGAAAAAAATTTCCCTAAACACTACTACTGTTACTATTCTTTTCCATTATCTTATATTAACCTTCAATTTTTATTTGTTTTCTCCGTAGCTTTTAATAACCCACGACCAGGGCAACTGGGCAGGTTATTGCCAAACCAGAATTTACCACTTGACATCACATTGCAAAGCCCAACTGGTGCTGGACCTTTCCCACCCATCAGAAACAGTAGTCCATACTCAGTGATACCTCAGCCAGGAATGATGGGTAATCAAGGGATGATAGGAAACCAAGGAAATTTAGGGAACAGTAGCACAGGTAAGGGCTCAAATGCACTGCTCCTCTGTTGGTGGGTTATTAACTCAGTGATAATGATGTATTCATCCACATCAAACTAGCACATCTTTCAAGTGATTTTTTTATGTTAGAAAGTAACATCTGAAAGTAAGAAGATTCTACAGGTTTTCATTGAGTGGCGAATGAAGCATTGAAAATATTCAGTAAGGCTGAGCATTTTATTCTGTGATCATTTCTTTTATAAAGTTTCTAATCATTAATCTTAGAGCCTAAGCTGAATTATTTTGCTCTTATTCCAGTTACTTTTCTAGAAAATTTAGTGGTATGTATAAGATAGATTGATGATTGCTAGTTACCAGTGATAATCTGCCAATATCCCAAAAACTTCCTATTAATTGATGATTTGTATTTGGAGAATTTCAGAATGAAAGTTTAAAATTCAGCCAACCTTCAGTATTTTCAGTTATGCAATTCCCATTCAGAAAAATGCTGAGTGAAAATGAAGAACTGTAAACGGTAGCGTGCCTAGTCTAACAACAACGTTTAGATCTGGTCCAGGGCTCTGTTTTTGAAGATTTATGAAGTTGCCTGTGATCTGATTTGAACCTTGACCTGCTACGATTTAAAGTGTCTGCCAAGTTGCCCAGACACTTTCCTCAGTATAATCCCCGCTATAGCAGCAAACATATCCCCAAACTTCCATCCAGTTCAGTCTAGAAATCATTACAGCAACAGTGATTGTTACTGCCACCATGTCCTATACCCTAGGACATCTGTTTATTATGGATATAGCAGTATGCTAAGTTTTCTAATGAAGAGCTGTTGCAATTTACAGCTTTCTTCATTTTTCTAAATGAGATGCAGAAGACAAAGACATGGAAAGAAATAGATATTATTAAAAAAACTTAGATTTGTGGCTGTTGTAATTCCTGGTATTGTTTTAGCTTAGACTGGGCAGCCTGTATATATGTGTTATCACTGGTGTCTAGACTGTGAAGATCATACAACGCTTAGCACGCCATTCAAGAAAAAGAAAGAGTGAAAGGGAATACCCATTATAGTTGCATTAATATTGTTGAATTATGAGTGATTTTCCTTTCTACTTTCTAGACTCTCCATAATCTTGTTACATTATTTAGGTAGTAGATTTTTGGAAAAATAACATGCCTGTTCTCCTATAATATCTTTGTATAGTTCAAATCTAATCTTAAAATGGTTTTTAAAATATGTAACATTGTTCTAACCTTTTCAGTTGAATTAATTACCCTTCACCCTTAATCATTCTAATATAACACGTTCTCATTTCACAAGAAACACCCACAGTACATCTTCTCTCCATTTGTTAGGCATACCCTATTTTTAGTTGTTTACCATAATTAAATGAGAGTAAGCCATGTATTTGAAGGCAGAACCTATATACATCCATCATAAAACACTCCTAAATGATTTCATTTCGGATTTCCCCCTTTAGAATATCAAGTCTTAGCAAATGTTTGACCATTACCAGCATCCCGGGGCCAGGTTAGACAGAGTAAACCCTTGATCCCACCTGGCCACGCTGTGCTCTTACTGTTTTGTGTGGTCATGTGATTGCTAATAACTTAATTATGAAAAGATTTTTACAAATCTGTCCTAACCTATTTTGGATGAGTATAATCACAAATGTGATGGTCTGGGTTTATTGAAGAAGTAGTGTTTCCCCTGTCTTGGCTATAAAGAACTTTAGTAAATATCAGAAAGATCGTGTATTTCCCCCATGCCTTAGAGGCTACCTTGGTCAGTTTTGAAGTTTAACAAATTCTAATATTCTGAACGGAATTTCTGGCGTTTAAAAGTCTAGCATAGTTTTACAATATGTTCTCTGTGATTTTGGTTTATAATTAGAGTATTGATTATTAGTTTTTACCTTGTTCCTCTTAGCCTCCCCTCCCTTTTGGAAAGTAAAGCATTGACGTGTATATCAGCTAATGTGATTCACTTCCTGAGGAAGGAAGTTGGGGTTATCCACACACCACAGCACCTGTTTCTAACTACATATGGGAACAATTTTAACAGCTTTTCCGAGCTATAAAGAGTGGCAAGTCCATGTTGTGACAAATTTGTAGTAATTGCTTAGTTGTATTTTTTAGCAAAGGGCCCACGTCTACCCAAGGGAGGGGGCTAGCTATTGCACTGACTGTGTATTACAGAACAATTGTCTTGTAAAGAGTATGATCATCTGGTGCTAATACATGCTCAGTATGTCTTCGGTTACTGCATTGCTCAGTTTTCTTTGGCTTGCATGCAGGAATGATTGGTACTAATCCTTCCCGGCCCACCATGCCATCTGGGGAATGGGCACCGCAGAGTTCTGCTGCTAGAGTCACCTGTGCCGCTACCACCAGTGCCATGAACCGGCCAGTCCAAGGAGGTATGATTCGGAACCCAACAGCCAGCATCCCCATGAGAGCCAGCAACCAGCCTGGCCAGAGACAGATGCTCCAGTCTCAGGTCATGAACATAGGTAAGGTAGTTCCAGTGCTATCCGTGCTTTAAATTTTCATAATTTCTTAGAAGGCAGTAACAGTGCCTTAAGTTCTTTCAAGACTTTTTCTCCTAAATTGCAGTTTAGGTAATCCCCCCATGTTAAGCTGTCACTCTTGAGATTTTACCAGAACTCTGTATAGAATCGTAGAATCTCAAAGGATTTCCAGGTACAGAAGAGAACTATCTTTATGATGCTTTATTTTCATTGAATTACCAAATTTCACCTTTTGGGGATAGTGAGTTAGAGTGTCATACTATAAAGGTTATATGATATTTAAAAAATAAAGAAACAACTGCATGATACAGCAGTGCTTCCTAAATCTGGATGATCATCAGAATCATCTGAGGAGTTTAAAAATGCAGATTCCTGGGCCACCACCCTACACTGTTGAGTTAGACTCTCCCAGGTCTTCTCTGAAAGTGCGGGATCTCCTAGAACATCTCATACAATCTGATGATCACTAGGATTCTATCTGGATACAGTTCACGTGTTATTAAAATTAATAGTCTGATATACTGTATAATTCCACTTGTATGAATGTCCAGAATAGGCAAATCTGTAGAGACAAAAAGTAGATTAGCAGTTGCCTAGGGCTGGGGAATTGGAGAGAGACTCCTGATGGGTATGGGGTTTCTTTTCGGGTGTGGGGGATGAAAATGTTCTAAAATTGATTGTAGAGATGGTTATACAACTCTGACTATTCTAAAAACCACCGAATCGTACACTGTAAATGGGTGAATTGTGTGGTATGTGAAGTATATCTCAATAAAGCTGTTGCATTAAAAAATTAATGGTCTCATAACCCTAACTCACAAAAAAAAGACCAGATTCACTGGCCTAAATGAGACTGGAGAAACCCCGAGAGTATGGCCCCCAGACACCCTTTTAGCTCAATGGTGAAGCTACCTCCAAGGTTCACCATTCAGCCTGGGAGTGGACAGCCCCGTAAAACCAAATGAGACTAACGAGGTACAGGAGTCCAGTGACAAGGGCCAGAAAGCAGAAGGGGACAAGGAAGCTGGTGATAGGGAACCCAAGGTTGAGTAAGGATATTGTTGATGTGTTGTGAGATTGTTAACCATTGTCATGGGGCAACGTGTGTAGTAATTGTTAAATGAGAAACTATTTTGTTCTGTAAGCCTTCATCTTAAGTGAAAATAACAGCAGAATTCGAAGAGCATAGTCAGTGTCACTGAACTATGCATGTAGACATTTTTGAAATGGTGTATCTTTGGCTATGTGTATTTTCACCAAAAAAAACAAAAGAGGTTGAGAAGTTAGAGGGTTGATATGTTGTGGGGTTGTTAACCAATGTTATAAAACAACATGTGTACTTCTGTTTCGTGAGAAACTGTTCTGTAAGCCTTCACCTGAAATACAATAAAAAATAAAAAAAATTAATGGTCTGTGCAACTCATACTTGAGATGATTTTCTTAATCATTGGCATATTAAGCTTCTTGTTCTCTTGTACATTAGCATAATTCAGATAAGTTAATGTTTATATACTGTCTTAGTTATCTAGTATTCCTATAACAGAAATGCCACAAGTGGGTACCTTTAACAGAAATTTGTTTTCTCACAGTTTAGGAGGCTAGAAGTCTGAAGTCAGGGTGGCAGCTGTAGGGGAAGGCTTTCTCTCTCTGTCGGCTCTGGAGGAAGGTCCTTGTCTCTTCTGAGCTTGTATTCCTGGGATTTCTCCATGTGGCTTTGGCATCGCTTCTCCACCATCTCTGCTTGCTAGCTCGTGTTTAATCTCTTTTATATCTCAAAAGAGATTGACTCAAGATACACCGGTCACTAATCCTGTCTCATTAACATAACAAAGACAACCCATTGCCAAGTGAAATAATAACCACAGGTATAGACGTTAGGATTTACAACACATATTTTTGAGGGACAGAGTTCAATCCATAACATACACTTTTTCATGTACTTAGATACACAGTGAGTAAGCACTAAATCACAGAAAGATGTCAGGATTGTTTTGACAAGATAATCCAGAATTCTCATCCTACCTGGCATCAGTTTTCTTACTTAGTTATTTAATTGCTTGGCACCTTTGGGCTTATTGTTTCTGAGACGACCTTCATATCTCCTTTCTCCGTTGAATGTACTTTGAATTATGAGACATTCCCAAATATAAGTTGATGTAATTTGAATGCTGCATAAAAAATCACTATGTTTCTATGCAAAATTAGTCAGAATTTTAATTTGTCCTCAGTCTTCCTTCACTGAAGAGTACCTAGTTTTTAAGCTTGAAATATGGCTTTATTGTGTAGCTAAATTTTTCTGGTTTTTAATAAACTCCAAAAAGCCATGAACTCAACAGAAAATGATCTCTTGTAATGGAAGACAGGAGTAAATGAAGTCTACAGATGATGATCGTAATAACACAGCTGATATCATCCATTAGTTTTAAACCTCTAAAAAGAACTTGTAAGAAAGAACACAGCTGAGTTCTCCAGGCCTCCTGTCTGCTCTGCCCTTGCTTTGGCAGGAGAACTAACATGAAGCGTGATTAAAAGTTAAGGAAAAATTCAGGATCAGTACTTTTCAAAAGTGTGGTCCAAGACCCCAAAATCCTTTCAGAGAATCTGCGAAACCAAAGCCAGTTTCATGGCACTACTAAGGCCTTATTTGCTTTCTTCACTCCCGTTCTCTCACAAGTGTACAGAGGAGTTTTCCAGAAGTTATGTGCTGTGTAATAAATATCACAACAGATGTTGTGCATGAGCAGATAAGACATTCTCATTCTCTTGTATTAAATCCGGATGTTAACACAATCTCCAACAATACAAAGCAATGCCACTCTTCTCACTAATCGTTTTTCCGTTTTTTATTTAAAAATCTTGTTTATATTAACACATAATGGATTTATTATTATGACTTTTAAATTAATAAATGTTTTTCAGAAGTTCTCAGTTTCAGTTTCTAATACAAGCAGTTCCTGGATTATGAATGTCCAGTTTAACGTACAACCCGTAGTTACGAACCAAACCCCATAAAGCTTATATTAAAAATTCAAGGTACATACAGTGATTCGTAATAACAAACGTGTTACTTTGTAATGTGCATCAAAACATTATTATTATTGTTACTGTATTATTATGTTAAAGATGTTCTAGTGTGTTTGGAAGTATTTCTTTAATGTTTTTCATGCACAGAAAGGTACACTATATACTGTATACTAAGACAGTTGACTAACTGATGTTAGGTATAAACTGTACCTAACTGCTCCAACTTACGTACAAATTCAACTTAAAGACAGACTTAGAAATGGAACTAGTTCATAATCTGGGGACTGTCTGTACATTAAATGTCAATGAGATATAATCCATATAAACAAAAGCTTCTTCAAAGAGTATAAAAGGTCCTGAGAGCAAAAAGTTTAGAGCCACTAGTCTAGATAATCCCTAAAATAGGTGATTTGTTTTTTATTTTTATGTCCTTTAACTCTATTTCAAAACAAATATTCTATTTCATTATTTCCATCTAGGTTATTATTGCTTCTGTCTTTTTCATTTTCCATAAACCAGATATTTTACAAAGCAGAAAAAGATACTTCCTTGATTACAAATTGTAAGGTTTCTATTTTTTTTCTTCTCCCTATTTTAGGGCCCTCTGAATTAGAGATGAATATGGGGGGACCTCAGTATAGCCAACAACAAGCTCCTCCAAATCAGACTGCCCCATGGCCTGAGAGCATCCTGCCTATCGACCAGGCATCTTTTGCCAGCCAGAACAGGTGAGTCCAGACACCCAGGAGAAGTGGCTCGTAAGTTCTGTGAGTTGATTTAAATCTATGCTACAAGCTCATCTTTCTCTTTTGAATACTTAGTGCCTGACCAGTGTTCATTCATTCAGATAACATTGCCTACTGGGGAGGGAGTTGGGGGAGAGAGAAATCCAAAATTTGGTAAGACCTAGGACATGCCAAAGAAGTTACAATTTAGTTGGAAAATAAAATATGCAAACTAATAACCATGCTGTGAGGTAGTATGCAGTATAAATGCCAAAAGAGAAGTAAACTGTGTTTCAGGAGACCATCCAATGAGGGTGATTAGAGACGCTTCAGAGCCGTGCAGAAAAGGTATGATTTCAGGAGGCAGACGTGCCCAGGAGCCAGTCCAGCTGGCAAAGCAGTGTACAAAGGTCCAGAGGTTACAGAAGCAACAACACGTGTTAGAGTAACAGGGAGTGAGCGAATTTTAAGCCAATATCGACAGGGTCTGTGTAAAGCAGTATCAGAAGATACAGCTGAACGAGTAGATTTGTAATAAAATAGTCTATGGAGGATCTCAAATACCAAACTCTGAGGAATGCAAACTGTTTTGTTAAGCCATTGAAAAAGTTTTTTGAACAAGGAAAGGGTATATAATCAAGTTTGATGAAGTTTCTGCTTTTCTTATTGTCAGTCTAATTATTTTTGTTTCTTTGTAAGTGATATTTTCTTTCTAGCTGCTTTTGAACTAGTCTTTGCCCTTGATGAGTTGTAGTTCCATGCAGTATGTGTAGGTGTGAACTGTTTATTTATCATGCTTGGTGTTTGGTAGGTGTTGTGCTGTTTTAATCTGCAGATTCATGTTATTCCTCAGTTCTGGAAAATTTCTAGCCATTATCTCTGTACATCCTGCCTTTCCTCCATTTTCCGTAGTTTTTCTGGAATCCTGATAAGGTACATGCTACACCTTCTCTTTCCGTGTTAGATTCTTTTTCCTTCTACCCTCTTAATTGATGTGTTTTCCATCTTGTCCTCTGTATTTCATTCAGCATAATTCATATTTAGAGTCTAGTTTACTAATGAGCTGTTTAGCTCTGTTTAACCCAGTTATATTTTTTATTTCTAAAAGTTCTATTAGCCATTTTTCGTTGTCTCTTAGTGCTTTCTCACTTTTGTAATTCTGTATTTCTTTAAAAATCACATTCACAGTTATTTTCTATTCTTTATCTGATAATTCTAATATCTGAATTACTTGTGGTTCTGAATCTGATGATTTACTGTCACTGGTGGTGGCCTGTTTCCCTGTATATTTTGGTAATCCTTCCTAGGGAGTTCATGGTTGATTTTGATCAGTGAAACACCAGGGGCCTACATTAGGATGCTTTTCTCCAGAGAGGATTTGCCTTTGTCTCTGCCAGAAGCAGCAGTCACTGCTGATCTAGGTCCACTCCGGCATCTTTCCAGGTTCCCTCAACTTAATCCAACAGGCTCAGGTAGCTCTTTTACTTTGCTGTGGCCCCAAACCCCAGCTCTCTTCTGCTGTGTGAATAAAAAGCACCTGTTGTCAGTGGCACAGTGGATGCTCAAGTTGCTTTGTTTTTGTTTGCGTCTTTGAGAGTGCCCTACTTTGCTGCAAACCCAGCATCACAATAAAAATTGTTGTATGTGTAATCTAAGTGTTCAGCACGGCACTCAACATACAAGTTCCACAGGGGACAGTGAGGCCTAAGTGATGGTGCTGCTTCTGCTGGGCTGGGCGGGCAAAAGCCTCAAGGCAGGGAAATTCGTTAGGGGTCTGAGCAAGAGGCAGTGTGGGAACTTAAATGATGCAGGTGAC
Organism: Trichechus manatus latirostris; assembly: GCF_000243295.1. Lineage (NCBI taxonomy): Eukaryota > Metazoa > Chordata > Mammalia > Sirenia > Trichechidae > Trichechus > Trichechus manatus. The sequence goes on from NW_004443954.1 coordinate 7,398,159, forward strand.
GTTTTCCATAAAGTAAACTTAAGAGGAAAACTTAGACTTTTACAGTTATTCCTGAAGAAATTTGACCTAGAGGCTCATATGTAAAGAGTTGGGACCAGAGGCTCAGTGAGGACCTTACTGCAGACTGAAAATTTTGTCCTTTGGGGATTATTAGTCTAAGTCTGTAATTATGTAATAAGTCCTCAAATTCAGAAATGATATGAGTCTGCAGGGTTTCTGAAATCTCACAAGGGTGGAATATATTTCCAGAGCCTCTTACTTGTTCGTTTTAAAACACAGGTTTCAGAGTGAGTCCACTCTGGGATGTAACACTTTGTCTTGGTCGACATCGCACAGGCTCAGGATTACGATATGGTACCTGTTTTCCTTTCTGTATCCTAGGGAAGTAATAAAGGAATCAGAGGATTCAGTGAAGTTTAAAAAAACAAAATAGTAGAAGATGACTGTGGGCACGCCACTGGGATATGTGAGAGAGGTTTGGAGCTAGAGCTTCTTTGCTCAGGGAAAAGAAGGTGAAAGGAACTGCTTAATAACGGTCTCAACCCTTTGGTGACCCAATTATTTTCTGCTTTGAATTTTTTGTTGATACCATGTCTTTTCATCAATGGAAGCAGGCTGAATCACCGAGTGTGTCTGAATTTTTCGTAGGTAGTATGGATTTTTTTTTTCTTGCCTCCTCCCACAAGCCCACGCTGAGTGTCCCTCGGTACATATGATGTACCATTAATTCTACCCCAGAGTCCACTGGTACATATGTGTAACAAATCAGAATTTCTGTTTTTCCTTCCAGAAATTCAGACACCTCATACAGTACCCTGTAAGAACAGTAATCTGTGCACACACACGCCCATGTCTTCGGTTTCAGTCATAAAGGCCCTGCCTTGCAGCAGCACGCACTGTCAGTGGTATGGCAGCTTCCCAATAAGCTCCAGGGGCTGAAAAAGTCCATGGTCGCTGCATGCACCAGCGGGCACAAAAGGTTAAGGAAATAAAGAAGGGTACTCAGCTTGTGTATTCCATCCACGTAGGGGGAGAAGCAGACGACTACTTTTTCTCAGACTATGAACTACCTACCTCCGGGGTCTTGTTTAAATGGAGATTGCGAATCACCGGGTGTAAGGGAACGGGGGACAAGAGTCTGGGTTTCTGACAGACCCCCGGGTGATGCCCACTGCCCATCCCCTGGCTGCACTTTGAGGCAGTGGAGGAATAGACGCAGGAGGAGACTCTGCAGTGAGTGTTCCCACTGAGCTGGCCACAAGGGAGGCCGTGTAAGCTCCAACCCTGGAGCCACTTGGGGACAGAGCAGCGTGTAAGTCACCCTCGTCGTCATACTCGGAGGTCGTGATTTTCTCAAGGGCCTTCCAATTCCCAATTTCACGGTGTCGGCGAATCTTGTGCTTTTTCTGAATATGTTTGTTTGGTATATTAAAAACCCACCTGTTTCCGTGGGAACGTGTACATAATACAAATGTAGTAAAATAATTAAATCCAGCAGCTGATGGTTGTTTTGTATGAAGAGTCAAAGATCAGTTTCTAGGGAAAACTAGGCCTAACGTTATGATTTTTATGTTGGCCAAACAGATGGAAGTTCTGTTAAGACAAAAACGGAAGACTTCCAGATTTATGCGTAGTCCGTTTACAGAGTGAGCTGTTGGGTTTGCTGAGCCAGTCTCTGTGACCCGGCACTGCCCCCTCCTGTTGTCGCTTCTGTTACCATCTGATGATTTTCTCTTTCGAACTGTGTGGACAGAACAGCATTTTTACCACTTTTAAAGTTATTTCAGTTTTCCTAGCCACTTATCCCACGAAGCAGTGTGTGTGTTCGTTATTTCGAACCGTTGTATGTTTAACTCATGTTTTTAATATAATAGGCTTCGTGGCAGTCCCTTCTTAAGTACAAGTTGTCTGTAAGTCAGATGTTTGTAACCCGGGGACTGCCTGTAAAAATAAAAATCATGTCAGATCCCTAGATTGTGTCCTGCCTGTACTAGGCACTGAGTAAATCGTATCTCTTATTTCAGACTGTCATTTGGCTCTAAGTTGGGCTGGTTCAGTAGTTTACATCAGACCCTGGAAGTCCAGTGATACTTTTGTTTGTAAGGAAAAGTGTTCTCTAATCAGCTTCCTTGTTCATAGGACCAGGACTGTTTGTGTCTTCACAGGCAGCCGTTTGGCAGCTCTCCTGATGACTTGCTGTGTCCACATCCTGCGTCAGAGTCCCCAAGTGATGAGGGGGCGCTCCTGGATCAGCTGTATTTGGCCTTGCGGAACTTCGACGGCCTGGAGGAGATTGACAGAGCTTTGGGAATACCCGAGCTGGTCAGCCAGGTATGTGCCATGAGGAAGCTAATTAGGCCAGGCATTCTCGGGCACAGACGTCTTCATTTTCTTTTGTTCACAGGGAATCTGCAGCCTGCTTCTCAATACTTTTTAACCTCCCAATAGACCAGCTCTGTTTTCTTTCTCCCCCTTTGCTTGTCACTCTCCCGTAAACATTTGCCCAGAAATGGAGAACACTGAGAAAGACCTTAACACATGATTGGGGTTATTGAGCAGGAAGGCAGAGGCTCGAGTCCAGCTCACCTGGTGTTGGCACTGGCTCCCAGGAAAGGCCAGACAAGGAGCAGAGACTCAAAGACTAGAACCTTCCTTCCTGCTGACCTACAACTTTATCATCTCAGAGCTAATACGCTCACCTGTAGCCTGCCATCACTGTGCTAACCTTATATCCTTGAGCTAGTTGTGCAAAAGAGTTTATTTTAGAAGTAGCTGAGGCTAATTCATTATTTTACCTGTGTGTGGGTTTAGCCCACAGTAATGCTGGAGTATTTAAGAATAAATGGGAATATGAAGAAGTAACCTTAGCATGCTTGTTTTCCTTTGAGAGTACTTTGAGAGTACTTTATAGCAACAATATCATCTGAATCTGGCAGTTCTTAAAATGGACATAAATATACAGTTAAGTTGGTGTGAAGCAGTACATCCTGGCTTACTGTTTAAAGAGTAACCTAGAAAAAACTGTCACCTACCCTCTTTTTCACTGTCCTCCTCTCTACTTGGCATGAATCATCTTTATTTCTTATTATCAAAAAGTGATGAGATCTAATTCTTGGACGTGTGATGTGTCATCAGGGTCTGTGAGAGGGTGATGCAGAGTCATTGGAGACTTCTATGAAGCATTAAAAATAGTCTTGTCATAATTCCCACAGCTTAACAGACATAAGTGGGAGTTAAGACTCGACAGTTCATACTGAGAACAGCAGAATGGAAAGAAATGACAAGGTTACATGCTATAACCTGAAATAAATCAAGAAAGGAAAATGGAGTTTCAATCTTTCCTATGTGGCTGGTTTGCTTTGCTTTTAACATTAGTTAGGTTTAACATTTATTATTATCCTTCAGTATGTCAAAGTGACATTTAAAATTGCAGTCATTGGGTTTGCTGAGTGACTTATAACATTGTTTTATCAAAACTGGTGTCATTGTATCATTTAATATTTTTAGTCTCCTTTTTTCATTTATTTGTATTATTTTCATTTTTTATTAAATTACTGAAATATGATTACTAGATAGAGTCAGCGGAAGTGTACTTCGTTTGTACTCGTAGTTGTAAATTTCCGTAATTAAATGTTTCTCTGTTTGAGATGGGTACATACTGAAAAGTCGGGGGTAGTTTGCGTGTGTTGTCAGCAGCAATTCAACAAGGAATGGTTTCCCCTGTTGAGGCCCCATCGCATTTTTAGCACCATCATCGGCCCCTGATCAACACAGGTAAACTGGTTTGAGGAAGGCCCAGCAAGTTACCAGGCTGACAAATCCTTGAGAGTTTTTGTTGCTGCGGCGTCCTCCCCTCCTTCCGTTATAATGTCAGGTTTGTGGCAGTTGCTCCTAGAAGTAGAAGAGGAGGAGTGTAACCAGGCACACCCTTTCCCTTCTCAACGTAGGCATTTAAGGCCACCTGGACCTGAAGTCTTCCCCTTGCAGAAGTTCTGGATTTTCTACACCTCTCCCACCTGACCCAGAAAGATAAGCTAGTCCTAAGAAGTCCAAAGTGACAGACACATTAGGTGTGTCTAGTAGGTAATAAGAGGCTGGTGGTAGAATGTGGGGCATGTGGGAGATTCTGGCCGCCGCAGAAAACAAGCAGGTGAAGACAGTGCACCACATGGGTGAGGAGCCAGGTCCCAAGTCACACGCCTGGACGGGAACCCATTACTTACTGGTTGGATAGCTGTCTCGCGGCTCGCTCCATGGCGCCAAGCCTCAGTTTTATCTGTAAAGTGGAGATAATGATGGTGACTGTCTCAGCACTGCTCAAGTATGTTGTCCAATTAAAGTGATTTATACAAGGTGTGAATAATCAATCAAAAACAATAACACTGACTGCTCTGGCAGGGATCACAATAGAGGATCCCAGACGGAGCGGGAGAAGGATGTAGAACAAAATTCAAATTCACAAAAAAATACCAGGCGTACTGGTCTGACAGAGACTGGAGGAACCCCAAGACTGTGGTCCCAGACACCCTGCTAACTCAGAACTAAAGCCATTCCCAAAGTCTGCCTTTCAGCCAAAGATTAGACAGGCCTATGAAACAAACAATAACACGTGAGGAATGTGCTGCTTTGTTCAGTCAAGCATACGGGACCCAATGGGCAACACCTGCCCAAAAGCAAAGACAAGAAGGCAGGAAGGATCAGGAAAACTGGACGAATGGACATGTGGAATCCAGGGTGAAATGGGAAAGGGGGAGAGTGCTGACACATTACAAGGATTGCAGCCAGTGTCACAAAACAATTGGTATATAAATTTTTGAATGAAGGGGGAAAAAAAGTAACAAGTTTAGAGGATATTTGCATTTTAAAGTCGAGGTCAGTCTCTGGTGGATTGAGTAGGAGGCATTCCCTTGGAAGAAGTGTTGCTGGGAGCCCAGCTCCACCCTACTACCTTCCTTGTGTAACTGGCCCTATTAAACAGAGATATGTTCCAGAGGGAAAAGTGGCATCAGCCTAAAAATACCTCTGTGTAGTCAGCAACGTATAACAAGCTTCAAATATATGTCAGTGAGTGAAAAGAGCCTGATATTTACTTTGCTGTTTTTAGTGGATTTATTTATGCGTTATCTGGGCCTTTCTCTTCAGAGCCAAGCGGTAGATCCAGAACAGTTCTCAAGTCAGGATTCCAGCATCATGATGGAGCAGAAGGCCCCAGTTTTCCCACAGCAGTATGCGTCTCAGGCGCAGATGGCTCCGGGTAGCTATACCCCCATGCAGGATCCAAACTTCCACACCATGGGACAGCGACCTAGTTATGCCACACTCCGAATGCAACCCAGACCAGGCCTCAGGCCCGCTGGCCTCGTGCAGACCCAGCCAAATCAACTGAGACTTCAACTTCAGCATCGCCTCCAAGCACAGCAGGTAGGGTTTTCAGTCGGTACCCGGACAGGCGGGATGGCAGCGGTAGGGGATGGACGTAGGGGAGGTTGATGTGAGATGGCACAGCAATCTGTGTGACGATTGGAGGGCTGTCTCATTCCACACTTTCTTGGAGGGTGAAAACTTTTCCAGGATGATCCTATAATTTTCATACTCCTTTTGACTTCCGTTCTTTCTCCTCCACTAACTCTAACATAGAGCATCTATCCTTTGATATCCTAGTTCTAGGAGCTCTGGTGGCACAGTAGTTAAAGCAATTGACTGCTCACCAAAAGGTCAGTAGTTCAAAACCACCAGCAGCTCTGTGAGAGAAAGATGTGGCAGTCTGCTTCCGTAGAGATTTACAGCCTTGGAAACCCTGTGGGGTCACAATGAGTCGGAACTGACTTGACGGCAGTGGGTGTTATTTACTAGCTAGCAAATCTTGAGCTCTCTGAGCCTCAGTTTTCACATCTATAAAATAGAGGTTTTGTACAGATAAAGGGCAATATGTATATGTTTAAAGGGCCTGGCACAGTGCCTGGCTCAAAGTGAGCACTCTGAAAAACTGCTGTCATTTCTTCTTCTGATGGCACAAATAGTCACTGTTAGCTGAGCCGTGGCAGAGCAGCGCTGCCTTACAAAATACCTGCGTGGCTCAGGAAGATGTTCTCCCACGGCATCAGCCTTAGATTTCTGCAGTACAGTAAATAATAATACTATAAGCTTTAAAATCCGGTCTCATTTTTATGAGTGATCACTGCTATTTCTCCAGTCTTCCTCTTGGCCTCCTTTTCTGATCATTCTACCCCTTTTTCCAAACAGTCCAAAATAACTTCTCAGTTATAAGCTGATCACTAGTTTTAAATGGGAATTCACCTACCAACCATGTGACTTTAATATCCAGCAGCATGCTGATGGGGGCTAGAGGGGGCAGTTACTTGGGAAAGGTCATTTGAAATAAAATATATGCTGTTTGAAAAAAATGTATTGATTCCTATGTGTGTGTATTTAGAATCGCCAGCCACTTATGAATCAAATCAGCAATGTTTCCAATGTGAACTTGACTCTGAGGCCTGGAGTACCAACACAGGTAAGGGAGCTGACAGCGGCAGCCTCAGCTTTCAAGTTCTATCTCTTTATTGTGTCCATTTACCTTCTCTTGTCATTTCTTCCTCCCCAACATCCTGAGTAAAATAACACAGTGGCTCACAAGATCTGGATCGGCACCTGTAATGTCACCTGGTTACTCATCTCTAGTCTGTCGATCTGTAGTCACCTCCTAAACACTGCCATTTATTGCCAGGCACAGGCGATTCTCGTCACTCACGATCGTTACGTTCCGTGATGTTGTTGCAGACACTGAATTAGTGAACACTGAACCCCAGCTCTAGGGGAAATACAGGGCAGGCTCCTGCAAACCTCTGGTCACATTCTTGTCAACTGATCGATGCATAACCTTGTTTTATGTATGTTTCTGTTTAAAGACACCTTATTTAATTTATTGTTGATTGGTTAACATTGAACTCACGGCCAGCAACACTATAACTCATGCCCGAGCAGAGCCTGTCTCCATAAGGCACATCAGTCTTCTGAGCTGTGGGAAACGTGGCACTCATTGGACCGTGGAAAGGACCCTCGTTTAAGTAAGAGAGCTAAAGCAAGGAGGCAGAACGCTGCCTTGTTCAGCCTCAGCTGGAAACGCACACACTGGGCAACTCAGAGTTTTTGCAACTCTGTGCGTCGTTGGGGAAGCGTAATTAGAAACAGAGTCTCCTGCCGACCCAAACAAAACTGTCGACAGAAGTAGGACAGTTTTGTTTTTAAATAAGCATCAAACCTGAGTATGCTGTGCATCTCAGGAAATCTGCTAAAGAGACTGCCGAGACAGAAAGAGATTTTATCCTTTTATAGAGACAAGCTAAGGCAGCCCCTGTCAGACATGTTCTCACAGCAAATGACAACTAGTCCTCAAGTCAGAGGACTTGACAGCACCGTTTGTCACACATAGCTCATCCTAAATTCACCTGGGAGTTGGGATAGCCACCTGTGTTTGCGAACTGCCTTTACCAAAGAAAAAAATTAATTTCTCATATCTCCATCTCTGGAGGTAGCTGTACACCTTGGAGCCAAGCCCCAGTTGAAGTCAGGCTTCTATCCCCTTGGAAGACTGGGACACGGGCACTGTCTTCCTTGATTGATTACAGATCAGAGATGGCTTCCAGGTCCTTGAGGAAACATGCCTGGGTTGCACAGTTGGCAAGAGGCTTGTTTAGCCTTTGCAAAGATTTACACACATCACAAAGAGGCAGAGAAAGACTTATTATAATTACAACCTTTCTAACATAAACGTTGTAAGAAAAGTGGCAAGTGGAGGAGGCCTCTTCTCTTTTTTTCTACAGAGGGAATTAGCCTTTCTTTCTTTTTTAGTTCTAATTTGTATTTGCCCTTAGAGCATGTCCACAAATGATTGTGAGAATGCCCTAAGTATTGATTTTGGAGTTACAAATAAATTTTAGTGAGTAGGCAAATTTGTAAATAGAATCCGTAAATAATGAAGATCGACTGTGTTGTTAGGACGCATAGACAGCCTTATCCCTCTTAGTGACAGCAGCATTGTTACCCCTCCTTCCTTCCCTCTCTCATTTCCTCCTTCCCTTCCCATTCCATTCTGTCCTTGCCTCTTTATTGGATTCTTATCAGCCCCGCTCCCTGCTCTCCCCTTTCTTCCTGCCTCTGAGCAGCCTTTGCTAACGTGCTCCAAGCCACCTTTTGGCACAAGGATTTGTTTCTCTTTAGACCTGAGTGTCCCTTGAATGAGACCCTAAACTGCCATCTTCAAGGCTTATATCACAGTCTTGATAGGACTGGTGTTATTGGAGGTCCTTTAGGTAACTGTGTCCTCTGGAAATTAGTCCAAAGTTAATTGACATTAAACTTAACCATGAAAGCCGTAACAGGGTTTCGAATAATCATGTCATTTCCATAGAACTCAGACAACCACATTTTCGACCACCAGTTGTTCAACTCTAAGATGTTCTTTCCAAATAATTTTCCGTGAGACGTACCATCGGTTATTCTGTCTGTGATAGTTTGTTTTTCAATCTGTGTGTACCCCCAGTGTTTTCCTCCATATATTGCTTCAATTTCAGGGGCCTATTAATGCACAGATGCTGGCCCAGAGACAGAGGGAAATCCTGAACCAGCATCTTCGTCAGAGACAAATGCATCAGCAACAGCAAGTTCAGCAGCGAACTTTGATGATGAGAGGACAAGGGTTGAATCTGACACCAAGCATGGTGGCTTCTGGTGGTATACCAGCGACTCTGAGCAACCCCCGGATTCCCCAGGCAAACGCACAGCAGTTTCCATTCCCTCCAAACTACGGTACTGGACTTTCAACCCCACCACCTTTCACCAGTTCTTTCTCCCCGGTGCCCCCCAGTCCTGGGTCACAGCTCCTCTCTCACAGCTCCTTGCATAGCTCCCAGATGACTCTGGCTAACCAGGGGATGATAGGAAACCCGGGAGGACAGTTGGGGCCTGTCAGGAGTCCCCAAGTCCAGCACAGTACCTTCCAGTCTCTCAGCTCAGGTACCACCTTTTCTCTGAGTGCAGGTCTTACTTTAAGAATGACCGAAGTAAGTGTGTGTGCGTGTATTGTATCTGTCTGTCGTGTGTGTGAGTGTGTATGAATATATATGTTCATGTCAATTTCTGTTAACACAGGCACATTTATATTTGTATTTGTTTATATTTGAAAGCCTCTGAGTCTGACTGAAACAAATCAGTAAACATATACAAAATGTTGAAAGACATATATAAATTTAAAAATTAAGACATTCTACAACTTTTAAAAAATGAAGTCTTTAAGGATTATACCAAATCTTTAATGAGTACGTAATTCTTGAGAAGTACTATATATAAACCACAATGGAAGAGCTCTTCATTTTCTTCTTATTGATTTGTTGTTTAATGTCAGTCTTAAGAGATAGATACCAAGCGTGTAATGTTATAAATGTTAATATTTGTAGTGCATGTCATGTTCAATTAATAGTCGACATATTGATAAAAGTGCTTACATTAACGTTAATATTAAAAATTACTCTCCCTGCCTTGTGCCAGCGTCATCTACAAATAATTTTCAAGTGTTTATATTGACTAAATTCAGGATTCCTATTTCTTTATAGAAACAAAGAATTTGCAGCTTTCTTTCTGTGTGATCTTAAATTTTTCTTTTATAGTTAATTTAAATGATTCATTAAATTGTGCTTGCTTTACTAATCTTCTAGGCAGAAATGTGCTCACCTTAATGTCATCCTTGAAATTGTCTAAGAAGTTGCCTCCTTCATTTTCTAACTCCTTTCCCCTGTTTCCTTTTTGATTTGGGAAAGTCTGATTAAAGTTCTTTTCTGGTAGCGTAAATGCCATTTGATATACATTGAATTTTCTTTCTTAGTTTTGCTAATCTTGCAGAACACTAAAGTACCAAAGAGCCCTTTATAAAGACAAAACAAGCTAATCATGAATGCAGTTGCTTATTTTTTTAAATGTATCTAATCATGGATTAGCTTAATTAATGAAAAATCATTCAAATATGTTGACTTTATATATAACTGAACTTTAATCATTTAAAACCATCCAATTTTAATTATATACCAAAATTTAACATAAAGACTGTGACTATTTTAGGTCATAATGAGAAAAAATATATACATATTTGACCCATTCTTGATTTGGGGAGGGACATAGGGAAAAGAAAGGAGCATTGTTGGTGCAGTGGTTAAATGCTCAGCTGCTAACCAGAAGGTTGGCGATTGGAACCCACCAGCAGCTCTGCAGGAGAAAGATGTGGCAATCTGCTTCTGTAAAGATGGCAGCTTTGGTAACCCTATGGGCCAGTTCTACTCCGTCCTATAGGGTCACTATGAGTCGAAATTGACTCAACAACAATAGGGTTTTTTAATAGGGAAAAAAATGGTATTTTCTCTCTCTCACTCTAGCCATGATGGTTGATATGCTTTCTAGATACCCCTCTAACTACCATAGAGTATAAAGGTGGGGAGATTTTTTTCTTCAAATATATTAATTATCCCAGCTTGGAATCTTTTGGAAATGTATGTAAAAAGCACAGGATGAAGTAATTAAAAGTAGTTATCTATGTGTATTTGATTTGAAATGTGCTTTTCCCCCTTACTCTCTATAATAAAACTAACAATCTCCTTTGGATTTTTGTTTTGTTTTTTAAGGAATAAGTCAGCAACCTGATCCAGGCTTCACTGGAGCTACAGCTCCCCAGAGTCCTCTGATGTCGCCCAGAATGGCGCATACCCAAAGTCCCATGATACAGCAGTCTCCAGCTAATCCTGCCTATCAGGCCTCTTCAGACATGAATGGGTGGGCACAGGGGAATATGGGTGGAAACAGGTAACTCCACGTTTTGATATGTTTTTGATATAAATGATTACCAGGGAATCTTTGTATAGACCACCTGTCTCTTTTCTATACCCATTGCTGTCGAGTCAATTCTGACTCATAGTGACCCTATAGGACAGAGTAGAACTGCCCCATGGGATTTCTAAAGAATGGCTGGTAGATTCGAACTGCCAGCCTTTTGGTTACCAGCCGAGCTTTTAACCACTGTGCCACCAGGGCTCCCTCTTTTCTATAGTTTTCTTAATTTCTTTGCTCAAGCAAGCAGTATCTGGTAAAATGCTAAGTAAGCAAGTTTACTATTCCTAAGGCAGAAGTCACCAGAATTTACCAAAGCTCAGTAAAAACAGAGGCCATTTTGGTGCTTGTTAATATCATTCGTAGAATACCTTTTCACTGGGAGTAAAACTGCGGGGAAGGAACTACCTGAGAGGTACCACTCAACCAATTTATGATAGAAGCTACTGTGGTAGGCAGCGACCTAGAAACCATCCTTTACTGCAAGGCTTCAAACTGGTTCAGTCAAGGCCGACAAAGCGAAACAGGAATAGACTGGAAGTTTTACAATTTGGGTGATTCGCCACGGTATCCAGAACAGGAAACATTACAGGTGGAAGCCCTGGAATGGGAGACTCGGAAGAGTCACAGTGAGCTCTTTCCACAGCCTGATGCGGGAGATTGGGTTGTTGGCAGGACTTTGGAGAGTGCACCCCCGTCTCTGAGTGGGGTGCCGCCGTCTTTGAGCAAGGCAGCGCTGTTTCCGAATCTGCTCAAAATATGAGGGCAAGAGATTTAGTGTGCAAAGTGTACACTACCCTTGTTTTCTAAGAGGGAGAGTAAGTTTCTAGCTAGGCTTCAACCCATAATTTTTCCCATTCCAGGTACCGTCATGAATCACCCAAATTTTTAAAATTCTAGTCTGTTCCAGTGATGCTTCCTTGGCCACGATTGAACCGGGCAGAACTAGTTCAAAGCCCTGCTTTATTATACATGTGATAAAAAACAGACAAAAACAAAAGGTTTGTCTGATGTAGACATGAAAGTTGGGGGTATACTTCTAGACCTCCACAGTGACGTGAAGCGCTTGGTCGCCTCTACAGCTTTGGTGACTGTCTGCCACACAGTTTCAGACCTCACCCTCTCACCTTGGCCAACTTTTCCACCCTTCATTCTAAAGTGAACAAACGCCCAAGTACTCAGAAATGCCCGGCTCTGCTTGCCACAAGGCTCTAACGTTTCAATCTTCCGGTTATGTTACAGCGTGTTTTCACAGCAGTCCCCGCCACACTTCGGGCAGCAAGCAAACACCAGCATGTACAATAACAGTATGAACATCAATGTATCCTTGGCAACCAATACAAGTGGCATAAACAACATGAACCAGATGACAGGACAGATCAGCATGACCTCAGTGACCTCTGTGCCTACATCAGGGCTGTCCTCCATGGGTCCCGAGCAGGTGAGCTCCCAGAGAATGAGAAGCAACCTTTTTCTTCTGGTGGGGACTTTGTGTCTATTTCTTTGTTAAATGTATCTTTCCATGTACTTAACATCTGCTGTCAACTCCCACATTTATTTTGAAGAGTATTTTATCACCTTCATTTAACCTGTGTTAATGAGATTAGCAGACTTACTTGTTACTGACAAAATAAACATGAAAGGGTTCCTGACTGCTCAAGGATCTTTTAAAATGTTTCTTAACTTTCTTGCCATTTGTTTCTCTTATTTGAGGAATTTAACAGTATCTAAGCTGAATCTCTGAAGAGGGCATGGTAAATGTGCTTTTTAAATAGCTTTATTTTGGATTTATAGTTTAGAACTGATTTTTTTCTGAATGCAAGACCAGATGAAAAGCAAGGGCCAAATTACCAGCCATCCAGTTTGCCTTAAAGGATACTTCACTAGTGTAAGGGGACTGACACAGGTAATGCAGAAACCATTCTTCTTATTTTTAACCTTTGGAATATGGATACCATGATTTTTTTGTCAATGATTTTTTTTTAATAATTTTATTTTGTATTGAATAACAGTGAAATGATTCTGCCGGCCCGAAGTACACGCCAGCTTCACTAGGTAGCAAAGAGACTCAAAGCGTTTGAGATAGTAGTGCCCGCCTTGGATCTAAAATCTGTCGTGGGCTAACCTAGAAGTAAAGATGAAGATTAATAATTTCACAGAAGATCTTATTTCTCAAAGGGCACCAAATGCTTGTCATTCAACCACTGATAGTCAGTAATTCACGCAAACTTAAAATGTGGCAAGAACCCTGAATCTTATTTTACATATGGAGAAATTGAGGCACAGAAAATTTGAATGACTTAAAATGATAGATGAGAAAACTGAAAGCCCTTTGCAGTTTAAGAAATCTGTGTATACATATTATATATTTGTGTGTGTGTGTGCATGTGTGTGTGTTTAGTACTAATAACTTGTACTTCTTTAGCTAAATGATGGTGGCTAAATGCTTGAGTAAATCAGTTAAATAGACATAAAGAAATAAGGATTTGTGTCTTGTCATTGGAGAAAATATAAAACTAATGTTGAATTTCCTCCGAAAAGTAGGCCACTAGTAATTCCTATTTTGCTTTCTAGGGAAAGTGTGCGTGAGATTGTCTGGTCTAACACGGGTCCAAACCCAACCTACTGAGAAGTAAATTGGTGCATCTTTAATAATCCAGATTGATTTAAAACTTTTGCACAGATTTAAGCCTTTTCAATACCGGAGTTGATTTGAAAGCCCCCCAAAACACAACTGCAGTGTGTGTCTTCTGACAAAATGATTCCTGTTAGCATTGTACATTTATTTTGTAGTTTGTGAGAGAAGTGTATAGATGCTAATGAATAGTTCACTTGATCAGAATAGATTCACAGAATCCAGCCTGTTTTGGGTATTCACACTTGCTCTCACTAGTAAATGATTCGTCTCAGTAGCAAAGATATCAGGGGCCCTCAGATGACTTCAAAGTCCCAGATGTGAGTCACTGGTCTAATTTGAACCAGCCAAAAACTGAACACATGACTTGTGTTCATGAAAATATTCCTAGTATCATCTTCTCTGTTGAATTTGATTTCTGTACCAAATGCAGATAAATTTAATTTTGTAGGCAACTAGTCTATTATTTAAAGTATTTATTTTCATGTTTCTCCATACTTCCCAAAATATATCCATGGGGGAAGTGACACAGGAATGAAGCTAACTTTATGTACCCCCTTTTCCCAGTAGGGATCCCTGGTGGCTCAGTGGTTAAGAGCTCAGCTGCTAACCAAAAAGTCGGCAGTTAGAATCCACCAGCTGCTCCTTGGAAACCCAATGGGCGGCAGTTCTACTCTTGTCTTATAGGGTTGTTATGAGTTGGAATCAACTTGACGGCAGTGGGCTTGGTTCTGGGTTTTCTCCCAGTAGCTATACTTAAAGGAAAATTGATGGTAGGTTGTTCCCCAGTACACTCGGGCATCTGCTGAATATAGCCACTGTCGTGTCTTGTCCCCTCAGGTTAGTGATCCTGCTCTGAGGGGAGGCAACCTGTTCCCAAACCAGCTGCCTGGAATGGATATGATTAAGCAGGAGGGAGACACATCACGGGTAAGAAACAGCAAAGAAGTACGCGAATATGGTAGTGAAGTGAACCACAACCATTTTATAGACCAAAATTGGCATAGATAAATCGTCAACCAGGGGTTAAAAGTAGTTGTAATACTTGTGATTCTTTAAATATCTTCTAATTTCATCTGGCCTAAAATGGTTTTGTGTCAAGAATTATTTCTTAAGTCTATGTTTATTCTTTCTAAGTGTTTTCCCATATTTCATTCTGTTTAGGCAACAGTCTTGTGTCTTACTTGTATTTCTTACTTATTACCTCAAACGCTTGTTCTAAGGACAGCAGTATTACCATGTTCTACCAAATCCTGAACAATAGAACGATCAGTACTGAGAACCCCCTGCCTGTGTGCCCGGCAGCAGATGTATCACAGGGGGGACTGGGGGCCGTGTGGCTCATTAGCCAGTCAAGCGGGCCAGCGTGGGAAGGGACATAACCCGTAGCAGGAGATGGCGAGCGCTCTCTCCTTTTTTTTTTTTTTTAATTTTTTAAAGTTTTACTGTGAAATATATGTAACAAAACATTTCAACCACTTTTACATGTACAGTTCATTGACATTAACTACATTCACCAGGATGTGTAACAGTTACCACTGTTCATTTCCAAGTTTTCCATCATCCTTAACACAAACTGTACTGCTTAAGCAAGACCCTCTCATTTACCCCTCCCACCCACCCCAGGCCAACACTAAGGAACTTCGGCTTCTGTGCATTTGACTATTCTGGGTATTTCATTATAAATGAGATCACACAATATTTGTCCTCTTGTGATTGATTTCTTTCACTCAGCATAATGTTTTCAAGGTCCACCCATGTTGTAGCGTGTATCAGGACTTCATTTCTCTTTATGGCTGAGTAATACTCCACTGTATGTATGTACCACATTTTGTGTTTATCCATTCATCTTGATGGACACTTGGTTGTTTTCACTTTTGGGCTATTGTGAGTAGTACTGCAGTGAATACTGGTGTACAAGTGTCTGTGTTCCTGCCTTCAATTCTTTTGGGTATATGCCTAGAGGTGGAATTGCTAGGTTAAAAGGTAATTCTATGTTTAACTTTTTGAGGAACCACCGAACGGTTCTCCACAATGGCCGCACCAGTTTGTAATCCCACCAGCAGTAGATGAGGCTGATAGCTTTCTTTTTAAAAGTACTCTCTCTCTCAATGGAGAGAACATAGGGTTGATACTGAATTTCCTACAAAAAGTGGGTCTTAAGACAGTTTTGTTAATATTAGCATTCAAGTTTAGAAAATAATACATAAATTTGATCCATATTTTAATAACATGTTGTGCTAAGTTTTTAAACACGGTTCCTCTTGTAAAGAACCACAGTCCCAGACGGCAGAGATGCCGGCTGTGTGGGAGTCCTGTGGATGTTATCTGTACGTACCAGAGGGAGGGAGACCCATATGCACCAAGGCACAGGAACTCATTTAAAAAAACAGTTAACATGTTGATATAGTAAGCCAAACAGAGATGAACCCTGATGGCGCAGTGGTTAATCACTCAACTGCTAACCAGAAGGTTGGTAGTTCGAACCCACCAGCCATTTTGTGGGAGAAAGATGTGGCAGTCTGCTTCCATAAAGATTACAACCTTGGATACCCTATGGGGTAGTTCTGCTCTGTCCTATAGGGTCACTATTGAGTTGGAATCGACTCGACGGCAACAGGTAAGCCAAACAGAAAATGGAATGTATTTCTTACTGACCATGTGTTTAGACTGTAAACGTGCCATTGACTGAAGCTTGAAATGCCCCATGGCTCTTAATTGTGAAGTCCCCGCAGAGGACTGGAGTCTTCTCTGTGCCAGTCCTCTTCTTTCCACCGAGTCTGTACAGATAGCAGCCACCTAACTAAGTGATGGCTTATGTGCAAGAAGTAGAGGCTTGAAACCTGGGTTGTATTTCTCAAAGGACTGATGACATCAGTGATAATTATGTTCCCAAAGGGCAGCTCAGTTTAACCCAAAAGTGCCAGAGAGCGTAACCTCTGAGCACTTCATATCTCTGAAGAAAATGCATGTAGGAGGTCAGGATCATATTAAACAAAAACAAACAAACCCATTGCCATTGAGTCGATTCTGTCTTATGGTGACCCATGCGTGACAGAGTAGAACTGAGCTCCACAGGATTTGCTTGGCTATAATCCAGACCTTTCTTCCATGGCACTGCTTGGTAGGTTCAAACTGCTAGCCTTTTGGTTAGTAGCCAGACAAACCATTTGTACCACCGAGGATAGCATTACCCTCCCTTAATCCACCAAGATGAGATCTATCTCCCCACCCCCCCTTCAGTGTGTGATGATGCCAACCTAGGCCTGGGCTCCAGGAGCAGGAGCCCTGGAAAGTGACTTTGTAGGTCTGCCTCTCAGAAGCCCTGCATGGGCCAGGCCAGCAGCCCAACCTCCTACTCCTTTTCTGCCAGGAGCCCCCAGAGTCTACTTGCCTATGTCCTTTCCTCTGCTCCCATGAGCCTCAAAAAAGAAAGACTCGCCTATTGTAAAGCAAAACGCTTGATGGCCCCGTGTTTTGCCTTTTAAACAATTACAGAAACAACTCACTGTACTGAGCATTTACCACAGGCCTGGTTCTCTTCCTAGAACTTTGCTTAGGTTGTCTCGTTTAACCCACACCACAATCATACAGTATAACTACTGCTTTGAGAGTTTACATGGCTTGTCCAGGGTCCCACAGCACCAGGAAGTAAGCCTAGGCAGGCTGACTCCAGAATGAGCTTTCTAAACTCCTGCACTCCCCAGCTTCCTTAAGGGAGTACTGAGCTCTTGTGAGATTTCTCTAAGGCCTCTATGCAGGTAACATTGGGGAAGTCCAGAAAGGAATAAAGTACATCCTTCATTGGTGCCATTCCCTTGTCTCTTTTTACTTCAATCCTGAAGGGAAGAGAAAGGCGTTGACAGACGCTAGTGGGACAGATAGTAAAGATTCAGCCACTTTTGGAAGAGCCCTCAGACTGAATCTTGGGAGGGAGAAACCTCTGAATTGAGGAAAAGGAAACAGAACATCTGGCCTCTAGTGCACCAGGGACTGTGCCAGGTGCTTCATAGATACCTAAGCACCCCCAGCATTTTCAGATGATGAGGAGACTGCATTTCGGAGGAATTGGTGATTTACCCAAGGTCACAAAGCTAGTACGCATTGGAACTAGGAATCAAGACCTGGGAGATGGTGGCTGAGAGCAGGACAACTAAGGGGGAACGAGGCGGGGTGGAGGGGGCAGACCTGCGAGCACAGTGGTAAGAGGGAAGGCAAGAGTGAGGAGGAACACCGGGAGCACCACAGAGAGGCGGGGTGCTGCGCACGGCGGGCTGACAGAACCCCAAGATACTTACCTGAATGCACATGTCGGCACCTGGTGGGTACCCACCAAACCCAAGACGGAAGATTAGAGTTAGGATCACAAACAGCAACTTCCAGTAAATATAGAATGTTCTCTTCATCAAAAGTGCGTTCATGGATCGGTGGTGAGAACTCCCTCTGTGACCGTCCAGCACACGTCCGTTTGCACACCTCCCACTTCCTCTTTTTTTCCCACTTGTCTCTTGAATCTGGCTACTCTGTCTGCATTTTGTTTCATGCTGAATGTTAAGGTCACAGAACAGTCTGTCATAGACACTCCTGTTGTTGCCTCCAGAGAATAACATGTACAGTGGATCCTTTCTAATCCACGAGTAATAACTGGAAATCACATGGCATTTGCAGCCATTCTGCTGATGTCTGAATGGATAGGGCTTCAGTGATCCGCATCCTCTGTGTCTGTAACATGGTATGCTGCTGATGGGAATCAGGAACTTCTTTCAGAATTTTTGTTGGTACTCTGGTACCATTTGTTGAACTAGAAACCACTATGATTCATTATTAATTGAATCTGTGTTCTGTTTCTCTCTAGATTATAATTGTACCTTGCTTTAAGCAGAGCTAGTATACGTAACTATAGATTTACCAGAACACTAGAGAAGGCCAATTATTTCACTCAACCAAGATTCATTTTACAAGGACTTATCACAGTATTCTTTTATATTTGGCATACATTTAAATATATTAAAGTTTAGTTTATTGCTCAGCCGCATGGCTCGGGCATAAAAAGAGTATAGTTGCAGTTCATTTCATTTACTGGTGTTACGGGAACTGGTCACTAACTAGGATCAGCTTTTAGTTGATGATGAAAATGCTGATAATAGTGATGATGACATTTATTGAGCATTTATTATGACTCAGGAGCTGTTTAAACACTTCATGGACATCATTTCCTTTAATCCTCATGACAACCCGAAGGAGTATTAGGTACAGAAAGGTCCTGTGACCCCCAAGTGGCACTGTTGGGGTGCCAGCATCATCCCTGAAATAGGCTCCAGCTCAATGTTCTCTCTTACCAGATGAACTCTGGCTAACCCTCTGCTTTTTTTTTTTTTCCTCCTTTTTCTTTTTTTGTTGTACTTTAGATGAAGGTTTACAGAACAAATTGTTTCTCATTAAACAGTTAGTACACATATAGTTTTGTGACATTGGTTGTCAACCCCATGACATGTCAACACTTTTCCCTTCTTGACCTTGGGTTCCCCATTACCAGCTTTCCTGTCCCCTCCTGCCCTGTAGTCCTTGCCCCTGGGCTGTCGTGCCCCTTCAGTCTCATTCCGTTTTATGGGCCCGTCTAAGCTCTGGCTGAAGGGTGAACCTCGGGAGTGTAATCCTGTTTCTTGATGTTAGTCTGTGGTAAAGACACTGCCACAAAGTTTCTAAGCCTCATAAGTCTTACAGGAAATAAATACTTCTCAGTAGAGTTTTTTTTTCCAGAATAACTGGAGAATTGAGGGGTTTTTCCACATTTCAATCAGAACCATGGAGTATTTTCATGTGAAATCTTTTCAGTAACACAAATAAGAAATACGTGTTATTCAGCTGTTTAATACAGAGAAAAGTGCATTAGCTGTTCTTCTCTAAGAAGAAATACAATCACAGGTATTCTCCTAAGCTGATTTTTTAAGCTTAGAAGAATTGTGCCTCTGAGCAGGTACTGATGTCATTCTTAATTCTGCCTTTGACCACTAGAATTCACGATTTGGCAGTTGTTTCCCCAGAAGTCTCTGTTCAGAGTGCAATAGATTATTTGGGGACTGGCTTCCTGTCTAATGTTACTAACACTAGGTCTCTCTGACGGCCCTGATGTGCTCCAATTCTGTGTCTAAATGCCAAATTCTGTACACCACTGTTCTGTGTTCCCGCAGTACCTGCTGCTTCCCCTCGTGTAACTGATCACATTTTATTGTGACTTGTTATTTGTCGTCTTTGCCTGTTCAGCAATTTTGTAATAGCAGTGACCAGGAATGTCTTGTAATCCCCAGCACCTGGCAGATAGTAGATGCTCAGTTAATATTTTCTAAATGAATGAACGCTTTTTAGGGGCACAGACAGTCGATAACCAAAGAAAACCAATGACATATACTTGCACTAACCGAGGAAGCACCTCCACGTAATTCTTGCCGCTGTGAGCCTTGGTGTTTGGTGATTCAGACTGTCAGCACATAGCAGCCAGAGACTAGCAGGAACTCTCCTAGAGTCAAGACCCAGGTTTATTTCACTTGCTGAAGCCATGGAGCACACACCCCATAGAACCTTGGGAGTATCTCAGTAGAGAAATTTACAGTGTATGGGCTTGTCCTGGGTGATTTAAGGAGGGACGGGGAACGTGAAGG
Organism: Trichechus manatus latirostris; assembly: GCF_000243295.1. Classification (NCBI taxonomy): domain Eukaryota; kingdom Metazoa; phylum Chordata; class Mammalia; order Sirenia; family Trichechidae; genus Trichechus; species Trichechus manatus. The sequence continues at coordinate 7,418,322 of NW_004443954.1, forward strand.
CCATTTCCGGGTTGGATGCTGTCAAGGTGCAAGGGCAGCTCAGCAGGGGGTATCTCAGTAATCCTCGTTGGGAAGATGGAGGGACGGGACGGGGCTAGGATGCCACTGGCAGGAAAGCAGCAGCCATCCCGAAGGAAGGATTGACCATCGTTTGTGGCTGAGGCGTGGCTTGTCTACGTCCTGGGAGAACCGTCATAAAGGATCTGTTTGCCTCCTCCTGGCCCTTTGGAAACATTGTTTGTGTTTAAGAATATCACCATCTGCTTAAAATCAAGTGTAACTCATCCAGATACAACCTTGTGGTTTGCATTGATTAAAGCAGCCAAGTATTTTGATGTTTTTGTGATAGGCTTTATAATGGATTTACCAAAAAGCCAGAGGTTTCTGACAACTTTCTGTCTGTTTTCCTGCAGAAATACTGCTGACACTGAAGGTAGCTTCAGCTGACCGGGCTCACTTGCTCAAACCCCTTACCAGTCTGGAGAGCTGCATCCACTTGTTCTGACCCACCGACCTGCCGGCCAGTTCTGCCAGAGCGAGATCCGCAGGCAGGCCTCAGCTCTGCGCCGGCGTGGAGTCCACGCCGCTGCTGCAGGAGAAGCTGCCTCTTCTCTTGACAGTCTGAAGCTCACATCCAGACAGTTGCTCAGTCTGTTCACTGCATTCACCTTAGTGCAACTTAGATCTCTCCTGCAAGTAAATGTTGACAGGCAAATTGCATACCCATGTCAGATTGAATGTATTTAAATGTACGTATTTAAGGAAAACAACCATGCTCTTGTTCTGTTCCTGTTCGGTTCCAGACACTGGTTTCTTGCTTTGTTTTCCCTGGCTAATCAGTCTAGTGCAAAGGAGTAAAATTTCATCTGGGAGAAAGAAAAGAGTTAACAAAAGTAAAAACCTAAGGTGTTTTAAGCAAAAGCCTGCATTTGGGATAGAAGCAGGCCAGGCACCATGGACAGCGTTGTAGATACAGAAATACCCCGTAAGTGAAGAACAATAACAGTCCTAGCTGTGTGTTTGTAGAAGACTCCAAGGACCAGGTTGGAAAGAGTTTCCAGTTATTGAACAGAGGAAAAGGAGCCTGTGGGGGCTGTTAATATTAACAAGTATTGTTTCCTTTGTTCTTCATTAAAGAAAACCAAACTAGTTCATTGAAATCAGGCTTCAGGAAGAAATACTTTTCATCCAAATTAAGTTCCCATTAGATTGCTTCAGACAGCTTGAATTGGCATCTCCTCTTCCCCATCTGGCCCTCCGGCTTCCCCAGTTCTCCCAACTTTCGTTCATTGTTTTACAGCAGTGTACACAGCAGAAACCAGGTAAGCCCTTTTTTCCTTACGTGTTTTGCCAGCCACTTATCAGTTGCTAAATATTGAATTTCAGAAAAATGCATTTACTGGCAAGGAGGGAAACAAAGTTACTACTTAATGACAGTCAAGCTAAGGATACCTGCTTTGGAAGCATGTTCGTTCTGTCCCCCAGCACCTCGGGCCTACAAAACGGGAGAAAACGATAGTGTATTTAAAATTTACAGCAGATATCACTACAGATGTAACCACCGCCGTGTGTTTTTCATTTTGTTTTTTTGGCAGTGCTGACGAAGCTGAAGTTTTGTAAGGTACATAAAATCCAATTTCTATGTAAACAAGCAATAATTTAAGTTGAGAACTTAAGTGTTTTAATTGTATAATTTTTGTGAGGTATACATATTGTGGAATTGACTCAAAAATGAGGTACTTCAGTATTAAATTAGATTATCTTCATAGCAGTGTCTCCTAAAGGTGTTTTGTAAAGGATATCAATGCCTTGATTAGACCTAATTTGTAGACTTAAGACTTTTTATTTTCTAAACCTTGTGATTCTGCTCATAAATCATTAATCTATATAATATGCAGCCGCTGTAGGAACCAATTCTTGATTTTTATATGTTTATATTCTTTTTTAATGAACCTTAGAAAGACTCCGTGTTACCAAGCCGGCCACGTTTATGGTTGTTTTTCTTGCCCGCTCTGGTAGGGGAATAATCTTTTATTAATTGGCATCAGTTTCCGACAACTGCAATACTGAGAAACTGACGGCCTTTTTTGAGCTATTTCTCCCCGACACCTAATACACAGACTTTCTTACCTAAATTTCCACATGATGTCTTTTTGATGTCTACTAAGCAAAGCATTTTGTAATATCTCATTAGCCAGGCTTTTTAGGAACAGAGAGGTTTTTCCTTGAAATCTGATTGTTTATTTTGTGGCAGGGTGAAAAATACACAAACTATCCCTATTTATATTTATATCTCTCTCTATATGTACAGATTTTGGAAGTATAGACAGAGATATAACCCAAAGATAAATGATGAATAGACAGTCTGAAAGTGTTGCTCCATACTAAAGAAATTTTCTGGAAATCTGCATTTCGATATTTTTTCCACTTGAGAGGGATCTCAATACAGGGAGGTGGCCAAGGAACAGCAGTTGTCAGTGGCCACCAGTTCACACGTCCCACTCAAAAGGCGCTACCTTCTCAGCCAAACCATTGGGTTCCCCAACTGTGAGGGAAGAACGAGCAGATGTTGGCCCAGGACTCTGTGACCTCACTGGTATAATGAGACTTGCTTTATGCACGATTTAACCTGACCAGTTTTCAATTGATTTTTAGAAATATGTGAATTAGAATGACTTTACACAGCACAACAGACAAATGGAGTTGAAGCTGGATTTGCTTTGTTTTGAGTTTTCAGTCCCTTTTCACTATAATACTGTCCAAAAATATTGATATTGTTTATTGTTTATCCATCTGCCCGCTGTGTTTTACCATCAGTCCCAATTCAGACAAATCTACAAACCTGCCATCATGGTAACATAGACTATGTCATGATCATTACTGTTTTGAAGGAATAGAGATTATAAGTTCTAATCTTATGGCTCAGATCAGGTAATGGATTTTGCTTTACATCTAATTAGGAGAAGAAGAGTAAGTGAAGGAATCCTCTGATCATATTGATCACTGTAGAAGCAAAAGCCACATCAATTCCCTTCATTATCAGTATTTCTCATGCTGTACACAATAAATTTGTTAGACTGAGTACTGGGTTTTTGTTTAATAGAACAAATAATCAGTGTTTTACTTATATTACTAAATGTGAAGAACACATAATGTGAAAGTATACATACATTAACTTGGTTGTAAAACTCATTTAAGTGTTCATGTAATGTGGTAAGTAAAAAGTGAAGTGAGCTGTTTTACTACAATGAATTCGTTTGACTCAAAGATGAAGATGCCTCCCCTCCCCTGTGTGTATCTCTTATGGCCTGTAATCATTGAAAGCAATGTTTTTGCAGTTTATATAATGCAATTTTTAATCTGTGTTTAAAAATGGAGTTCATATGGGCTTAACACATGAATGGGTGGCACAGGTCCACTTGCAGAACCCAAAGATACACAATCAATTTTGAAATGCAACTTAAGCCATTAATTGTTGGTGTGAATTTAAAATTTTCTAGTATTTGTATGGTAGTATGCTGCCTGAGAGCAAAGCATTCTCTGCACAAAAGAAAATTACTGTAGTGGCTTCGATTTTAATTAGAATTTTCTCCCTGGTGTTTCTTTATAGACTAAAACAAAATCTTTTAAGTTTCTTACTACAGGTAAAAGCTATGTGCAAGAACCTCAAAATGCTAAAATCTAGCATAATGCCTTAGATCTGTTTTTAAGTCTTGTATATTCCTACATAGCTGTCCGATGTATTATATTTGTATAGTGAATTGTGTACAATTTTTGAATAAGTGCATCATCACTTAACATTTATGTTGTTGAATAGTGATGATGATACATTTCTTCAAACATTTAACTGTCTTTTTTTTTTCCCTTTGTCATTTGTGGGTTTTATTTGTACAGTTCCTCATGAAGTTCCATCTGAGATGTGTGTATATGAAAAGATTATACAAGGGTAAAATTAAGCAATATATTAACTGTGGTTCTTCAGGAGAAAGCTTACAGTGTTTCAGGTTGTGATTTATTTTCAAAATGGACTTGACTCTGAACATCACTTTGTTCACCTGCATTGATGTTTGTATTTCTAGTGTGAGCAGTTTATGCAAAGGTAGATATATTCAGAGAAATTTTAAATACATTTATGCAAGTTAATATTGCTTTGCTGATGCTATTTGCTTATTTGATGTTAAATAATGCTGTTGTACATAAAGAATTCCGTTGTTATTGCATCATTTAATAAATTTTAATGCCTTCGGGTTTTACATGGCTTTCGAGATTTTTTTAGTATGATTTTGTTTATTTTGTTGTTGTTAATATACACAGCAGAACATACACCAATTCAGCAGTTTCTTCATATACCACTTAGTGACACTGATTACATTCTTAGAGTTAGACATCCATTTTCACCCTCCTTTTCTGAGTTGTTCCTCCCCCATTAACATAAATTCACTGCCGCCCTTGACCAAAGAAGACATTGAGGCAGCGAACAGACACGTGAAGAAGTACCCATGATTATTAGCCATTAAAGAAATGAAAATCAAAACTACAATGAGATACCATCTCACCCCAACAAGGCTAGCATTAATCCAAAAACACAAAATAATAATGTTGGAGAGGTTGTGGAGACACTGGAACACTTATACACTGTTGGTGGGAATGTAGAATGGTACAACCACTTTGGAAATCGATTTGGCGCTTTCTTAAAAAGCTAGAAATAGAAGTACCATACCATCCAGGAATCCTGCTCCTTGGAATATATCCTAGAGAAATAAGAGCCATCACACTAGTAGATATATGCACACCCATGTTCATTGCAGTACTGTTCACAATAGCAAAAAGATGGAAACTACCTAGATGCCCATCAACGGACGAATGGATAAATTACGGGATAGCCACACAATGGAATACTATGCAACAATAAAGAACAACGATGAATCCGTGAAACGTAACATGGAGAAATCCGGAAGGCATTATGCTGAGTAAATTTAGTCAGTCGCAGAAGGACAAATATTGTGTAAGACCACTATTACAAGAATTCAAGAAAAGGTTTAAACACAGAAGAAAACATTCTTTGGTGGTTATGAGGGTGGGGAGGGAGGGAGAAGGGCATTCACTAGATAGTAGACAAGAATTAGATAAAGGGAAGGAAAACACTACAGGGGAAGTGAGCACAACTGGACTAAACCAAAGCTAAGAATTTTCCTGAATACAACCAAACACTTTGAGGGACAGAGTAGCAGGAGTAGGTGTCTGGGGACCATGGTTTCAGGGGACATCTAGGTCAACTGGCATAACAGTTTATTAAGAAAATGTTCTGCATCCCACTTTGGTGTGTGGCGTCTGGGATCTTACAAGCTAGCAAATGGCCATCTAAGATGCATCAGTTGGTCCCAACCCACCTGGAGCAAAGGAGAATGAAGAACACCAAAGACACAAGGAAAATATTAGCCCAAGAGACAGAAAGGGCCACATAAACCAGAGACTTCATCAGCCT
>NW_004443954.1:7423906-7464356 GCF_000243295.1 Trichechus manatus latirostris
CAGAACTCAAATTCTAGTAAAAAGACCGGACTTAATGGTTTGACTGAGACTGGAGGGACCCCAGAAGATATGGCCCCCAGACTGTTAGCCCAAAACTGAAACCATTCTGAGGCCAACTTTTTTTTTCTTTAATCTTTTTTAAATTTTTTCCCATACAAAAATTTATACATACATTGTTATGTGACTCTAATTGCTCTCCCCATACTGTAACAGCACACCCTGCCCCTTTCCACCCCTTATTCCCCATCTTCATTCAACCAGCTCCTAACCCTCTCTGCCTTCCCATCTCACCTCCAGACAGAAGCTGCCCGTTTAGTCTCTTGTATCTACTTGAGCTAAGAGGCACACTCCTCACGAGAATCACTTTATGTCCCTTCAGTCCAGTCCAATCCCTGTCTGAAGAGTTGGCCTCGGAAATTGTTTTAGTTCTGGGCTGACAGCGAATCCAGGAGCCATGCTTTCTGGGGTTCCTCCAGTCTCAGACCATTAAGTCTGGTCTTCTTACTAGAATTTGAGTTCTGCACCCCACCTTTGTCATGCTCCATCCGGGACTCTCTGCTGTGTTCCCTGTCAGGGCGGTCATTGGTGGTAGCCAGGTACCATCTAGTTCTGGTCTCAGGCTGATGAAGTCTCTGGTTTATGTGCCGAGGCCAACTCTTCAGACGAAGATTAGACTGGACTATGGGGCATAAAATGATACTCATGAAGAGTGTGCTTCTTAGCTCAAGTAGATACATGAGACTAAATGGGCAGCTCCTGTCCGGAGATGAGTAGGCAGAGAGAGTCAGGAGCTGGTTGAATGGACTCGGGAAATCTGGGGTGGAAAGGAGGAGTGTGCTGTCACAGTATAGGGAGAGCAACTAGGGTCACATAACAATGTGTGTATAAATTTTCGTATGAGAAACTAACTTGAATTGTAAACTTTCACTTAAAGCACAATAAAAATAAATAAATTCACTGTCCCCTAAGGTTCCTATCTAATCTTTTGAGTTGCTGTTGTCAATTTGATCCCATATAGATAGTTCTTAAAAGAGTTCAATGCTCAAGGCAGACATTTTTTCCTAGTTAAGCTAAACTAGTGTTTGGTTTTAAGAAGACTTCAGGGGATATTTTTGATTTAAGGTTTAAAGATTATCTTGGAGCAATAGTTTCTGGGGTTCATCCAACCTTCATGGCTCCAGGAAGTCTGAAGTCCATGAGGATTTTAAATTCTGTCTGCATTTTCCCCCTTTTGATCGGGATTCATCTGTGGAATCTTTGATCAAAATGTTCAGTAATGGTAGCCGGGCACCATCCAATTCTTCTGGTCTCATGGCAAAGAGCCAGTTGTTCATGGAGGCAATTAGCCACACATTCCATATCCTCCTCCAATTCCTGTCTTGTTCCAGGTGAATAGAGACCAATTGTGCTTTGAATGGCTGCTTGCAAGCTTTTAAGACCCCAGGTACTACACGTCAAACTAGAAGGTAGAACACAGGCACTAAACATATTAAACCAATTAACTGAGATGTCCCATGAAACTAAGACCCTAAACCTCCAAACCAAGACACCAAATCCCATGAGCATGAGGTTTTTAGTTGGACATAAGCAGCCTCAGCAGCTACTCCTTTTTTGTCATCATCGTAAATATATCTATCGCACAACTTCTATGGCTTTAAAGATCTTATTAATGTGTTTATATTGTATCTTCAGTCATAATTAAAAGTACCTTGTAACTTGATAATTTCTTACACTTACATGGTAGATAACACTATTCACAGTGCTTAAAATTAAATGTACATTTATCATGCACATTTAGCATTCATCATTTCCTTTGATTCTCCCAATCAACCCATTTTACAGATTTTCAATTTGAAGCTGAGAGAAGGTATGTCTTGTTTAAGATTATCTGACAACTTAATGGCAAATACAGGCAGAGCCTAGGTCCACTGAGTCCTAAATGACGTTACTTCTCCTTTCACCATATGGTTCCACCTCCTATCCCCAAACATCCAAGAACATTTATGAAAATGATGTGGACTTCTGGCTTACTAATGTGGACTAGCTTATATATTACACATTAAACTATTCATAACAGTTTAATAAATTAGTCTGTTAATATTCCATAGTTGATAAACAGTGCAAGTACAACACGTGAAACCCAAGTCATAAACTACATGAAATGTTATTAAATACAATTCCAAAAACAAAAAGAAGGATTAGAAAAATCAATGTCATTGACTATATTAGCAGATTAAAGGGAAAAAACTTAATAGATGCTGTCATGGATTGAATTACGTCCCCCCAAAAATGTGTGCATCAATTTGGCTGGACCATGATTCCCAGTATTGTGTGTTTGTCCTCCATTTTGTGATTGTAATTTTATGTTAAAGAGGATTAAGATGGGATTGTATAACACCCTTACTAAGGTCACATCCCTGATCCAATGTAAAGGGAGTTTCGCTAGGGTGTGGCCTGCACCACCTTTTATCTTACAAGAGATAAAAGGAAAGGGAAGCAAACATAGAATTGGGGACTTCATACCACTAAGAAAGCAGTGCCCGGAGCAGAGCGCATCCTTTGGACCTGGGGTCCCTGCGTGGAGAAGCTCCTAGTCCGGGGGAAGACTGATGACAAGGACCTTCCTCCAGAGCCGACAGAGAGACAAAGCCTTCCCGTGGAGCTGATGCCCTGAATTTGGACTTCTAGCCTGCTAGACTGTGAGAAAATAAATTTGTCTTTGTTAAAGCTATTCACTTGTGGTATTTCTGTTACAGCAGCACTAGACGACCAAGACAGATGCCATTTGATAAATTGGGGTAGGATAAACTTCAGCCCCCATTCATGAGAAAACCGCTAGGAAAAATAAATGTCCTAAGTTTAAGGCTATCTGATGCAAACCCACTGAAACATCTTACTCAATAGTGAAACGTTAAAAATATTAACGTCAGAACAAAACAAGGAGGCCCACGACCAGTGCTAAGAAATGGGGCATTAATACTGGAACAGAAGTGAGAAAACCATTTTGGCCAATTTGACCTTCTATAGGGGAAACAAATGAATCAATTGACCAGCTCTTGGAATAAATAAAAAAGCTGACCTGAATAAACATAATTAATACTGTGCATGCTAATAACCAATTTTTTTAATGTAATTTATAAAAAATTTTTAATAGATTCACAGTAACAAAATAATGCAATGACTTTAAAATAAGATCATACCCAACAGGAAGTGTGAAAGATTTTTGTGAAAAAACCTGTAGTTTTACTGGAAGACATAAAAGACCTGAATAAATGGAGACATGTCATGAACCCAGAAAGAAGGACCCAATATTATAAAACCATCATTTCCTCCCCTAAATTCATTACAATCCAATCAAAATCTTAAAAAGTAACCTGCATTTGGAAGATAAAATGTACAATAATAAAGGAAACGTTTTCAAGAAAAATGTGAGCCTTCCCCACAGCTACCAAGGCCTCCACCGGACTGAGTCCAGTACAGCTAGATGGTGCCCGGCTACCACCACTGACTGCTCTGACCAGGATCACAACAGAGGGTTCTGGACAGAGCTGGAGAAGGATGTAGAACAAAATTCTAACACGCACAAAAAAGACCAGATTTACTGGCCTAAAGGAGACTGGAGAAACCCTGTGAGAGTATGTCCCCCAGAAACCCTTTTAGCTCAGTGGTGAAGTCACTTCCGAGGTTCAACAATCAGCCGGGGAGTGGACAGCCCCATAAAACCAAATGGGACTAATGAGGCACAGCAGTCCAGGGACAAGGACTGTAAGGCAGAAGGGGACAGGAAAGCTGCTGATAGGGAACCCAAGGGTGAGTAAGGATAGTGTTGATGTGTTGTGAGGTTGTTAACCATTGTCATAGGGCAACATGTGTACTAACTGTTTAATGAGAAACTATTTTGTTCTGTAAACCTTCATCCAGAGTGAGAATAGCAGCACAACTGGAAGAGCATAGTTGATGTCACTGAACTGTGCATGTAGAAATTTTTGAAATAGTGTATCTTTGGCTATGTATATTTTCACCAAAAAAAAAAAAAGGTTGAGAAGGGAGAGGGTTGACATGTTGTGGGGTTGTTAACCAATGTCATAAAACAATATGTGTACTACTGTTTAATGAGAAACTACTTGTTCTGTAAACCTTCACTTGAAGTACAATTTAAAAAAAAACAAAATCTAACCTAAAAAAAATGTGAGCCTTCCTCCAACAACAAAACATTTTATAGAGTTGGACTGATCAGTGTTGTAAAGTACTGGTACAGAAATGGATAAACAGATCAGAAGAACGGAGTTCAGAAACAGATCTCCGTATATTATATGTAAATTTAATACATTATAGAGACGGCGTTTCTAATCAGTAGGAATCTCTGTTCTAAAAAAAAAAGATGCTGAAACAATTGACCACATTTGGGGAAAATATCAAGTTAACTCCCTACCTCACAATATTAACAAACCCCTGATGGATCGAGGAGCTGAACATGACAGGATGTAAAATTATTAGAAGGATATGTCTACATTCTGTGAGAAAAACACATTCTTTAAAAGAAAACAAAAGCTATTGAGAAAGCGATTAACTATAGAAAAATTGAATATTTGTTTCACAAAAAAAGTTTAAAAAACTGAAGACTCAGCAAACATAATTGTGACCAAGTGATGTTAAATAAATCTCATACAAATGAGTGAGAAAAAGAATAGAAAAATGAACAGAGTATGAACAGATAATTAATGAAAGTAAAAAATGGCTAATAAACCTAAAATGATGTTCAACATTAAGTAATCAAGAAAATGCAAACTAAATCAATAAGGATATACAACATTTTTCATACATCCATTGGGCAAAATTGAAGAGCTTAGTAATAGCCATGAATACATCCCTGGACTGTGGTAGGAATATAAATCCTCTGGCATCCGGGACAAATGTTTGTATAAGTTTGGTAAGATTGGTATTTCTCTTTTGAATGGTGGGTAAAAGTCTTCACCGAAGCCATATGGCTGGAATTGTCTGGCACATTGTTCAAAAGATCCTCCTGTTATCTTTTTAAACCCACAGTGTCTATGGAAATGTCCTCTGTATTAGTCCACGTATTTTTTATCTGAGTTCTTTTTTTCCTCCTTACCTAACATGTACTTACTTTGGGTTTAATTTGACGAGTTTTTTGTCTGTTTTTTTCTTTCTTTCCAACTTCTTGAGAATGTATGAATAATTCATGAACTTTCAACCTTTATTCTTTTCTAATACATGCATTTCAAGGCTGTACATTTTCCAGTTACATTTCCTTTAGCAACATCCCACATATGTTGTCATCTTCTTCTATTGATTAAAATCCCCAATTATGATTTGGGGTTTTTCTTTCTCCTTTTAGTTGTGTCAATTTTTGCTTCTTGTATGCAGAAGCATATGCATTAGGAGCATATGCATTTCTTCCAGGTGAACTAACCCTGTCATTATATAATAGCCCATTTTATCTCTGGTAATCTTGCTTGGCTTGGTGTCTTCTTTGTTTGATATTAATATAGGCACGTCAGCTTCATGATTAATTTTGCCTTTTACTTTCAACTTTGTAAACAGCATGTAATTGGTTCCATGCTGATTTTTATCTAGTTGTCTATCTGTTAGAAGCCCTGGTGGCACAGTAGTTAAAGCACTTGGCTGCTAACCGAAAGGTCTGGTTCAAACCCACCAGCAGCTCCTCAGGAGAAAGATGTGGCAGTCGGCCTCCATAAAGATTTACAGCCTTGGAAGCCCTGTGGGGCAGTTCTACTCTGTCCTATAGGGTCGCTATGGGTCAGAATCAAGTCAATGGCAGTAGGTTTTGGTTAGTCTGTCGGTTATCGAGAGAGGTGTAAAGGTCTACCACTATGATTGTACATTTGTCTCTCCCTGTCGTTATATCATCTTCTGCTTTGGGTTTTTGAAACATTATTATTAGTCACATAGACATATATAACAGCTCTATATTCTCTTGATAAACTGACCCTTTAACCAAATGGCCCTCTTTGGCTCTGGCAATATTCTGCTTATGAAACAATTATGAGTGGGGGTGGGGGAGGGTGGGAAGTAGAATGAAAATGCTGACTTTGCTTTTTACGTAGTGAATAATGTGTTTAGCAGGAGTCCTGGTGGTACAGTGGGTAAGTGCTCAGCTGCTAATCGAAAGATTGGCGGTTCGAACCCACAAGCTGTTTCAGAGGAGAAAGACGTGGCAGTCTGCTTTTATAAAGATTACAGCCTTGGCCAACTCTTCAGACGGGGATTGGACTGGACTGTGGGCCATAAAGTGATACTCGTGAGGAGTGTGCCTCTTAGCTCAAGTAGATACAGGAGACTAAATGGGCAGCTTCTGTCCGGAGGTGAGATGGGAAGGCAGAGAGGATTTTAGGAGCTGGTTGAATGGACATGGGGAATCAGGGGTGGAAAGGAGGAGTGTGCTGTCACAGTATGGGGAGAGCAATTAGGGTCACACAACAATGTACATGTAAGTTTTTGTATGGGAGACTAACTTGAAATGTAAACTTCATTTAAACCACAACAATAAAAAAAAAAATAGATTACAGCCTTGGAAACCCTATGGGGCAGTTCTACTCAGTGCCATAATGGTCACTATGAGTTGGAATTAATTCAGCAACAATGGGTTACGCATTCTGATAGGTGTCCCTGAAGAGATTAATTTTTTGTTTTAGCAGGGCAATGAACTTGGCTGAGCTCAAACACCAAAGTCTGTTTCTCCCCGCTAGTGGGCAGCAGCTGAAATTTGTATTCAGTTTCACTGCCTTAGGTACACTGCTTGGAATCTGCCTCATGCATAGTGAGTAGTGATTTGGGCAAAATTTAGCACTCCCCCTCTGAGGTTTCCTCCTTTCCAGGATTTGCTTCAGACTTGCCAGCCTCAAACCCTGTGTCTGATACCTCAAGCCGGTAAAACTGTGGGTTTCTATTTGAATTTCAGTTACCCCATGCAACACAGGCTGGAGCCTGCCCTCCGGTAAACCAACACACGTGAAAAGGGGAACTCATCCAATGCCACTCCCTTCTCCACATGTAGTGTCTCCCCCATTTTCTATCGTTTTTGTTCACTCTCCAGTGTCTTTCCATAGTTTTTTTTTTTTGTTTTTATATAGTGTCTATCATTATTATATGCAGTATGATTGATCCAACATGAGCTAATCCACTATTAACAGAAGCAAGACTCCTCTATTCCATTTTTAATTTCAGTTATTACCTTTTTTTTTTTTTTAAACTCTAAGTTCTACGTGTTCTTTTTCAAATCTGGTCCCTTTTATACTTTCTTCTTTCCTGTCAATATTTTCAAGGTTTATTTAAACACAGTAAGCATAGTTGTTTTATAATCTGGGTCTTATTATTCTAATATCTGAGACGATACAAGTCTCTTTCTGCCACATTTTATTTCTGCTGGCTCTCACTCATGGTGCTCAGTTTTCTTGTGCGCTTGGTTATTGTTAAACATGGGCTACTCACTGCCCTTGGGGAAGGGGAGCTGTATTGATTCTTTGAAGCATAGGATGAAGATACTTTTCTCCAGAGAAGATTTGTATTTGTTTCTGACAGATGTTTAGGGGACCGGTCTAGGACCACTATAAGCCAAATTAAATGCTGGAAGTTTTTTGGCTCACCCAGAATCATGTAATTTTGGGTGCAAACAAGGCAAGAGGAGGCAGCCTGTAGTTATAACTTCTCACAGATTAGTTCGCCTGCCCATCTACCCATTTTGCTTAGCACCAAAGCAACTTTCTTTGCAGGGCCCTTGGGCATGATAAGGAAGTATCCTTACATTCAGGACATGTTGTATGCCATCAAGCCGATTTTCCCCGCATAGTGACCCAGTGTGACAGAATAGAACTACCCATGAGGTTTTCTAGGCTGCAATCTTTATGGGAGCATATCACCAGGTCTTCTTTCCCACAGAGCCTCTGGGTGGGTTCAAACCGCCAACCTTTCAGTTAGAAGCTGAGTGCTTAACCGTTGTGCCACCAGGCTCTCCTTCTTCAGGACACAGTCTTTTAGAATTCCAGTAAAGTATGAGGGAGGATTCTTTTAGACTCCTCACCATGAGTAATCTCTGGGGTTTGCCTTCTGTCCTTTGTGCCCTGTGAGGCCATCAAAACAAAAGTACAAGTTCACTTGAATCAGTAAATTAAAAAAAAACCCAAACCCATTGCCGTCTAGTCGATTCTGACTCATAGTGACCCTATAGGACAGAGTAGAACTGCCCCTGTAGAGTTTCCAAGGAGCGCCTGGTGGATTCAAATTGCTGACCTTTCGGTTAGCAGCTGTAGCACTTAACCACTATGCCACCAGGGTTTCCAAATCAGCAAATACTCTCAGAAAACAGCCAGCCGCAGTCTCTGCTCACTCCACAGTTTTTATGATCGTACTAGATCTTCAAGCCTTTAAGAAGATGGACTGTTTGTCAGCTCTTTAGTCATTTTCAGAGAGATTGGTCCAAATATCCTGTCCATCATTTTCCAAGAAATGGAACATTTTTTCTTATTATCTCTTATGGAGAAGGCTACTCTATGCATGACAGAAAACAAAAAATCCATTTTAAAAAAAAGAGTGATAATGCCAGCTACACAAAAATCAAACCCTTCTGCACAGATACACACACAACAGAATGAAATAAAATAAAGACGAGTGAAAAACCAGGAAAAAGTATTTGTAACACAGTGATTAACTTCCTTTTAATATAAAAAGGTCCTAGAAATCAATGAAAAAAAAAGTCAACAATTTAATTGAAAAATAATCAAAGCGTACGAACAGACAACAGGAAAGGAAATGCAATGATTTTTATGAAAGGATGTTCAACTTCATCATCATAAAATGTAAATTAAGGCTTTTTTCACCTATTACCTTGGCAGATATTATGAAGATTGATAACACACTGTGCTGGTGAAAATGTAGGAAAGGAAACAGGCATTCTTTACATGCTAATAAGACTGTAAACTGGTAAATACCTCTGAAGAGAAATCCTGAAATATAAATTAAGATATTAAAGTCAGACCGTTTAGCTCAATACCGGCATGTCTTGGAGATACTGTGAGTTCAGTTCCAGACCACTGCAATAAAGTGAATATCGCAATAAAGCGAGTTATATGAATTTTTTTGGTTTCCCAATACATATAAAAATTATGTTTAGACTATACTGCAGTCTATTAAGTGTGTGTAAAAACGGCTTGGCGACAGTGTCTGACTTCCTCCAACCCTGCAAGGGGGAAGGAGAACCAAGATCAACAGCCCAAGGCTGATTCTTATGAGGCAGAGGTCAGATATTTGTTCTCTCTCTGTTGTTTTTACCAACTCTGACACCAACCATCCCTCCCACAACATATTCTACTGGGTTTGATAATTCATTGCAATGGCCACACAGAACTCACAGTCAATTCTCATGATTATGGAGTTTATTAGGGAAGTAACAGTTACAATTCAGGCTCAGGAACACTCAAGATACAGTTCTTCCATCAGGACAGCCTCTCCCCAGCCGTGTTCCCAGGCACGCCTCTCCCTGGCCCTAGGCCTCTCCGCAAAGGCACTCAGCTCTCTCTCTCCAGCAGCCGGAAAGCCCACTGTGCCCTCTCCTATTGCCTGGTCTCTGCTGCCGGGTCTCTCCTGCCACCGCTTCTACTGTCTTCAAGGTTACAGCTCACTCTCTGTTTCCTGGGTTCAGGAGCTCCTCAGAGCAGGAATCCCAAGTCCAAAGGACGTGCTAGCTCCTGGCTGTTTTTCCTTGGTGGTACTGAGATTCTCCTCCCTGCTCTGGAATTGGCTCTCTTTTAAGGCAAAACTGACCAATCCCCTTGGTGAGCCACAGTTACCCTGTCACACAGTCCTGCCCAATCACCTGGATAGGATTTACAAGACCACAGCTAGAAAGGGCATGCACAAAAGTAATTAATCACACCATAGTGTGCAATAGCACTCTGTCTAAAAAAAAAAGACATACCTTAATTTAAAAACTGATTATGAAAAACTATATTCCAACAAATTTGAAAACCTAGAGGAAATGGATAAATTTCTAGAAACACGCTACCTATCCAAGCTAACACAAAATGATGTTGAAAATCTGAACAGACCCATAACAATAGAAGAGACTGAAAAGGTCATTTAAAAAACTCTCAACAAAAAAAAGTCCTGGCCCACTGTGGAGACCATGGTCTCGGGGAACATCTAGCTCAATTGGCATAACATAGTTTATAAAGAAAAAGTTCTATTTTCTACTTTGGTGAGTAGCATCTGGGGTCTTAAAAGCCTGTGAGCAGCCATCTAATATACTCCACTGGTCTCACCCCTTCGGAACCAAGGGAGAATGAAGAAAACTAAAGATATATGGGAAAGAGTAGTCCAAAGGACTAATGGACCACAGCTACCATGGCCTCCACCAGACAACTAGATGGTGCCTAGCTACCACCACTGACTGCTCTGATAGGGCACAGTAGAGGGTCCTGGACAGAGTGGGAGAAAAATACAGAACAAAATTCTAACTCACAAAAAAAAAGACCAGACTTACTGGCCGGACAGAGACTGGAAAAACCCTGAGAGTATGGCCCCCAGAGACATTTATAGCTCAGTAATGAAGTCACTCCTGAGGTTCACCTGTCAGCCAAAGATTAGACAGGCCAATAAAACAAAACGAGACTAAAAGTGCACAACAGCCCAGGGGCAAGGACTAGAAGGCAGGAGGGGACAGGAAATCTGGTAGTAGGGAACCCAAGGTCAAGAAGGGAGAGTGTTGACATATTGGGGTTGTTACCCAATGTCCATAAAACAATAGGTGTACTAAATGTTTAATGAGAAGCTAGTTTGTTCTGTAAACCTTCATCTAAAGTACAATAAAAAAAAAATTATGATAAAGGTAAATTTTTTAAAAAGCCCTGGCCCAGATGGCTTTACTGAAGAATTCTACCAAACGTTCAGAGAAGAGCTTACACCAGTCGTACTCAAACTATTTCAGAACATAGAAAAGGGAAGGATACTTCTGAATTCATTCTATGAAGCCAGCATAACCCTGATACCAAAAACAGGCAAAGACGCCACAAAAAAAGAAAATTACAGACTAGTATCTCTCATGAATATAGATGCAAAAATTCTCAACAAAATTCTAGCCAATAGAATTCAGCACCATATTAAAAAATAATGCACCACGACCAAGTGGGATTCATAGGGATGGTTCAACATTAGAAAATCAGTCAAGGTAATCCACCACGTAAATAAAAGAATCACATCATCGTCTCAATAGACGCAGAAAAGGCATTTGACAAAGTCCAACACTCATTTCTGATAAAAACTCTCAATAAAATTGGTATAGAAGTGAAGTTCCTCAACATAATAAAAGGCATCTATACAAAACCAAGAGCCAACATCATTCTTAATGGAGAGAGGCTGAAAACATTCCCCTTGAGAGCAAGAACAAGACAAGGATGCCCTTTATCACCATTCCTTTTTTTTTTTTTTTAAATTGTTGTAGTTTAAGTGAAAGTTTATAATTCAAGTTAGTTTCTCATACAAAAATTTATACATACATTGTTATTGTTATATGACCCTAATTGCTCTCCCTATACTGTGAGAGCACACTCCTCCTTTCCACCCTTGATTTCCCATGTCCATTCAACCAGCTCCTAACCCTCTCTGCCTTCTCATCTCACCTCTGGACAGAAGCTGCCCATTTAGTCTCATGTATTTACTTGAGCTAAGAAGCACACTCCTCACAAGTATCATTTTATGTCCCATGGTCCAGTCCAATCTTTGTCTGAAGAGTTGGCCTGGGAATTGTTTTAGTTCTGGGTTGACAGAGAGTCCAGGGGCCATGCTTTCTGGGATTCTTCCAGTCTCAATCAGACCATTAAGTCTGGTCTTTTTACTAGAATTTGAGTTCTGCATCCCACCCTTCCGCCACTCCATCAGGGACTCTCTGTTGTGTTCCCTGTCAGGGTGGTCATTGGTATCACCACTCCTATTTAACATTGTGCTGGAAGTCCTAGCTAGAGCAAAAAGAGGAATGGTGTTCCATTCATCATCAAAAAGAATATTTCAAGATCTATCCTGAAGTACAACACTGTCAGTGATAGGATAATATCCGTATGTCTACAAGGAAGACGAGTTAATACCACTATTATTCAAACTTAACGCACCAACCACTAAGGCCAAAGATGAAGAAATTAAAGATTTTTACCAACTTCTGCAGTCTGAAATTGATCAAACATGCAATCAGGATGCATTGATAATTATTGGTGATTGGAATGTGAAAGTTGGAAACAAAGAAGAAGGGTCAGTAGTTGGAAAATATGGCTGGAGATAGCATAATAGAATTTCCCAAGACCAATGGCTTCTTCATTGCAAATACATTTTTTCGCCAACGTAAATGGCAACTATGCACGTGGACCTCGCCAGATGGAATACACAGGAATCAAATTGACTACATCTGTGGAAAGATGATGGAAAAGCTCATCAAGATCATCAGTCAGAACAAGGCCAAGGGCCAACTGCAGAACAGACATCAATTGCTCATATCCGAGTTCAAGTTGAGACTGAAGAAAATTAGAACAAGTCCACGAGAGCCAAAGTACGACCTTGAGTATATCCCACCTGAATTTAGAGACCATCTCAAAAATAGATTTAGCACACTGAAAACTAATGACTGAAGACCAGACGAGTTGTGGAACGACATCAAGGACATCATACATGAAGAAAGCAAGAGATCATTAAAAATACAGGAAAGAAAAAACCAAAATGGATGTCAGAAGATACTCTGAAACTTGCTCTTGAACTTAAGTAGCTAAAGCAAAAGGAAAAAATGATGAAGTAAAAGACCTAAATAAAAGATTTCAAAGGGCGGCTCGAGAAGACAAAGTAAAGTATTATAATGACATGTGCAAAGACCTGGAGATAGAAAACCAAAAAGAACACGCTCGGCATTTCTCAAACTGAAAGAACTGAAGAAAAAATTCAAGCCTCGAGTTGCAGTAGTGAAGGATTCTACAGGGAAAATATTAAACGACGCAGGAAGCATCATCAGAAGATAGAAGGAATACATAGAGTCAGCTCTGACCGGGATCACAACAGAGGGTCCCGGACAGAGCTGGAGAAAAGTGTAGAACAAAATTCTAACTCACAAAAACAGACCAAACTTACTGGCCTGACAGAGACTGGAGAAACCCCGAGAGTATGGCCACCGGACACCCTTTTAGCTCAGTAATGAAGTCACTCCTGAGGTTCACCCTTCAGCTAAAGATCAGACAGCCCCATAAAACAAAATGAGACTAATGGGACATGACAGTCCAGGGACGGGGACTAGAGGGCGGGAGGGGACAGGAAAGCTAACAGTAAAAGGGAACCCAGGGTTGAGAAGGGACAGTGTTGACATCTCTTGCTGTTGTTAGCCATTGTCATAAAACAATATGTGTATTCACTGTTTAATGAGAATCTATTTGTTCTGTAAACCTTCATCTAAAGTACAATAAAAAAAAAACTGGAAAAAAGATAGAGTCACTTTACCAAAAAGAATTTGTCAACGTTCAACCATTTCTAGAGGAAGCATATGACCAAGAACCAATGGTACTGAAGGAAGAAGTCCAAGCTATACTGAAGGCATCAGTGAAAAACAAGGCTCCAAGAATTGACGGAATACCAGTGAGATATTTCAACAAAAGGATGCAGCACTGAAAGTGCTCACTCATCTATGCCAAGAAATTTGGAAGACAGCTACCTGGCCAACCAACTGGAAGAGATCCATACTTATGCCTATTCCCAGGAAAGGTGATTCAACTGAATGTGAAATTATCAAACAATATCATTGATATCACACTGAAGTAAAATGTTCCTAAAGATGAGTCAAAAGTTCCTGCAGCATTATATTGACAGGGAACTGCCAGAAACTCAAACCAGATTCAAAAGAGGACATGGAACCCAGGATATCATTGCTGATGTCAGATGGATCCTGGCTGAAAGCAAAGAATAACAGAAAGATGTTTACATCTTTCAACTGAGTGGATCATAACAAATTATAGATAACATTGCAAAGAGTGGGAATTCCAGAACACTTAATTGTGCTCATGAGGAACCTGTACACAGATCAAGAGGCAGTCATTCGAACAGAACAAGGAGATATTGTGTGGTTTAAAGTCAGGAAAGGTGTGTGTCAGGGTTGTATCCTTTCTCCATACCTATTCAATCTGTATGATGAGCAAATAATCAGAGAAGCTGGACTGTATGAAGAAGAACTGGGCATCAGGATTGGAGGAAGACTCATTAACAACCTGCAATATGCAGATGATACAACCTTGCTTGCTGAAAGTAAAGAGAACTTGAAGCACTTACTGATGAAGATCAAGACCACAGCCTTCAGTACAGATTACACCTCAACCAAAAGAAAATAAAAACCCTCATAACTGGACCAAAAAGTAACATCATGATAGATGGAGAAAAGATTGAAGTTGTCAAGGATTTCATTTTACTTGGATTCAAAATCAACACCCATGGAAGCAGCAATCAAGAAATCAAATGACGCATTGCTTTGGGCAAATCTGTTGCAAAGATCCCTTTAAAGTGTTGAAAAACAAAGATGTCACCTTGAAGACTAAGGTGCACCTGATCCAAGCCATGGTATTTCCAATCTCCTCATGTGCATGCGAAAGCTGGACGATGAATAAGGAAGACAGAAGAAGAACTGACTTGTGGTGAATTGTGGTGCTAAAGAAGAATATTGAATATACCATGGACTACCAAAAAAACGAACAAATCTGTCTTGGAAGAAGTACAACCGTAGTGCTCCTTAGAAGCAAGGATGGTGAGACTTCATCTCACATACTTTGGATATGTTATCAGGAGAAGGACATCAGGTTTGGTAAAATAGAAGGTCAGCAAAAAAAAGGAAGATGCTCAACGAGATGGACTGACACAGTGGCTGCAACAATGGGCTCAAGCATAACTATGACTGAGGATGGCGCAGGACAGGGCAGTGTGTTGTTCTGTCGTACATAGGGTCACTATAAGTCGGAACTGACTCGACAGCACCTAACAACAGCAACAGCATTTAACATTGTGCTGGAAGTCCTAGCCAAAGCAATAAAGCAAGAAAAAGAAATAAAGGGCAACCAAATTGGTAAGGAAGAAGTAAAACTGTCCCTATTAGCAGATGATTATCATACTATACATAGAAAATCCAAAAGACTCTGTGAGAAAACTATTGGAGCTAATAGAAAGATTCAGCAGAGTAGCAGGATACATTCATGTGTTCACTGGAGTAGCACTTTTAATTTCCTTCAAGAACTTTTCCTTTGCATTCACAGCTTGGCTAACTGTTTGGGCAAGAGGCCTAGCTTTTGGTCTATCTTGGCTTTTGACATGCCTTCCTCACTAAGCTTAATCATTTCTAGTTTTTGATTTCAAGTGAGAGATGTGGGACTCCTCCTTTCACTTGAAAACTTAGAGGCCATCCACCAGACTGAGTCCAGTACAGCTAGATGGTGCCCGGCTACCACCACTGACTGCTCTGACCGGGATCACAACAGAGGGTCCAGGACAGAGCGGGAGAAGGATGTAGAACAAAATTCTAACTCACAAAAAAAAAAAGACCAGATTTAGTGGCCTAAAGGAGACTGGAGAAACCCCAAGAGTATGGCTCCCAGACACCCTTTTAGCTCAGTGGTGAAGTCACTTCTGAGGTTCACCGTTCAGCCAGGGAGTGAACAGCGCCATAAAACCAAATGGGACTAATGAGGCACAGCAGTCCAGGGACAAGGACTGTAAGGCGGAAGGGGACAGGAAATCTGGTGATAGGGAACCCAAGGTTGAGAAAGGATAGTGTTGATGTGTTGTGAGGTTGTTAACCATTGTCATAGGGCAACATGTGTACTAACTGTTAAATGAGAAACTATTTTGTTCTGTAAGCCTTCATCTAAAGTGAGAATAGCAGCACAATTGGAAGAACATAGTTGATGTCACTGAACTGTGCATGTAGAAATTTTTGAAATGGTGTATCTTTGGCTATGTATATTTTCACCAAAAAAAAGGTAGAGAAGGGAGAGGGTTGACATGTTGTGGGGTTGTTAACCAATGTCATAAAACAATATGCATACTACTGTTTCATGAGAAACTATTTGTTCTGTAAACCTTCACCTGAAGTACAATAAAATAAATAAATAAAAACTTAGAGACCATCATAGGGTTATTAACTGGTTTAATTTCAATATTGCTGTGTCTCAGGGAATAGGGAAGCCTGAGGAGAGGGAGAGAGACAGAGGAAGGGCCAGTCTGTGAAGCAGTCAGAACGCACACAGCATTTATTGACTAAGTTTGCCATCTTATATGGGTGCCGTTCGTGGTGCCCCAAAACAATTACAATAGTCACATCGAAGATCACTGATCACAGATCACCATAACAGATATAATAATAATGAAAAAGTGTGAAATATTGCAAGAATTACCAAAATGTGACACAGAGACATGAAGTGAGCACATGCTGCTGGAAAAATGGCACCGATAGACTTGCTCGATGCAGAGTTGCCACAAACCTTCAATTTGCAAAAAACACAGTATCTGGAAAATGCAATAAAGCAAAGTGCAATAAAATGAGGCATGCCTGAAATTCCACTACAAGATTATCCTACAGATAGGCTCACACTTGAGCATAAATTCTTACGTACAAGAATATTTATACTGCAGCACTGTTTGTAAAAGCAAAATACTGGCAAGAGCCTAAATATCAACAGTAGGAAGCTTGTTAGATAAAAACAAATACAAACATTCAAAGCAATACGGACCCAATAAAAAGAATGAAACAACTCTGAATGTAAGGAATCAACGTTTAAAATTTATAACAAATACAACAGTAAACAAGGTGGCCAAAGTCCCCGTCCTCATACAACTTATGATCTAGTGAGGGAGAGAGAACAATAATGTTTCAGGTAATGATACGTACTTAAAAAATAAATAAAACAGAATAAGGAGATACAGAGGGGTAGGGAAGAGAGAGGATATTATAGCAGACAAGGTCTCCGATTCGGTGATACTTGATCAGAGATCAGAAAGAAGTGGGGAAGCATCATATGTAAGAATCTAAGGGGGGAGGATGGTCCAGGTAGAACAAACAGCAAATGCAAAGGTTATGAGACAGAAACCAGCCGGCGACGTCTGAAGGACAGCAAGAAGGCCAGAAGATAAGTGATAGGGTGAGCAGTAGCAGACAAGGACTGGGAAGTAGCCAGGGGCCAGATCATATAAGGTCTTATTACAGACCAAGGTAAGGAATTTGTATTTTCTTCTAAGCATAATGGGAAGCCACTGGAAAGATTTTAGCAAGGGAATAACATGATCTAATTTATGTTTCTACAAGACCAGCTACTGTATAGGGAAGAGTCTATAGGGAAAACAGTGAATAGGCTATTGGAGAGATCAGTTAAAAATAGGGAACTGAACTCATGACTTTACCTCAGCTCTCTCCCAAATCCCACTAAAACAAAGGCATTTTTATAAAGGCATAAACCCACAAGGACAAGGATAATAGGAGCAGAAACAGTAGCAACAAAATATTGGAAGGTGAAAGCAGATAAGAGTGGTAACTCATGTTTATAGACCTAAGAAAGCTGAATGCTAAGCCAGTAGTAGTTAAGGCAAGAGATTAAAGAATATAAGACTTTGAATAAAAAGTTATTTCAGTGATTTCATTTAAGATCTCTGGATTTTTTCACTTTTTTTTCCTCTTTGTTTTTAGTTTAGGTAATTCCTATGGACTACCTTCGGTTTACTGATTCTTTCTCCAGCTGTGTTGACTCTGCTGATGAATCTGTTGAAGGTATCTCTGTTAACATTTTTTTTTTTCCTAGCATTTTCATTGGACTCTTTCTTATAGTTCTCATCTCTCCACTAAAATTCCTCATCTGTTTATGCATGTTGCCTACCCTCTGAGTAGAGTCTTTAAATATTAATCATGGTTATTTTAAATTCCCTGTCTGTTAGTTCCAACACATGGGTTATCTGAGTCTGATTCTGTTGATTTGTCTTTTGATCTTTTTCTTGCCTTTGTGTGTGTGTCAGAAGTTTTGATTGAATGACAGACATTGTGTATGGGACAGCAGAGAGTGAGATAAGTAGTATTTATAGTACTTATGCCTAGAAATGGGCATGCCTCTTCTTTTGTCAGGCCATTGGTGTAGGGGGTTGAATTGGTCTAGTCAGGATCTGAGCTGGCTTTGGCTTGTGTTGTCTGTGGGTACCTTCAGTGAACTATAGATTTTAAATTCTTCCAGTGGTGAGGTAGTGCTTAGAGGTGGGACTGGGATGAGGGTTTTTCTCAGTGTTCGTGCTCTATCCTCAGCTTTCAGCAGACCTTGTTTGCTGCATCACAGAGGGGGCCTCTCGCCATGCTCTTACCCCTCCTCAGGGTAACTTGATGTTGTTTGATATTTGGTGCTTGTTTGCTCTGGAAGAGAGGCTATAGGGGTTGTTGTCCTGGTCCAGCCTCACCCTTAGGTAAGCCCTATGTCCCTAAGTCTTGGAGATGGGCTTTCTCAGTAATCCTGTCCCTCCTCTCTCGTTGGGTTTAGAGTTCATGCAAATACTGTTTTGAGGAGGAGAAGCCCCAAGGGCAATAGAGTTCCGTAGATATAAGTATGAGTATATTGAATTGTGGCAGCCCTTGAGATGTCACTTGTGGATAAACCTTGTAGATCACTTGCCTGAGTTAAACAGACACTAAAAAGGTCTGGGGCCATGGATACATGAGAGCTTGGGGAAGGCAGAATATTTGAGTGGGGGCTCTGATTGTGCGTAGTGACCCGTGCTTTGCAACCTTGAAAAGGAATTGGCAACATGGAACCTGGGGCTGTGGAAGGTATTGAAATTGTACCTGGAAAGATGCCTGGGGACTTCTTAGGCTCCAAGGAAAAGGAACATTTAAATGGAGGTGTGTTATGTTGCATGAAAACTCACCAGGTTTTCAGTTAACTTTATATGTTAGTGCTTCTTTTGGTAGCAAGCAATTGAAATTCATTCTGGCTAATGCAAAAAAAAAAAAAATAGCTTTGGTAAAGGAAATAGGAGTTGAGTGACTTAAATTAAAAAAATGGAAGAAACCACAGCAGCTGGTGGAACCGCAGGAAGAGTTCACTGACTTTCTCTCAAAAGCAGACATTACCATGATTCAGCTCCAATGTCCCAATTTCTGAACTTCTTTCTTCCAAATTTCAGATTATCCAAAAAGAAAAACATGATTGGACTACCTTGGATGACGTCCCCAAGGAACCATGGTTAAAGGGCAGGGTCACTTAGCACAAACTTGTTTCCAGAGAGGGAACCATTGAGTAGCTTTACAAAGTGAGTGCTCAACCGCTGAGGAGAAGTGCTGGAGTCTTGTAACTATTGGGAAAGAGGAGACAAAATGACCATCATATATAGGTCAGATCATTGTTTATCTAGAAACCCAAGAGAATCAACAGAAACATATTAGAATTGATAAGACAGCTGACAATGGTAACCACATGCAAAATAAGTAAGCAATAATCAACAGCTGTGGGTGGTGCAAACGGTTAAGCTCTCGATTACTAGCCGAAGAGCTGGCTGTTTGAACCCACCCAGGAGTGTCTCGGAAGACAGGCTTGGCAATACGCTTCGAAAAGGTCACAGCCTTGAAAGCCCTATGGAGCGGTTCTACTCTGCACACATGATGTTGCCATGAGTTGGAATTGACTCAAAGGCAACTAACATCAACAACAGTAGGAAGAAGAGGGCATTGGTGGTCCCAGGGTAGAATTCTTGCCTTCTGTGCAGGACACCCAGGTTTGATGCCCGGCCAACGCACCTCATGCACAGCCACCACATGACTCTGATGACAACTAACATCAATAACAATAAACCAGAAAAACAAATCCATTGTCGCTGAGTCGATTCCGACTCATAGCAACCCTATAGGACAGAGTAAAACTGCCCCATAGGGTTTCCAAGACCGTAATATTTACGGAAGCAGACTGCCACATCTTCTCCCACAGAGTGGCTGGTAGGTTCCAGCCACAGACTTTCTGGTTAGCAGCTGAGTGCTTAACCACTGCACCACCAGGGCTCTTAATAACAATTAAAAAAAAACAAAAAACAAACCTGTTCCCATTGAGTTGTTTCCAGTCATAGCACCTACAGGACAGAGTAGAACTGCCCAAAGGGTTTCCAAGGAGCAGCTGGTGGATTTGAACTACCTACCTTTTGGTTAGCAGCTGAGCCCTTAACCACTGTGCCAACAGGGCTCCGATTGTATGAGTTAAAGGAGACATTTATACAAATAATCTTCATGTACTAACACAATTGTCAAACTCTTCTTGAGTTTTTTATATTATCCCAAATGCAAGTGTGTTCAGTATTATTAGCTTCACTAATTTGACACATAATGCACACAAAGCTGATGAGATGTAGGTAACTTTTCTTCTTCACCTCTTTTGTAACTTTTGGAAAGGATCATAAACTACTTTTATAATCAGAAACACACACACACCTTGTGTATAAACAGCATGCTGTTTTCCCCACTGGGGGGCCCCAAACCCTAAGTGAACTGTCTGAAATGGCCTACCAGAAGAGGGAGTAACCACTGCAGTTGTTCTCCTCAAGAGCACACTCCAGATCGGAGACCATCATCAACATTCACTTTAAATATCTGATCTCTTACTTTTTGCCCCAAAAGCTAGCCATCTTTTCCTCCTGATATGAACTGTCTACTTGCCTTGTCCAATGAGACACCCTGCACTCAGGCTAACACCCTCTTGCCAGTGGTTTCTCACAGAGGAAAGCTCTCCTCAGAGGCTTGGTTTGGTTTGAACAATCCAAGAGGAATTTAAAAACAAAACACATGGGGTCTTAAAAGCCTGTGAGCAGCCATCTAAGATACTCCACTGGTCTCACCCCTTCAGGAGCAAGGGAGAATGAAGAGAACAGGATAGAAGGAAAAGATTAGTCCAAAGGACTAATGGACCACAGCTACCAAGGCCTCCACCAGACTGAGTCCAGTACAGCTAGATGGTGCCCGGCTACCACCACTGACTGCTCTGACCAGGATCACAACAGAGGGTCCTAGACAGAGCTGGAGAAGGATGTAGAACAAAATTCTAACACACAGAAAAAAGACCAGATTTACTGGCCTGACAGAGACTGGAGAAACCCTGAGAGTATGGCCCCCCGGACACACTTTTAGCTCAGTGTTAAAGTCACTCCCGAAGTTCACCGTTCAGCCAGAGATTGGACAGCATCATAAAACAAAATGGGACTAATGAGGCACAGCAGTCCAGGGACAAGGACTAGAAGGCAGGAGGGGACAGGAAAGCTGGTGAGAGGGAACCCAAGGTTGAGAAGGGACAGTGTTGACATGTCGTGGAGTTGTTAACCATTGTCATAGGGCAATATGTATACTGTTTAATGAGAAACTATTTGTTCTGCAAACCTTCATCTAAGGTCCAAAAAAAAAAAGAATTATCTATGTGATATCAAATTGACAACAGCAACTCAAAAGGTTTGATATGAAGCCTAGGGGGCACAACTAGTGGGCTGGAGAGCCAGACATCCGCCCAGGTTCTCCAAGTCCCAGCATGGGGCTCTTTCATAAAACCACCCCACTGCCCTGTGGTGTGGCCTGAGGAAATTCAGAGGATCTAAGAGCACTTGGGTGAGGGTAAGGTAGGGTGGGCATTGTATGGAAACGCCTGATTTGTAGGCAGCATTAGCACAGGCTCACACCCTCGGGTATGTTAGCACACTGTTGCCAGGGCTTCTCTGGTTATTTTCTGTGTGGGTTTCCACAACTTGAAGCTGTTTCATCTATTTCTGCTCCGTCAGCGGTCTTCTCTAGGCCCTGACAGATTTGTGTATAACTAGGTCTCCTTTAAGGCAGCAGGGGCATGCCTTGGCAAAAACTTAAGAAAACGCCACTCTGTGGGCCTGATGGTGAAAGTGGCATTCCTGTCTAGCTGGGCAGCTTGGCTACAGCCATGTAACCGTGGGAAAGACAGGGCAGGAGCATTTTATGTCTGAGAGGTAGAATGGGGAAGAGGGCAGGGGGCTGTGGAGGAAAATGGGAGGGAAGAAAATGATGAGAACCACTGTAGTTCATTCCTTCACTGAGTCACAAAACAAATATTTAAGAAGCCACTTAGGGGGTTACATACAAAAATGAATGTGCCCATGGTCTACCTGGTAGATAAGATATAAACATATGCGACTATTAAACCCACTCGTAGCAACCCTCTAGGGCAGAGCAGAACTGCCCCACACGGTTTCCAAAGAGCGGCTGCTGGATTTAAATTGCTGACTTTTGGTTAGCAGCCAAACTCTTAACCACTGCGCCCCAGGGCTCCAAGCAACTATTAAGCAACGTCCAAAGTTATAATACTCTCAAGTGAAATAAACTGAAATACAAGGAATCAGAGTGACTACTTTGCATTGGAAAGTTTCATGGAAAAAGCGACCTTTTATCTGTTTCCAAAGAGGCAAGACTGAGACCTAAGGAGTTGAAAGAGGCATATTTCAAGTAAGGAACTATAGGGCTATGAATACCCACCTAAAACAAAAGGCCCACCTTCCATAACCCTCCCCCAGGTAAGCAGACTCCGGAAGAAGGCAACAGAAACAGCTGGCCTCAGACATGGCCCTTTAATCCAATAGGTGACAGACTTCTCAGTGAACTAACCCAAAACTGGTGGTTGACAAAGCTACTTGTTATTGCCAGGTTACTTGTTCTTGCCAGAACTAGTCCTTTGCCATCTCTAGGACCTTCACCAAGAATCACGGCCCTTACCCTCAGGTTGGGCAGAGAATTCTTTTAGGGAGTTTAATCTCAGAGCCTCAGGTATTGAGAGACCAAAAGAGGCTTTCCCTATTTGAAGCAAAAAGTCAGTTGCTGTCAAGTTGATTCCGATTCGTAGCAAATCCACGGAAGTCAGAGTAGAATTGTGCGCCATAGGGTCTCCAACGGCTGATTTTTCAGAAGTAGATTGCCTTTCTTCTGAAGTGCCTCTGGGTGGACTCGTATCTCCAACATTTCCATTAACAGTCGAGTTTGTTAACCATTTGCACTACTGTTATGGATTGAATTGTATCCCCCCAAAATATGCGTCAACTTGTCTAGGCCCTGATTCCTGGTATTGTGTGATTGTCCACCATTTTGTCGTCTGATGTGATTTTCCTATGTGTTGTAAATTCTACCTTTATGATGTTAATGAGGCAGGATTAGAGGCAGTTATGTTAATGAGGCAGGACTCAATCTACAAGATTAGGTTGTGTCTTAAATCAATCTCTTTTGAGATATAAAAGAGAGAGAAGCAAGCAGAGAGACAGAGGGACCTCATACCACCAAGAAACCAGAGCCAGGAGCACAGTGCAACCTTTGGATCCGGGGTCCCTGCACCTGAGAAACTCCTAGATCAGGGAAGGATTGATGACAAGGGTTTTCCCCCAGAGCCTACAGAAAGAGAAAGCCTTCCCCTGGAGCTGGTGCCCTGAATTCAGACTTCTAACCTCCTAGACTGTGAGAGAATAAATTTCTCTTTGTTAAAGCCATTCACTTATGGTATTTCTGTTATAGCTGCACGAGATAACCAAGACAAGTACCCATGGACTCCTCCCGGTACGAAGAAGATTCCTATTAGCAAACAACTCCCTGGAACTACCCCTCCAACAAGGTCCTCCAAGGTCCTCTTAGCTCTTGGTAACTATGTCTGACAAAATGACAGAGTGAAAGCAGAGTGAGACAACTCCAAATAGAGTTGATTCTCATTATTTGTGGCAGTTATGGTCTATAAAGTCTCTGTGAACACTGAATTAGTGAATACTAAAACACTGTTCCTAGGGGAAATACTGGGTTAGGTTCCTGCAAGCCTCTGGTCACAACATTTTCAGGAATGGGTCAATATATAACCTTGTATTGTGTGCATTTCTGTGTAAAGACACCTTATTTAATATGTATTGTTGATCCATTAACATTGTACTCACAGCCAACAGCACAGTGACCCAGGCCTGAATGAAGCTTACCTAACGCTTGCAGTTTCTCCGTAAAGGCATGTCACAGTCTTCTTGCACTTAGGATCACTAGACAGCACGTCAGCACCACATTGGGAGCCATTTTAAGCATGTGAAATCACCAACAAAAAATGTGAAAACGCTGCACTAAACGGACTGAGAAAAGGACATTCGTTTACAGTATGAGAGCTGAACAGGAAGGCAAAGTGTAGTCTTGTTTGAACTTAGCTGGGTGCGTTGGACAACTCAAATTTTTCACCATTTTGCACATTGTTGGGGAACCATAATTAAAAACAAAATCTCTTGCAAACCCAGACAAACTTCTCACAAAAATAGAAGAGAAAGAAAACAGTTTTATTACTGAAGAAGTGTTAAACCAGAATGGGATGCACATCACAGGCAATTCACTAAGGAGTTTGCTAAGACAGAAAGAGATTTTATCCTTTTAAACAGACAAGCAGATGCAACCCCTTTCATAGATGTTCTCAAGATAAAAGATAACTAGTCCTCAAGTTAGAGGACTTGACAGCACCATTTGTCATATGTAGTTTATCCCATATAATTGGAATAGCCACCCGTGTTTGTTAATTGCCTCTAGCCAAATTAAAAATTAATTTCTTATATCTTTATGACTGGAGAAAGGTTCACATCTAGAGCCAATTACCAGCTGAACTTAAGGGTGCTATCTTCCTTGATTGATTATGTATCTAAAACATGACTTCTAGGTCCTTGAGGAAACATTCCTGGGTTGCAAAACTGGCAAGGAGCTTATTGAGCCTTTAAAAAAAATTACATACATTTAAAGGAGGCAGGGAAATAACTTATTATGACAAGTTCTCTAATGTAAATACTGCTCTAAGAAAAGTGAGGGTCTCTTCCTTCTCTTTCAACAGGGAGAATAAAGCTTCTCTCACTCTCTATTTAATTTCATACTTCTACTTTGTATTTGCACTTACAGCGTGCCCATGAATGACTGCAAAAGTGTCAAAAATACAGATTTTGGGGTTACAAATAAATTTTAGCAAGTAGGGGAATTTGCAAATACAGAGTCTGTGAATAATAAAGATCAACTGATTACTATTGTCAATATTAGTGCTATGGAAGTAAAGGCATGAAATGTGAAGGGATGGAACGATAAGGAAGAGAAAGCAAAAAAAATGATAATTTTCCCTCAAAGAGATAGCTATCAATTGTCGCACATAGCCCCAGGTGAGTAGTCTGTTCGGGGAGAGAAGAGGAAATCAGGAAGTGACCCAGAGAAAATCAAAGTAGGTCCTTGAAAGGAAAAGAATGGGAGTACCAGGGAAGATATACTGCTTTTACCTTATTTCTTGTCTCCACTAGAGACCCATAAAATGACCACAAACCACTACAATAGGCCAATCACACTTAACCACACTCAAACACGAAAAAAAAATTCTGGAAAAATTTCTAATAGGCTTGATCAAATAAACTGAGGCTGATCAAAATTTTATCTACACTTGCTTTCAAAAATCTTACACACCCTCATGAGACAACACAGCTAAAGAAATAAAAGAATGGAAGAAATGTGGGGGAGTTCAGTGCTCATTTGGTTTCAAAATAACAGTGAAAAATTAGAACAAAAAAATTTCTAAACTTTACATTACCCCTTATCTCCTCCACCACCACTTTAAAAACAAGAAAACTAAGGCTAGGTTTGCAAGAATAATAGGCCTAGATTTACTTACCTGTTATATTTTATGCCAGTTATTAATTTATTGCCTCTCAGCTCTGAATCATCCTGTTTCACTGCTCTATGAAAATGAATCTGGGCCCTTTAAATAATTTTCCTTTCCCTGCTGGTGCTGAAGCTTTGTCAGCAGAGGGCACTGGAGAGTCATTGCAGAAAAAATGTTTTGCTTCCTGGTTCTGGTGCGGTCTTGGCTGGATCATGGATGGCTTCTTCAGTGCACCCAGCTCCTGTAGCGCTCGTAGCTTCTCCAGTGCCCTGCAGCTGCTGTGCACAGCAATCAGCAGCACTCAGCAGCTAGCAGCTTCCTCCAGCAACCCCACAAGTGGTTTTGTATGGAGTTCCTCCAGTGAGATATCCCCCTGTGAACAGCTTTCTGTGGCTTCTTACAGGGCATATTTCCAGCAAGTTCCACCAGCGCAGTACCACAGCCAGTTCTCAGCCATTCAGTGACCTATGGACAAGCCCTCTAAAATAAGGTCTGGATCTCAGCCAATGAGGATAAGGGTGTCTAATAAATATAGTATTGTTGTTGTTAGTTGCCATTGAGTTGCTCCAACTCGTAGCAACTCATTGGTACAGCACAAAAAACGTTGCCATCTTCATGATCTTTGATATGCTTAAGCCTATTGTTGCAGCCACTTTGTATTTTGAGTGCCTTCCAACCTAGGGGGCTCATTTTCCACAATCACGACATTATTGTGATTCAAAAAGGAAATAAAAGGTATCCAAATTCAAAAGAGGAAGTAAAATTATCTCTATTCACAGATGACATGAGCCTATATTTGCAAAATCCCAGAGTCCACAAGAAAGCTTCTAGAACTATTAAAAGAATTTAGCAAAGTTACAGGGTACAAGTCAACAAACAAAAATCAGTTGGGTTTCTATACACCAGCAATGAGAAATCTGCAAGGAAAATTGGGAAACAATTTCATTTACAATACCATCTAAGAGAATAGAATACCTAGGAATGAATTTAACCAGGGATATGAAAGATTTATACAATCAAAACCATAAAACACTGCTGAAAGAGATTAAAGAAGTCTTAAATAAATGGAAATATGTTCTGTGTCCATGGATTGGAAGACTTAATATTGTTAAGGTGTCAATACTACCCCTTCCAAAAAAAAAAAAACCCGTTGCTGTCTAATCGATTCCGACTCATAGAAACCCTATAGGACAGAGTAGAACTGCCCCATAGAGTTTCCAAGGAGTGGCTGGTGGATTCAAACTGCTGACCTTTTGGTTACCAGCTTAGCTCTTAACCACTGGGCCACCAGGGCTCCATACTACCCACAGTGATCTATAAATTCAACTCAATCTTGATGAAAATTCCAACATCCTTCTTTACAGAAGTGGAAAACCGAATCCTCAACTTTATATGGAATGGCAAGAGGCTCCAAATAGCTAAAGGAATGTTGAAAACAGAAGAACAAAGCAGGAGAACTCACACTTCCTGATTTTAAAACATATTATGTAACTACAGTAATCAAAACAGCCTGGTAGAATAGAATTGAAAGTCCAGAAATGAACCCACACATGTATGGTCAAATGATTTTTGACAAACGTGCTAAGTCCATTCAACGCGGAGAGAAGAGTCTCTTCAATAAATGGTGTTGGGAAAATTGGATTTCTACATGCAGAAAAATGAAACAGGATCGATGCTTCACACTATACACAAAAACAAATTAAAATTGGATTAAAATCTAAATGTGCAAACTAAAACCATAACATTCTTACTTGAAAATGCAGGGGCAATGTTGTCAGGCCCAGCTTTTAACAATGAGTTATCTAAAATAATAACAAAAGCACAAACAGCAAAAGACCAAATAAATAAATGGGCCTCATAAAAATTAAAAACTTTTGTTCATTAAAAGTCTTTACCAAAAAAGTAAAAAGACAAGCTACCGACTGGGAAAATATCTTTCGAATCTAATAAACAAAATATATTAAAACTTTGACAACAACAGAAATACAAATAACCCAATCATAAAATGGTGAAAGAACTTGAATAGACATTTCACCAAAGAGGACATTCAATTGGCCACCAAATACATGAAAAGATGCTCAACATCATTAGCCATCAGAGAGACGTAAATCAAAACCACAATGAGATACTATTTCACTCCCACTAGGATGGCTAAGATTAAAAAACAAAATGAAACAGAAAATAACAAATGTTGACAAGGATGTGGGGAAACTGGAATCCTTCTCCATTACTGGTGGGAATGCA
This sequence comes from Trichechus manatus latirostris, assembly GCF_000243295.1. Taxonomy (NCBI): domain Eukaryota; kingdom Metazoa; phylum Chordata; class Mammalia; order Sirenia; family Trichechidae; genus Trichechus; species Trichechus manatus. Next base: position 7,451,845 of record NW_004443954.1, read on the forward strand.
AAATGATACAGCCACTGTGGAGAACAACGTGGTAGTTCCTCAAAAAATTAAAAATAGAACTACCATTTGACCTAGCAATTCTACTCCTAGGTATATACCCAAAAGACTTGAAGGCAGAGACTCAAACACAGACTTGTACACAAGTGTTCATTGCAACACTATTCACAGTAGCCAAAAGGTGGACAACCTAAATGTCCATCAATGGATGAATGGATAAACAAAATGCTGTACATAATACAGTAGAATACTACTGAACCAGTAAGAGAAATGAACTCTTGATACATGCTACAATATGGATGGAGCTTGAAGACATGCTGAGTGAAATAAGTCAATCACAAAAAGACAAATATTATATGACCTCACTTATATAAAAATACCAGAAAAGACAAATGTATAGAGATCAAAGTTTCTTAGTGGTTACCAGGGGTAGGAGGGAGGTGGAAAATGGTGGTTAGGTTTACGGTAATGGAAAAATCGCATTGATTAAGGGTAGGGTTGCACAGCCGATTAATGCAATTGCTGTCAATAAGTTGTACACTTGTAAAATGTGGAATTGACAAAACTTCTGCGATAGATATATTAAAAAGAGAGAGAGAGTAGCTGTTGAGGCTGCTTACGTACAACCAAACACCTCATGGGACTTGGTTCCTTAGTTTGGAGGTTTAAGGCCATGGTTTCATGTGACATCTCAGTTAACTGGCCTAATAACATGTTTACTGCCTCTGTTCTACCTCCTAGTTGGCCAGTATTCTAGCTTGCCTAGATTCGCAGTGTCGTGTGATTGTCCACCATTTTGTCATCTGATGTGATTTTTCTATTGTTGTAAATCCTACCTCTATGATGTTAATGAGACGGGATTAGCGGCAGTTATGTTAATGAGGCAGGACTCAATCTACAAGATTAGGCTGTGTTTTAAATCAATCTCTTTTGAGATATAAAAGAGAGAAGTGAGCAGAGAAACAGGAGGACCTCATACCAGCAAGAAACAAGAACCAACAGAATAGCATATCCTTTGGACCTGGGGTCCCTGCACTGAGAAGCTCCTCGACAGGGGAAGGCTGATGACAAGGACCTTCCCCCAGAGCCCACAGAGACAGAAAGCCTTCCTTTGGAGATGGCACACTGAATTTGGACTTCTAACTTCCTAGACTGTGAGGGAATAAATTTCTCTTTGTTAAAACCATCCACTTGTAGTATTTGTTATAGCAGCACTAGATAACTAAGACAACCAGTAAAGAAGGTCTGCCTTGAACATTGTGCTATTTTAAGATCTAACTATATGGGATCAAACTGACAACAGCAACTGAAAAGGTTAAACAGAAAACTTAGGGAGCAGTGAGTTTATGTTAATGGGGGAGGAACAAGTCAAAAAAGAGGGTAAGAGTGGTTGTACAACTTGATGAATGTAATCTCACTAAATTATACATGTAGAAATTGTTGAATCGGTGCATGTTCTGCTGTGTATATTCTCAACAACAACAAAAATAAAATAAAGTATTTAAAAAAATATTCTTGCAATCCACAGGATTTTCATTGACTAATTTTTGGAAGTAGAAAGCCAGGACTTTCTTCCTAGTCGGTCTTAGTCTGGCAGCTCCTCTGAAACCTGTCCACCATGGGTGACCCTGCTGGAATTTGAAAAAGCAGTGGCATACCTTCTAGCATCATACGATCATGCCAGCTCCCACAGTACGACAAACTGACAGATGAGTTGTAGAAATACAGTGTTGTGTAGTATTATATCTCTACCACGTGTCTGTCAGTTTGTCGCACTGTGGTGGCTTTTGTGTTGCTGTGATATTGGAAGCTTTGCCACCGATATTTCAAATACCAGTAGGGTCACCTTTGATGGACCAGTTTCAGCTGAACTTCCAGACTAAAACAGAGTAGGAAGAAGGACCTGGTGTTCTACTTCTGAAAGAATTGGCCAGTGAAAACTTTGAATAGCAGTAGTACATTATATGGTATAGTGCTGGAAAAAGACCCCCTCAGGCTGGAAGGCACTCAAAATACGACTGGGGAAAAGCTGCCTCCGCAAAGTAGAGCCGACCTTAATGACATGGATGGAGGCAAGCTTTTGGGACCTTCCTTTGCTGATGTGGCATGACTTAAAATGGAAAAAAAAAATGGTTGCAAACATCCATTAATAATTGGAATGTGGAATGTATGAAGTATGAGTCTAGGAAACTTAGAAGTTGCCAAAAAAGAAATGGAACACATAAATGTCGATATCCCAGGCAATTAGTGAGCTGAAATGGACTGGTATTTGGTCATTTTGAATCAGAAAACCATATGGTCTACGATGCCTAGAATGACAGCATTCATCGTCAAAAAGAACATTTCAAGATCTACCCTGAAGTACAACGCTGTCAGTAATAGGATAATATCCATACCCCTACAAGGAAGACCAGTTAATATGACTATTATGCAAATTCACACACCAACCACTAAGGCCAAAGATGAAGAACTTGAAGATTTTTACCAACTTCTGCAGTATGAAATTGATCAAACATGAAATAAAGATTCATTGATAAATACTGGCAAATAGAATGTGAAAGTTGGAAACAAAGAAGAAGGATCGGTAGTTGGAAAACATGGCCTTGGTGACAGAAATGACATCAGTGATCTCATGATAGAATTTTGCAAGACCAGTGACTTCTTCATTGCAAATACCTTTTTTTAACAACATACATACGACCGACTATACACATGGACCTCGCAGATGGAATACACAGGAATCAAATTGACTACAGCTGTGGAAAGAGACGAAGGAAAAGTTCAATATCATCAGTCAGAACAAGGCCAAGGGCCGACTGTGGAATGGACCATCAATTGCTCATATGCAAGTTCAAGATGAAGTTGAAGAAAATTAGAACAAGTTCACAGGAGCCAAAATATGACCTCCAGTATATCCCACCTGAATTTAGAGATCATCTCAAGAATAGATTTGACACATTGAACGCTAATGATTGAACGCCAGATGAGTTTTGGAATGCCATCAAGGACATCATACATGAAGAAAGCAAGAGGTCATTAAAAAGACAGGAAAGAAAGAAAAGACCAAAATGGACTTCAGAAGAGACTCTGAAACTTGCTCTTGAACACAGAGTAGCTAAAGCAAAAGGAAGACATGATGAGGTAAAAGAGCTGAACAGAAGATTTCAAAGGGCAGTTTGGGAAGACAAAGTAAAGTATTACAATGAAATGTGCAAAGACCTGGAGATAGAAAACAAAAGGGAAGAACATGCTCGGCATTTCTCAAGCTGAAAGAACTGAAGAAAAAATTCAAGCCTCCAGTAGCAATATTGAAGTTAAAATATTAAACGACTCAGCAAGCATCAAAAGAAGATGGAAGGAATACACAGAGTCACTGCACCAAAAAGAATTCGTTGACATTCAACCATTTCAGGAGGTAGCATACGGTTAAGGACCGATGGTACTGAAAGAAGAGGTCCAAGCACTGAAGGCAATGGTGAAAAACAAGCCTCCAGGAATTGACAGAATACCAGCTGAGATATTTCAACAAACAAATGCAGCGCTGGAGGTGGTTACTTGCCTATGCCAAGAAATTTGGAAAACAGCTATCTGGCCAACCGACTGGAACAGATCCACATTCATACCCATTCTTAAAGAAAGGTGATCCAACAAAATGCAGAAATTATTGAACAATATCATTAATATTATACATAAGTAAAATTTTGCTGAAGATCATTCAAAAGCAGCTGACAGGGAACTGCCAGAAATTCAAGCCGGGTTCAGATGGATCTTGGCTGAAAGCAGAGAATACCAGAAAGATGTTTACCTGTGTTTTATTGACTATGCAAAGGCATTTGACTGTGTGGATCATAACAAATTATAGATAACATTACAAAGAATGGGAATTGCAGAACACTTAATTGTGCTCATGAGGAACCTGTACATAGACCGGGAGGCAGCCACTCAAATTGAACAAGAGGATGCTGTGTGGTTTAAAGTCAAGAAATGTGTGCTTCAGGGTTGTATTTATTCACCACACTTATTCAATCTGTATGCTGAGCAAATAATCAGAGAAGCTGGACTATATAAGAATGGGGCATTAGGATTGGAGGAAGACTCATTAACTACCTGGGATATGCAGATGACACAACCTTGCTTGCTGAAAGTGAAGAAGACTTGAAGTACTTACTGATGAAAATCAAAGACTACAGCCTTCAGTATGGATTACACCTCAACATCAAGAAAACAAAAATCCTCACAGCTGGACCAATCAGCAACATCACGATAAATGGAGAAAAGACTGACGATGTCAAGGACTTCATTTTACTTGGATCCACAGTCAATGCCCGTGGAAGCAGCAGTCAGGAAATCAAACGAGGTTTGCATTCAGCAAATCTACTGCAAGAGATCTCTTTAAAGTGTTAAAAAGCAAAGATCTCACTTTAAGGACCAAGGTGTGCTTGATCCAAGCCATGATGTTTTCAATCGCCACATATGCATGTGAAAGCTGAACAATGAGTAAGGAAGACCAAAGAAGAATTGATGTCTTTGAATTATGGTATTGTTGAGGAATATTGAATATACCATGAACTGCCAGAAGAACGAACAAATCTGTCTTGGAAGAAGTACAGCAAGAATGCTCCTTAGAAGCAAGGATGGCCAGACTTTGCCTCACATACTGTGGACATGTTATCAGGAGGGACCAGTCCCTGGAGAAGGACATCATGCTTAGTAAAGTAGACAGTCAAAGAAAAAAAGGAGATGGACTGACACAGTGGCCACAATGATTGTGAAGGTGGTGCAGGACCACGCAGTGTTTCACTGTGTTGTCATAGGGTCACTATGAGTCAGAACCGACTCGATGGCACCTAACAACAACATAACAACAGTATTATATCTCCCTGGTGCTGGGCTACCACCACCGATGCTCTGACAGGGATCATAACAGAGGATCCCAGGCAGAGCTGGAGAAAAATGTAGAACAAAATTCTAACTCACAGAAAAAGATCAGACTTACTGGTCTGACAGAGACTGGAGAAACTCTGAGAGTATGGCCCCCGGACACCCTTTTAGCTCAGTAATGAAGTCACTCCTGAGGTTCACCCTTCAGCAAGATTAGACAGGCCCGTAAAACAAAACGAGACTACAAGGGCACACCAGCCCAGAAGGCAGGAGGGGACAGGAAAGCTGGTGATTGGGAACACAAGGTCAAGAAGGGAGAGTGTTGACATGTTGTGGGGGTGGTAACCAATGTCACAAAACAATATGTGTACTAACTGTTTAATGAGAAGCTAGTTTCTTCTGTAAACCTTCATCTAAAGTACAATAAAAAAAAAGTATTATATCTCATATTATATGTTGTATATGCTATTCCTATATTGTTTAGAACTTTATTTACTTCTTACTAGACAGTCATTGGTCACTCTAGGTCCCTGCTATAGGTAATAATTTTTTGTATTAAACTTTCCCCATTCAAATTACTCTATAGTTGATCTCTCCTGGTTGATTCCAGCCTGATACAGACTTTTTAACAAAGCTGGCTCCTGTAATGTAAAGCCTAGAATTTCAAGTGCTGCATTGACGTCTTTGAGCCTGCAAGTCTCCAAAGGCCTAACGGAGAATTCTCCTGTTCTCACCAAATATGCCCTCCACTCAGCAAGAAAGGCACCCCACCTGGCTAGTTCCCGTCAACTGGACCTAACAGGTTTCAATTCCTTGCCAGTCTGTGGAATTATTCAAACCAATCACATCCAATCACAGGAACCGGGGGACACCCCATCCTCTTGTCACCACAAAGCCTGCCTTCCATAGCCCTTCCTGGCTCATTCTGTCCCTAAGTGCAATCCCATGTGGCCCTGAATGCTGTGCAGTGTCATTCTCCCTCAGTCTTTGAGTATTTGTGACTCGTTGCTGTTGGTCTCATTTGTCCAGTGTCAGGTGTTGTGTATTCAGGAATCTCTATTTAGGACAGGGGTTCCCCTTTCATCAACAGTGTGAATAGGAAGTGGTTAGAACAGCTTCTTATTGTAGCCATACTAAACACAGACAAACAGAAAAACCACGCTCTTTAAAGGGAAAAATGTTGTACACAGGAGTGATCTATTGTATTTGTGACAAATCACTGAAACTCAAAAACTAATGAAAAGTAGAGATGGTTTACCAATGCTATTTTCCAATATACTTTCTCTAAGAAAAATTAATACGTCTTGAATTCCCAAACTAAGGGGTGAACTAAGGCCAAATTAAGAGAGTTTCCAGAAGTAGAGTATATGCAGAAATGGAGTGTTAGAGGTAGGTTAGAAAAATATAGAAAAGAACTAACCATGTTCAGAGTTGCATACTTCACATACATTATCTCATTAAAAATAAAAAGAGATTAAAAAAAAAATAAAAGAAGATTTAAGCTCTGAGGAAAGGGAACAAGTGATGGATAGGAAATAAGATAAGAAGAAAATTGAAATTCATAAATCGTGAAAACAGACATATAGTTTTCCTTATCTACACAAAGTAGGTTGAAATTTTTTAAATGACTTTTTTAAAGAAATCAATAAAGAAGATTCTGGGAACATAGTACTTAAGTAAGTGTTTTGGACTTCTTTCTTTTGATCATTTTATTCCTCCTCTGGAGAGCAGAGAGGACCCTTACATGCATTTATGAGGCATCAGATTCCCAAAATGTGGGTGCTGGGAGACAATTCTCCACTGATCTCTCTGCACATCTTGTGAGCAAAGCCAGAATGCCCTCTGTTCTGTACTATGCTCTCAAGGATGTTTTTTACAGCAAACAGCCTCAGAAGATAGAGGCAGTGTCTCCCTCCAGAGAAAAGGCAGGTTTGCCTACTATCTTTGAAGATAGAGCAAAGGGCAGGCATGCTTACTGCCCATTATAAAAGATCCCAATTCCATACACTCCTGTAGTGCCACTCACTGTATGTGCTGGAGTCATCTGACCCTTTTATTGCCCTGTGGGAATTGGGACTTGAACTGGTACAAAAGTGCTGAGAGTTTGGCTATTGCTAATGTTGCAAGTAATAAAATGTCCTTCATATATGACCCAGGATTCTCATGTCTTCTACCAGCAACCATGAAATTGTGGCAGACTAACTTGGTAACTTGCAAGGAAGGTGAAATCTCAAGCCCTTCACATGTGCAACTCCATGATTCTTATGTTTCTTGTAAACAACCTACAATTGAATTTTGTTGTTGTTTTTAAATCTAATCTGACAAACCCTGCCTTTTACAGAAGTGTTTAGGCCATTTATATTTGATATAGTCATTGAATGAGGAGACCTAGTGATGCAGTGATTAAAGCACTCAGCTACTAATGGAAAGGTTGGTTGTTCGAACCCACCAGCCACTCTGTGGGAGAAAGATGTGGCACTCTGCTTCCATAAAGATTTACAGCCTTGGAAACCCTATGGAGATATTTCTACTCTGTCCTAAAGGGTCACTATGAGTCGGAATCGACTCGATAGCAACGGGTTTTGTTTGTTTTTTTAGACCATTTATATTTGGTGTAATTATTGAGTACCTCTGCCTGAAAAACTTCCTTTAACATTTCTTGGCATGCAGGTCCATTTGTTGTGAATTATCTTTTTTTTTTTTTTTGGTGGTCTGAAAAAGTCTTTATTCCATCTTCATTTTGAAAATTTTTTGAATTTGAGGTTGGTAGGTTTTTCTTGTGATATTTTAAAGGCATCCTGGCATTACTTTTCTGGTTTGCTTAGATTTTGGTGGAAAGTCAGCTGTCATTCTTATCTTCGTTCCTCTGAGAGTAATATTTTTTTTTCTTGTGATGGTGTTTAATATTTTTTAATCCCAAATTTTAAGCAATTTAATTATGATGTGCTGTGGTAGGTCTTTCTGTGACTCCAATTACTTGTACATTAGACCATTTGATATTGTGCCACAGCTAATTGATACCCTGTTCAATATTTCTCAGTCTTTTTCTTTGCTTTGCTTTGCTTCATTTTGGAATACTTCTATTGCTATGTATTCAAATTCATCACAGCATCTAATCTGCTGTTAATCTGATCCAATGTATTTTTTATTTCAGATAGTATATTGTTGATCTCTAGATTTTCTTTGTGTCTTTTGTGTATCTTCCATTTCTCTCCTCATCATGTTCATGCTTTCCTTTACTTTCTTTAACACATCAAGCATATTTATAATAGCTGTTTTAACATCTTTGCCAGTTCCACCATTGCTGTCGTTTCTTGTTCTTTTTCTACTAATTGATTTTTATTTTGGTTATGGGTTACATTTTCCTGCTTTTATGCATGCCTATTAATTTTTTTGGGGGATACAGACATTGCAAATTTTATGTTCTTGTATTCTGGATTTTGTTGTGCTTCTTCAAAGATTGTTGAACTTTATTCTGTCACGCAGTTAACTTGATCAGGATAAGTTTGACAATCGCTTTTTTTTTTTTAAATTGTGCTTTAGGTGAAAGTTTACAGAGGAAATTAGTTTCTCATTAAACAATTAATACACAAATTGTTTTGTGATATTGGTTGCCAACCCCAAGATGTGTCAACACTCTCCTTTTCTCAACCTTTGGTTCCTCATTTCCATTAGTCCAGTTTTCCTGTCCCTTCCTGCCTTCTAGTCTTTGCTTTTGGACTGGTGTGCCCATTTAGTCTCATATACATGGTTGAACTACATGTGTTATTGTTTGTTTTATAGGCCTGTATAATCTTTGGCTGAAGGGTGAACTTCAGGAGTGACTTCAGTACTGAATTAAAAGGGTGTCTGGGGGCCATATTCTCAGGATTTCTCCAGTCTCTGTCAGGCCAGTAAGTCTGGTCTTTTTTTGTGAGTTAGAATTTTGTTCTACATTTTTCTCCCACTCTGTCTGGGACCCTCTATTGTGATCCCTGTCAGAGCGGTCAGTGGTGGTAGCCAGGCACTATCTGGTTGTTCTGGACTCAGTTTGGTGGAGGTTGTCGTAGCTGTGGTCCACTAGTCCTTTGGACTAATCTTTCTCTTGTAACTTTGGTTTTCTTCATTCTCCTTTGCTCCAGATAAGGTGGGACTTGACTTGCTTTTGAGGCTTGCTTTTAAGCTTTGTTAGGGCAGGTTCAGAGCAGCCTTTAACTTAGAGAGAACTTACCCCCACAACTAAGGTGATACTCTTTTGGGAACTCTGCTTACGCCCTGTGTACTATGGTCTTTTCACTATGGCTGGTTGGAATGTGAAGTATTCCCAGCCCTGTGTAAGATCCAGGAATTGTTTGGCCTACTGCTTTCTAGTGGTTCTTTCTCTGGCTTTGGGTAGTTTCCTCTCATGCACATGAAGATCAGTACTCAGCCAAAGACTCAAAGGGATCCCTTTGCAGTTCTCCAGATCTTTCTTTCTGTGCAGCAACCTCCTCATTGGTACTCTGCCCCACAAATTCTAACCACCTCAGCCCATCAAAATGTCAACCTCTGTCTCTTTAACACAGTGAGACCGCTGGGCTTGGTTTGGGTTCCTTTCCTGCTCTGTGGCATGGAAACCGTCTATGGGCAGTAAGCTCAGCAATCTAACATTCATCTTGTTTATTTCCTTTCTCTTATGGATAACAGTCCTGTGCTGCCTGTTGCCCAACATCTGAAAACAGTTGATGCATATTTTTTCTCCAGTTTTCTATTCTTTACAGTAGCAGGGCAATTCCTGTGGCAGTTAATCCTTCATGAGTGGGAGGATAATCCCTTAAAATAGATTTTTAATACATTGTTATATTTTAGTGTCTCATTTTATTGCATTTTTTGCACCTATCTATACCGTATAATGTATACATGATATATGTATCATATATACATTCATCTCATATACTTTGGACATGTTATCAGGATGGACCAGTCCCTGGAGAAGGACATCACACTGAGTAAAGTAGAGAGTCAGCAAAAAAGAGGAAGACCCTCGACAAGATGGATACACACAGTAGCTGCAACAATGGGCTCAAACATAACAATGATTGTGAGAATGGTGCAGGATAGGGCAGTGTTTCGTTCTATTATACATAGGGTCATTATGGGTCAGAACCAGCTTGATGACACCTAACAATATGAGTGAAACTGGGCTTTTAAAAGTTCTTTATCAGAACTTCCGGGCAACATGGCACTACAGTCAGAAGCACCACACCATCCCTCCACAGCAAAGATAAGAAAAACTAAGTCAAACAGAGTCACACATCAATCTTGAAACCCTAAATATCAAATGAAGAGATAAAGAACTCAGCCAAGCACCGAATGGAGTAAAAAACTGACCGAGAACAGAGAGTGAGGAGAGATACATGCAGAAGTCTCCTATCAGCTACCGCAGCGTGGAGCCACCATCTTGGACTCCTACTGGAGATCAGCGAACGGGGGTATGAAAAAGCAGCTTCACAGAGCTTCCAGCAGGAGACAGAATAACCGGTAACCAGCGATATAGGCTTTCCCATCCCCCATCCTTTTTCATCGCCACTTAGCCTCCTCTGCTTCCTGCAGCCACAGTCTCTTTGCCGGGAAGCACAGCTTCACCCAGGTGTTGCTTGGATTCCACCCGCCCGCACTGGTCAGCTCCCTGAGTGCCTTTTGTTGGCTGCTGGTGTTGCTTTTTTCTGCTTCTTTACATTTCTTCCTTACCTCTCACCACCTCCCCCTCCTTTCTCTCAAATACCTGGCTCCATGTGCCATCTTTTCTTCTTCCTGAAAGGCTGCGAAACACCGCTCAACTGTGAAATTTCTTCACAGCCCGTGCTGCCATGCTGGTGGGACCCCCGGGACTTTTATTTTTTTATTTGTGTGTTTGCTCTGATTTGTTCTGTTTTGATTTGTTTGTTTGTTTTCTTTTTCTTTTCTCGGCTTGGGAGCCCCTTCTAGCTGGGCAGTACCACACGGTTTGGAAGCTTCTCCCTTACGCTGTGCAGACACACAGGGACATCCCTGGGGGCATTTCTTTTTTTTGGTTGTTTGTTTTTGGGTTTTTTGTTTGTTTGTTTGTTTCTGGTTTTTTTGTTTCTTTGTTTTGTTTTCTTCTCTCTCTTATTCCCGTTTTGTCTTCCTTCATTTCCAGTTTTTCGATTTATTTTTTTTCTTTTACCCTTTTTTTTTTCATTTTTGTTTTTCCCCGTTTTTCAGTCTCTCATCTCTCCACTCCAATAGCAAGCTCCCTTAGCATTCTTTTTTGTTTGTGTGTATCTTTTTGGCTCCTGTTACTCTCCCCTCTCTCTCATCTTTCCCAAACCCATCTTAGCTCCACACATCACAATCTACCCCCTTCTTCCTCCCTACCTGCACTGTGCATTGAACGTCACACTCTCAAGCAGCACAGGCATGGCCTACTGGAACCTGCCCCGTACTAATTCCTGGTCTGCACTGTCAGCCCTGGTACATGCCACAAACAACCCATCCCAGCAACTCCCCTTCAGCTGGACCTGCCCTGCTGTACCATACCTGAGTGACTGACCCTGCCCATTGGAGAAGGAGGTGAAAACTATCGTGCCCACAGACAAGCAAACAACAAAGAATGCACAGTCTGCCTGCTCAGACATAACCAAATAAAACAAAAAAGCAGGTTGAAACAAACAAATCTACAATCAGTAAATGAGGAAAATAACCACTGAATGCCCCAAAGACAGCAGACAATATCAAAACATTTACAGAAACAGGACAGGATAGTTCCAGTAGGGGTCCGAAATAAGACACCAGTTGACCTTCCAGTAGAAGAAATGGCACTAGATGTAACTGATAGGAAATTCATATCTCTAATATTCAGAATTATCCAAGAGTTGAAGCAAAAAGCAGAAAAAAAAAGACAAATTCATGGAAAATACGACCCCCAAAAATGGAAGAAATCAAGAAAATAATACAGGAACAAAATGCCAAAAGAAATTCACAACTAGAAATCATACAAAAACAACAATTAGAGAGCCAAAAGATAAACAACAAGATTTCAGAAATGGACAGTGTCATAGAAGGGCTGAGGAGCAGGTTTGAAACAATGAAAGATAGGATCAGCAAAATTGAAGACAAACTCTTGGATACAACTCTGAGGAAAAATCAGAAAAAAGAATCAAGAAAAATGAAGAAACCCTGAGAATTATGTGGGATACAATCAAAAGCAAAAATATGCGAGTGATCAGAGTTCTAGAACAGGGGGAGAAAACAGAAAACACAGAGAGGAATATTGAAGAATTGCTGACAGAAAACTTCCCCAATATCATGAAAGATGAAAAGCAGACCATCCAAGAAGCTCAACGAACCCCATATAGGGTAGACCCCAAAAGAAAATCACCAAGGCATATCATAATCACACTCACTAAAACCAAAGACAAACAAAGAATCTTGACAGCAGCTCGAGAAAAACAAAAAGTCGCATACAGAGGACAAACAATAAGACTAAGTTTGGATTATCTGGCAGAAACCATGCAGGCAAGAAGGCAATGGGATGACATATATAAAACCTTGAAAGAAAAAAAAATTGCCAGCCAAGAATAATATATCCTGCAAAACTCTCATTCAAATATGATGGTGAAACTAGGACATTTCCAGATAAACAGAAATTAAGG
>NW_004443954.1:7466195-7496536 GCF_000243295.1 Trichechus manatus latirostris
GTAGAAACTTTTGAAATGATGTAACTTTGGGTATGTATATTTTCATCAAAAAAAAGGTCCTCCAAGGTCGAGAAGAGAGAGAGTTGACATGTTGTGGGGTTGTTAACCAATGTCATAAAACAATATGTATACTGACTGTTTAATGAGAAACTATTTGTTCTGTAAACCTTCATCTAAAGTACAATAAAAAAAAATTTTTAAAAAAGTTCTTTATCTGTAACTGTCTTTATTGCCCATAAAAGTTTACATGGAATTGTCTAATAGTTACTTTAATCTTATCTTCATCAATGGCTGTTTTCTTTCTCATTTCTATTGCTGTATATTTTTCTCTTTGTTTCCCTTGGTCATGCTTGCCAGGAATTTGTCTTTTCTACTGATCTTTCCAAAGAAGCAGCTCTTGGTTTTATTTATCAATTCCATTATTTTTAGTTTTCAATCCATCAAGTTTTATTTTGGTAAATTCTTTTCTCCTGATTTCACTAAGTTTATTGTTCTTTTTCTAGATTCTTATCTCAACTTCTTATTTTGTTTCTTTTCTATTCAGTTTAAATATTAAAAGAATTTATGGTTGTGATGTTTAATGTTATGTGTCACCTTGGCTAGGTTTCTCAGCAGTCGTGGCCGACATTAGGATGGGTGCTCTTCCTTCATGTAATATAATGTAATCAACTCCTGTTATGTGATCTGATATGATCTGCCAATCAGTTGAAAGGAGAGTTTCCTTGGGGGTGTAGCCTGCCTCCAGTATAAATAAATGTTCTAACAAAACTTGCTCTCTCTCCACCCTGCAGTGTTCTTGTTGCCTGGCCTGTGGTTCTTGGGATGTAAGCTTGCAGAAGTCTCTGGACAGCTGCCTGACCTGCAGATTTTGGGTTTACCAGCCCCTGAAACCCCATGAACAAGGAGAGGTCTCCAGCTTGCAGCCTGAACCATGGATTTGGGACATGCCAGCCCCTACAATCGTGCGAGCCATTTCCTTGAAGCAAATCTGTCTCTCTATATTTATATATACATGTCACTGGTTTTGCTCCTCTAGAGAACCCGGACTAAGATAATGGGTATAATTATTTTTCTTCTTATGGCTTTGGCTGCCACTATTATGAACCAGAACCACCACCTCTGTCAGTTATGTTAGAACCAAAAGCATAACCCCATCAGTAATGCAATTATAACTGCATAATGTCTTCTGCTTTGAGTAATACTACCTTTTTCAATGAGAACCACCCCTTACTATATCCTTTGCTGTAAGAAATCAGCCAATCCAAAGAGTCATTCCACTTCTGATATCCCACCCTAGGAACTTCCAGACCCATCCTATAAGAAATAAAAATTGTACACTCATTTCCCCTGACAAGAGGTGATTTCAGAATTGTATATGGGGTTTTCTCACAATTTGTTTGCTTGCTTTATTTGAGGAGAAGGCTTTACGCAATTTGGAGGCCCCCTGGAGACTCTACTGTGACCTCCTGCTGTGTGCAGGACCCTTAACCTGGGCCTCCTCATGAGGCCCATTGCTTCTCTTCCACTCGAGGTTCCTGGCCCACAGCAGAGAGGTGAGTCACACAGTCAGTCGGTGCTCCAATTTCACTGAAGGTCCTACACACTGAACTTTATGCTTTCTCAGGAAAATTAGCGTTCACCCACTGAAACTCTGCTTTTCTGATTGGACCTATCTTTCTAAAAATTCTTGGTGAAATTATGTTCTCCATCCAGTCTTACCTTTATCTTGTCTTGTCTTATAATGAATGTCATTGGCTAAAAGGGTAAAAAGAGCAAAGAATGATCAATGACCAGAATCCCAATGAGTCCACAATACAAGAACTGGCAAGTTTAAGGTCTTGTCAGGCTGGTGCCCCTCAGTGGATGAAGTCTGCCTTGGGCAACCATCTAAAAATCTTACAAAGTCTATTTTTCCTCTGACCTATCTTTGTGTCCAGAAGAATTAATTTGGGGGAAAAAAATGACCAAAAACTTTGATCAGCAGGGGCTGCCACTGTCAGGTCTATGGTTGGAAACAGCCAACCTCTGGCTGGGGGCCTGAGGTCAGAGGTGCATGAGCAACACATTTGACTGATTATTATCAGTTCTCACGGAGTCATCTCAGTCCAAGCAGGCTGGTCTCTGCTTCTAATGTGCATTTCATTATAATCCAAATCCTTGTGCATATCTTACAAAATGATACAACTTACCAAGTGATAACTTTGAGGAACTTTCAGTATGACCAAAATTGTCTATCTTAGGAGTACCTTAAAACAAAAGGGCAATAAATAAATAAATAAAAATAAACCCAAAGCAAAACAAAAAAAGAACAGCAACATTTTTAATATTCAGTGGTTTGCCTTCTATGATTAATATGAAGAAACTTAGAATTTAGGTTGGTACGTGGAAACGCCAATCCCAGTCTCCCTGACATACATTAACTAGTGCATATATTAATAGGTCCTTCATATGCTAAATCCCGTCTGGAAATGCTGATTGGGAAAAACCTGGGAAAGAATCTACGTATTTCTGAGGTCCACCAAACAGAACAGGGACTAAAGAAAGCCCAAGATATGAAACAAGCCTTGCTGAAGGCAATATTTACTTTCTGTTGAGTAGAAATTGACCAGTCTCAATCCAGTTAGGAGAAAAAAAAGCAAATTCATGGAGAATTTCAGAAATCACCTTCAAAAACAGTTTGGGTAGATCAACGGGCACTGTTGGGGTGGGGGGTTGGTACTCAGATGCATGGATCACCTGGGAAGGGGCTTGAAGGGCCTTCTGAAGTGATGCGTTCTATATTTTGATAGGGATTCTGGATACACCGGGTTATGTAACCGTAAAAACTCATGGTACACTTAACATGTGTGCATTTCATCACATGTAAATTTTACTTAAAAGAACCGTAAACAAATATTGACTGCAGTTAATGATATGCTTGCTGGAATTATTTAAGGATGAAGTGTACTGTCTGCAATGATGTCCTGTTGCCTTCAATGACTTCCTATTACTCCTTCAATGAAGACTTGCTTCACCTACAAGTATCCCTGCAAGACCTGGCCTCTGCTGACTTCCCAGCCTCCCCTGGGACATGTCTTCCACACCAGGCATCTTTTAGCTCTGTGAATCAGCCTTACTGCCTCCAGGCTTCAGGAACTTGGCACCGTGTTCTGTTGACCTGGAACACAATTTGCTCCCATGAATCCTTACTCTCTGGGTTCGAGCAGGATCAGTTCTTCGTTCCTTGCGCTGTTTTAGCCCAGGCAGTTTTTCTTGGCTTCATTTACTGTTCTTGTTGTTAGTTGCCATCCAGTTGATTTTGACTCATGGTGACCCCATGTGTGCAGAGCAGAACTGCTCCATAGGGTTTTCAAGACTGATCTTTTGGAAGCTGATCGCCAGGCCTATCCTTTGAGGCGCCTTCCGGTGGGTTCTAACCGCCAGCCAGCCTTCCGGCTAGTAGCCTCGCTCTTATCCATTTGCGCCACTAAATGGTGATTGTTAAACTATGGAATGAGAGAAAAGAAGGAAACATTGGGGGAAGGACGCTACCAAAGTTCCTAAAGGGGGGGGGGGTAGGAGGGAGGCTGGTGGCCCAGTGTAGACTCCTAGGTCACCGCCCACCACCACCTTCGAGAGTGGCAGCTGAGGGGCGACGCTTGATTAGGGGCCTTGATTGGCGTGGCTGGCTGGCTCCTCCTCGTCAGGGGACCTTAACTTGCAACCTTGGTTGCCAGCGCAGCGTCAATCCTCAGAGCCACGCCCGGAGGTTTTGCAAAGAGGAAGCGGCGGCCAGAGCGGGTGAGAATCCCGGCCAAGGTCACCTGGCATAACAACGGTTTCCCCCACCCTAGGTGCTTCCATCTCTGAATGTGAATAGACCTAAGCGCTCCTTTCTCTCGCTCCTTTCACTCCCTCAATTGCCGGCAAGGAGAATAAAAATGCGGTCTTTAACCCATGCATCTATTGTCAAGATTCTCCACAAGTGTGCTAAGTCCATTCAATGGGGAAGCAAGAGTCTCTTCAATAAACGGTGCTGGGAAAATTGGATTTCCACATGCAGAAGAATGAATCAGGACCCACGCCTCATACCATACACAAAAAGCCATTCAAAATGGATCAAGAAGACCTTAATGTAAAAACTATAACCTTGATACTCTTAGAAAAAAGCTTAGGGATGTGGCTGCGGGGGCCTAGTTTTTAATGATAGATTATCAGCTATTATATCAAAAACACGAACAACAAAAGACAAAATAGACAAATGGGACCTCATAAAAATTAAACACTTCTTTTTGGTCATCAAAGGACTTTTATCAAAAAAGTGAACAGTCAACCTACAGATTGGGAAAATATCTTTAGGAACCATATAGCCAACAAGGGTCTACTACCCAAAATATATATAAAGCTTCTATGATTTAACAACAAAAAGATAACTCAATCAAACAATAGGCAAAGGATTTGAGCAGATATTTCAGCAAAGAGGGTATTCAAGTGGCCAGCAAGTACGTGAAAAAATGCTGAATGCCATTAGCCATTAGAGATGCAAATCAAAACCACAATGAGATATCAATTCATTCCCACTAGGATGGCTTGGAGCCCTGGTGGTGCAGTGGTTAAGAGCTGAGCTACTAACCAAAAGGTTGGCAGCCGCTCCTTTGAAACCCTATGGGGCAGTTCTATTCTGTCCTACAGGGTCGCTATGAGTCAGAATCCACTTGACGGCAACGGGTTTGGGGGTTTGGTTTTGTATTTTTTTATACGTATATATACATATACATATATTTGTAACTGCTGTCTTCTAGCGCCCGGCATGGGTCTGGAGTTCGCGTTCAGAGCCTCGCGTTAGAGGTCCTGAGCCTTACACAAGGAAGGGACAGCCGCGCGAGGCGGGTCCTCGGAAGTCTGCCCCGGACATCCCGCGGGTCGCACTGTGGCAGCGTCGGGGGGCGCCGAACTCACGGTGCCCAGGTCCCTCAGCCTTGGACCCGCGCGGCGCCGCTTCCCAGTCCCAAGGGTGGAGCTCGGCTGCGCGAGGTGTCAAGGACAAACGCCCACCTGGCCCTAGGGCGGGTTTGACACCGCCTATGGCCGGGCTCGGCCCTAGAAAACTCCGAGAGGAGAGGCAGGGGTGCAACCCCACGAGGCCGGTTAAGGGTCGGTGTATGCACCGAGGGGCTTATCTGGGGACCCTCTGTAACACTTGCCCAGATTCTTTTCTCTCCCACCCGGCAAAGATGGATCCACAAGAGTCCTGCCCCAGAAAGCCAGGGTCCCGGGGAGGGTTTGGAGAACAGAGTTGAGCAAGCGTCTCCTGGGGCTGAAGGGCGAATCCAGCGTCGGCCAATGGCTGCAGGGGGGCGGGGAGGAGACCGGCCTGGGCACCTGCGTGGGCCGCGTCCCTTCCCCACCCTCGCCCGCCCTATCCCTCGTGGCCCCGCCCGTCCTCCCGCCAGCCCTCTTATCCCCCTCTTGGCCCGGCGGGCGCGTCCGAAGCCTACCCGTGCCAGCCCGCGCCTCCCCGCAGGGTCCTGAAGGGCGCCCGACCCGCGGCCGCCTGCTGCGTTCCGCGACGCTCTCGGAGGTGGGTGCCGGGCCGGGCGCACGACGCGGCCCGGGGGCCGTCGTCTGCCGGGCGGCTTGGAAGCGCGTGTGGTACTCGCTGACGCAGTTCGTTTTGGGTGGTCGTTTCGCCCTCTCGGGGGCTTTACCTCCTTAAGTGGCTTTCAACCCGAAGTCGCAGATACTTGGGGTCAGGGGAGGCCAGGAGCGGGACGCCTTAGGAGGCTGGGGAGGAGAGAAGCAGATGCCTTCGTCGTGGCTGACCTCTCTCCTGACCCCGTGTTCTTTCCTTTCTGAGTCACGACCCTGTGGGTTTCCTTATCGGGCTCATTGATCTTGCCTTCAATGAGGGGCTTCTTTCCTCAGCCATGGTTAACTTGTGCTGTGTGTCCATTAAAACGCCATCCTTCCCGCCGCCCCCGCGGGGCCGGGAGTGCAGGCGGCCGGCGAGGCTTCTCTGTCCTACCTGGCCTCTGCCCTCTCCAGGTGGGTGACCTGGAGTTTCCGAGGGACCCGGGAGCTGTGGCGGGACTTGGCCCGCGCGGGGAGCGGAGCGTAGGCTGCGGAGCTCCGGGGGAAACCAGAGATGGTACGTCCCTTCTCACCCGGGGCGGCCCGACCCTCAGCGTCCGCGGGGCTGACAGCCGGCTCGCAGCCGGGCGCGGGGCCCCCCGGAACCCACCTGGGGGGCTCGGGGAGCACGCGTCCGTGTGCGCGGTCCGACCTGGGGCCCTTCACGCTTCCCTCCCTGCTGGGAGCCCAGTACCCCGGAGCGGCCGCCTGCCCCGAAGTCCTTGGACGGCCGTGTTCTCGGCTCTCGGCCCCATTCCCGGGGGTGGGAGGGTGCGGTGGCGCCGACCGACCCTATTAAAGAGTTCTGTCGCACCGAGGAGGAGGGAGAGCGAACCTTGGAACTGGTTTTGCAGGAGCCCGG
The DNA here is from genome assembly GCF_000243295.1 of Trichechus manatus latirostris. Classification (NCBI taxonomy): domain Eukaryota; kingdom Metazoa; phylum Chordata; class Mammalia; order Sirenia; family Trichechidae; genus Trichechus; species Trichechus manatus. The sequence goes on from NW_004443954.1 coordinate 7,472,668, forward strand.
TTGGGGGCCAGATGTAGAGAGCGGGTGTTGGAAACCAGTCGTGCTTGGTCTAGGAGTGTTTGGAGAGGGAAGGCAAAGGCGACACTAAGCAAGAACCTGGAGTCGGGCGGGATCCCGGCAGATTTTCGTTTGGGGTTTTTTGGTTCTGTTTATTTTTTTCTGATGTTTTATTTGGTTTGTGGCAGGGGAGGGTCTGCGAGATCGAATTGGGGTATTTATCCAATTCCCTTCGACCTGGGGCTAGCTGGTGGAAGGAATCCGCTCTACCTTCGGGTCGCGCCCGGCAGGCAGGAGGGAGGCCTCGGGCAGCGCCCCGCGACGCGCACTCAGCCGCCCTTGCTTTCCGCAGATCCGCCGCGCTCTGTGGCCGGGGATGGCTCTGCGACCGCCTGGTGAGGTCGGGCCCCAGGACAAGGTGTGCTACCCGCCGGAGAGGTTTCAGAGCAACCCCCAGCACCTGGCCGCCTGCTACACGCCTTTCCTGCCCTATGGCCACTACGGGAACACCCTTACCACGGCCCAGGAGGACTACCAATCTCTCCGGCAGCTGGACTCTGCAGTGTCGGAGTCCCAGGCCATACTCCCCTTTGCCTTCGGAACGGCAGCTCCGTTGCTGAGCCCGAGCCTGGCCCTACAGACGGAGCCGCTCTATGATCTGCCCAGATATAGCAAGCTGCCACCGTGGTACCCAATTCCCCACCTCCCCAGGGAAGTGCCACACTTCCTGAATAGCGAGTATACAGGAGCCAGCAGTGACGACTTCGGCCACATTGGTGGCCAGAGCAACAGTGGCCAGTGTTTTGGACCTGAAACTTTAATCCCGCGGCCCCCTGTGGATGCTTCCCTGCAACCTGAAGGTCTGAAGACCTCCCAGTTACCTTGTGTCCCCAGCAAGGGGTCTGAGGATGTCTCAAACGCCCTGAACCCAGACGAGAATTCGCCTCATTACCACTTCACCGCGGAGGACCTGCACTTTGTTCTGTATGGAGTCATTCCCAGCTTGGAGCATCCAGTCAGCCTGCATCATGCGATTTCTGGCTTTCTGGTCCCCACGGGCAGCTCTGGTAAACGGAGTGCAAATCACCCCGGAGTTGGGCTGAATGGTAATAGAGGTGGGAGTGTCAAAGAGGCAAGTGGGAGCCAAGTCTGTACAAGCGGGGGTGGGGTGGGGAGTGTGCTCACATCAGAGAGGGAGCCGGAAGAGTCTAAGCTCACTTCTGAGGCTTTGCTTGTTTAACTGCATGACTCCTAAGACAGGCTTTGGTTAGAGCTGAGAAAAGTCACGGTCAGGAAAGAAGTGCTTCATGCAGCCCACTTGTAATCGGGATCAGATTCTACTGGATGCAGGCTGTCTCAAGTGACATCCTCATGCAGTTTACACTTGGAGTCCCAGCTCCGCCATCTCCAGCGACCTAAATCAAAGTCAGCACCATCCTCTGATCCTCCACTGTCTTAAATTTGCAAAATGGAGTTTATTACATAGCCTTGCAAGGTTGTTCTGAGCCTCATATGAGAAATTGTATATGAAAAGCTCATTTAAAAAGAGCAGGAAATGTGAACATATAAAGGATAACCATCAAGAACGATGGTTACCTCTGGGGGTGGGAAATACCTTGTAAAGCATTTCATAATAATGTTATTAACTAAAAACTATGGAAAAAAAATTCTTAACCCTAACTTTTTATAGGTTCCAATTCTCTTCCTCAAAATCTGGATAAGGATGCCCTTCAACTACCAGAAGGTAGGCACGCCTTCTGCTTGAATTTCTTTTCCTGAGCTAATACAGAGTCTGTGTTCACTGTATTTTCCTACATTGGTTTTTTCCTAGGTCTCTGCCTTCTGCGGACGACATTTGGTGGAGTCCCACATTTTGGCGTGTTCTGTAGCACCCTCATTGCCAAAGGAGTCAGGTTTGGGCCCTTTCAAGGTAAAGTGATCAATGCCAGTGAAGTGAAGACCTACGGAGACAATTCACTCATGTGGGAGGTAAAATGTGTTTCTAGTGTTGCTGCTGAAAATAGGGAAGCCGGTGGGGGAAAATCTTGGCCTTTGAACCTCGGGGAGAGTTCTGGCCTGAATGGACTCTCTACTAGCTGTCTGTTTTGCAACATAAAGGGGAGGAAAGACAGACCTCACTACTTGAGGATAGCATCTTTGCATGAATTCTATGAGTTCCCTGGTGCCTTAGGTCATTTTAGTCTGTGAAGATTAGCCATCGGATATGCATTTAAAGAATTAATACACTGTGCTATATTTATAGAAAAACCCAAGTGGCTGAAAATAAGCCAAAGGGGGAGAGAATTAGTTTTAAAATTTGATACATATTTGCCTATGCAGTTAGCAAAGGAGTTTTAAAACTGATACCCTTCAAGCTAGTGAATGAAGGTGGACAGGGCATGCTGGTGGGGCTGTAATTTATTACCTGTATGGAAAACAATTTATCATATCAGAAGGATCAAGTACCTTACAGTGTTTAAAACCTCTTGACACTGAATTTCTGCTTCTAGGAATATGGTTTAGGAAAGTAATCTGAAATTCAGACTGTGTAAAAGATGTTAATCATGGGGTTGTTCATAATGAAACATTAGAGACAGTGGAATTGCCACGAGTGGGGAAAGACTTACCTTATGGCCCCGTCAATATGCATGAAAACTAGGTGGGAATAAATATGCAATTGGTTGTCTGTAAGTGTTGGAATTAAATGTAATCTTCTCTTGTTTCCCTTAAAAACTCATCTATAAAATTATAAAGTTAACATATGCTTACTACAGAGATTTGGAAATTAAGAAAGTGATAAAGTGAAAATCTTTAAAAATCTGTCACATCATCCGTAGAGATGCCCTTAAGCCTAAGTCAATTTATATACCACTTGTATTGGTGTCAAAATCTAGTTCATAGAAATGGAAGTGTGAGATTTGGGTTATACATTTTTAATAAATAGATGTATAGGGTAGGCAAAAAATGTACATTCCAAACTTCCTATGTTATTTCATTTAGATCTTTAAGGGCGGTCAGTTGAGCCACTTTGTAGATGGAAAAGGAGGTGCAGGCAACTGGATGTCCTACGTCAACTGTGCCCGTTTCCCCAAGGAACAGAACCTGGTTGCGGTGCAGTGTAAAGGGCAGATATTTTACGAGAGCTGCAAGGAGATCTATCAGAACCAGGAGCTCCTTGTGTGGTATGGAGACTGCTATGAGAAGTTTTTGGACATTCCCGTGAGCCTTCGGTTCACAGACCAGGGCAAGCAATTACCTGGACCCTCTGAAGGTGAGTGCACCCTCTGCCTCACCCTCGGAGCCCTCCTCACGGAAGTTCTGGGCTCTTGTTCTCAAACCCTCCTGCAGCTAGCCCTCCATCTGTAAGCTCCTCCCTCTCACAGGCTGATGGAGGAGACTCAACAGACTGTGTCTTTAACCAGGGAGGCGTAACCCCGCTGGAGGAAAGTGCCTTCACCTTTTCTTCCACTTCTTCACCCTCTCCCAGAGAATAAAATAAAATGAAATAAATAGATGCAAACTCTGCCTTAGGCGAGCCGGTTTGATTCATTTCTGCTCAGGCTAACACAGCTGATGAAGTCAGAGAGTTAGAGCAGTGCCTTTCCAAGGGTGTGCTGCCGTATCTCCGTGGGGTGGGGAATCAGTGTGGTGACTGAGACCAGCATTCTGGAAAAGAAAAAGAATGCGAGTAAATTGAAGTAGAAAACATTGATGTCAATCACATTTACATTAGGGTAAACATTGTTTTGTGACGCTTTTGCTTCCAAAGGACGTGTATTTGTATGCTAGGTCTCAAATATAGAATGTATTTCTGACTGAACCCTTAACTCTCAAATTTAATGTGGGTATGAATAACTGGGGATCTTGTTAAGATGCAAATTCTAATTCAGAGGACGGGGTTGGGGCCCAGGATTCTGCATTTCTGGCAAACATCCAGATGATACCAATGCTGCTGGTCCCTGGACCACATCTGGGCAACGAGGAGTTAGAGGACCCTCATCCCACTCTCTGGGGATGAGCCTCTGGAATTTGTGTTTTTAATAAGCTCTCTAAGTAAATTTTATATACCCAAATGTTCAAAAACTACTGATCCAGTAGGTGGGGCAAGACATGCAAATTGCTTTAATATGTGTAATAAGATAGAAGAATAGATTATTATGGAATAATGAATAATACATGTTATAGGTAAAATCAAAAGCAAATTGGCGTTCGTCACACCACAGCAGTTGTCGGCCTCCAAGTCTACCTGCTGGACTGAGACCTCGGGTCAGGAAATGATTCTCAACAGCAGTATCCCTGCTCCTGGGCCCCAATGTGTGTTGAATAAAAGAAGAAGACATTACAACGGAATTAGGAAATACTGCTTAGATTAAATAAAGGATGTAAGTCAGGGAGAGGGGGAAGGCAGTCCAGACTCTGGGAGGACAGAAGCCAAAGGCAAGTAAAGATCCAACAGGGATTACGAAGCAGATAACAGCAGTCCCTTTCCGAAGTCCAAGCTAGAAGTAATGAGGGCCCATCAGGACTGTTTTGGTGAAACAGTCTCCTCGGGAGAAAGATGTGGCAGCCTGCTTCTGTAAAGATTTACAGCCTTGGAAGCCCTATGGGAGAGTTCTGCCCTGTCCTATAGGGTTCCTACGAGTCGGAATCAGCAACAGGTTTGGTTTTTTGGTTAATCTTTATGGGAGCAGATCGCCAAGTCTTTTCTCCTGTGGAGTGGCGTCTGGTGGGTTTGAACCTCCCACCCTTTAGTTAGCAGCCCAGCGCTTAGCCATTGTGCTATGAGCCTTCCTAGTCTCAGTAATACTCGTCGGGAAATTTATCTTCAGGAAATAGTCCAAAAGGAAAAACTTTGTCTGCAGGGATTTTTATTATAGCACCATCCATATTAGTGCTAAATCACAACCCAAGTGCTCGGTGGTAGGATAATGAAGTAACCTGGAATGGTATGCAGATATCTGAGATCACAGTCATATAATAAGCAACAGGAATGAGGACTTGTGATACTTGTTGTTAGTTACCAACAAGTAGATTTCGATGCTTATGCGGGGAAAAACACAGCATACAGTTACTTGTGCTCCAATTCTGATTATAGCGAGTACTTACAGCATTATTAAAATGCCATATATTTGGGCAATATCTGGAAAGAAAGATGTAAAAACTTAGTCTTTTGGGGGAGGCGTTATGGATGAATTAATTTGTTATGTTAAAAAGGAAAGGATATGATAAAAAGGAAAGAAAAATCAATGTTCTGCTCTCAAAAGAAATGTTTTTCACAAAGGCTTTTGGCTAGGATGAGCACTGAGGAGCCTTCCGTTTTAAAGTCTTTTTGTAGAAGGAAGGATCTGGGCCCTATATGGGTGGATTGTTTAAGTATACAAGCATGCCTCGTGTGTTTTGGGGTGATGGAGGTGTGGAATGTGAGGGCAACTCTTAATGGTTCCCAAACTATATCTGAACTGTGTTTATGACACAGCAGAAAACATCTTACTGAGAATATTGGGAAACCCCTTGACTAGAAAAAGTAGTTGTGTGAGATGCGGGAGAAAGAAAGAAAAATTTCCAAAAGCCTGAAGGAACAATGTGCACAGCTAAAACCTGATTATCAAGGCCAGTGTTTCATTTATGCCTACATGGGTGTTCTTATGCTAATATTCCAATTCATGACAAACTCATGTGTGCAGAGTAGAACTGCTCCATAGGGTTTCAAGGCTGTGACCTTTGGAAGCAGATCACCAGGCCTGTCTTCCGAGGCACCTCTGAGTGGGTTATAACTGCCAGCCTTTCCTCTAGTAGTCAGTCAAACCCTTGATTGTTTCCACCAGTAACTCATTATTGAACCCTTATTCAGAATTTTTTGTGGGCTTTAGTGCTTTGATTTGTAAAGATTACTGAACTTTAATATAGACCCTCTCTTCCCACCCTAGGAAGCAGAAAGGCCAGGAATTTCAGACGAATGAAAATTGTAGCTCTGAGCAAAAACCGTCCCAGTAGGGAAATTCTGAGAATATTAGCACCTCAATGAAAGTGATAGACAGCCGGGCAACAGATCGCACGTTGGGTTGGAGGTTGCCTCCTGGTTATTTACTTAATGAATGGTTTATTTCCTTAGCCACCTGTTAAACGTGCTGGGACGGTAGTTGTCTACTAACAAAGCTCCTGATGGACAGCTTTCCTGCGCTCCTGATGCGTCCTCTCCTGGCCCTTCTCTCTCTCCCTGGGGGCAGACAAAAGGGTCTCAGTGATGCATTCATAGTCAAAGCCACTTTATCCTCTGGAATCCAGAGTATACTCAGCAGGGATGCTTTAGTAGGTGGCCCTGTCCTCTTCCCTTCCTCCAACCCGTATCTACCACAGAACCCAGGACCTCTTTTGCTAGAGTCGGCTTCACCTTCTCTAACCTCCCTCCTCCCCAGCCCTCCTCCAATAATAACAGAGTGACCTTTTTCGGTCATCTCTATCATTCAGTGATAATATCCCTTATATAGATAGGAGCTCACTAAGTGTTAGAATTAATCACCATGATCATCCAGCGTGGTAGGGAAGGCAAGACATTTTCATCCTGACTTTATAGCTCTGGAATCTTCCCCAGAAGTTTAGAGAAGTGAACTACAAACGAACGTCTCTTTTTCCTCATCCTGAGAGGGTGCCTGGAACTTTGTAAGTGGGGTCCAAAGGCAGCAGCGTGTGAGAAGCCCGGAAAGTGAGCTGTGGGTGGTTATCCTCCCTCGTCCTGGGTGCTCTGTTGGAGCTGTCAGCAAGAAAGAGTCAGCAGAGTAACCTTGCCAGAAGTGCCAGTCAAGAATGTTCAAGAACTGTGCAAGCAAATGGCTCCTAAACCGTGCTGGAGGAAGGGTTTCTTTAGTGAATACATTGTAGGGAAAAAAGTGAAGGAGAATTTAGGAGACTTAAGAGACATAGCAACCGTGTACCTATGTAGACTTTGAATCCTAATTTGAACAAATGACTAAAATAATTAAATAAATATATGCATATATATTTACAGTAAGGAATTACAGTTAATATTTTCGGTATGGTCAGTGGTTATGCTTTTTAAGAATTATTATTTTTTTACTTTGGCAGATTGTATATAACAAAACTTTTGCCATTTTAAGGATTTTTAAGCATACAATTCAGTGATGTTAATTATATTAATTATAATTATTAATTATAATTAATTATATATATAATTATATATACATGTTGTACAGCCATCACCAATACCCATTTAATAGTCACTGTCTTTTAAAGACAACAGTCTGAGATAGTTATGAATCAAATAATATATCAGTATCAAATAGTCCATTATGAAGGAAGTGGTAGTGATATAGATGAGACAAAATTGGCTGTGAGCTGAGAATTGTGGAAGTTCCGTGATGAGGTACATGAGGGATTATCACACTACTATTTCTACTTTGGTATATGTTTAAAATTTTCTGTAATGAAAAGTTTTAAGTAGCTAAAAAAGCCACTGTCACGTATCCCCCTGTGTTTGACAGAGTCTGCGGAAGGTTACAGATGTGAACGGTGTGGGAAAGTTTTTACCTACAGATATTACAGAGATAAGCACCTCAAGTACACCTCCTGTGTGGACAAGGGTGATAGGAAGTTTCCCTGTTCTCTCTGCAAGCGGTCCTTTGAGAAACGAGACCGCCTCCGCATCCACATCCTTCACGTACATGAGAAGCACCGGCCTCACAAGGTAAGATTCAGGAGGTGAGCGAACCTGGACTGTTACTCTTCCCCTCTGTCTTTACACTCCCTCTCCAAACCCTTGAACACATACAGTGGGCCACCTGGGTGCTGGTTGCTAGGATACAGTGCCTGATGAGCCAGGATCTCTGGAGGAGGTGACGCTGCTCTGGAAGAAGCAGGCGCGAACAGACAGGTGTAAGGTGTTAGGATGTACAGGGTAGAGAGGGGAACACGAAGAAAGGAGTGCCCACATCTACCTGGACACTTGGGTTATGAAGGGCTTCATAGAGAAGGTGGCCTTGCATTGAATCTTGAAGGAAAATTGGAGTATCTGTCTTGGATCAGAGGCATGGCTGGCTGGGGAGAGGAAAGTGTTGGGACATTCTAGGCAGGAAAAGCCTGGCATGTGGTTTTAGGTAACTGCTGGTTGTTCCATCATCTTTACAGGCATGCTGATAGGTACAGGTGAGGACGAAACACAGTCATGATCCAATGCCAGGCCTCTGTGGCATAGGAAGGCGGGAATAACGGCCGTAGGGAGCCATGTTCATGCCATTCCAGATGCTGGTCACTGCCAGGCTTGGTACAAAAAGAACAGTCTTTGAGTATGGATGGACTTGGGCTTGACTCCTTGCCTTGTCAGGATTAGCTATTTAGGCTGCAACCTTGAGCAACTCCTCCTAGCCTCACTTTTTGCCCCATTTGAAAACTTGGGGGTACAGGCAGTTCCTGGCTTATGATCGAGATCGTTCCTAAGTATGTCTCTAAGTCGCATTTGTAGGTAAGTGGGGACAGGCACATACTGTTCTTATTTAGCATCAGTTAGTCAAATGTTTGTCTTAGTGTATATTTTACCTTTCTGTGCATATAAAACACTTAAACACCGCTAAACCACAGAATGTTTTCAAGAACGTTACAAAGTAATGTGTGCATTCTTTATTATGAACTATTCTATTTAACTCGAATTTTTAATATAATAGACTTTATGGCAGTCCATTCGTAAGTATGAGTTGTCCGTAAGTCAGAAGTTCGTAACTCAGGGGCTGCCTGTACAGTATTTCTATGAGGGGTTTTTTTGTTGTTCTAGTTTCATTTATTTTTCATTTTCTAGAACAGGTTCTATTCCTAATTGCTACCCTTGTAACTCAAATATTTAATTTTTTTTTTGTTTTAATAAAGATAATACATCCCCATTAATAAAACTTCAAGCACTACAGAAAAATGGAAGAAGACTTTTAAAATACACCAAAATCTCACCAACATACTGTCCCTTCTGCGCATCTAAGCACACCTGGGAAGCACAGCACAGAAGCACGTGCACCCTGTCCCCGCCCCCGTGAGGGAAATAGTTCTTCCTTTTAGCAAATGTGGTTATCTTAAAAGTGGTATCAAAACCAAAGGCTACACATTTTTGTCTCTGGCAATCTCTCAGTGGTTTTGTCTGTTTTTCTTCACCTGGTTCAGAACTCCTGAGAAAGATTTGAAAGGAGTCACCAGCATCAAGAGTAAAGAGAAATGACATGAACTGTTCAGAAAATGGCTGTACTACATGCTTCCACTTGACCCCCAAAGTATTTTGCTTTTTTGGTAGGTTTGGCATTGTATTATTAGATTATCTGCCCCCCTGTATTGCCATTTTAGTCTACATATCACCACCACCCCCATAGATATTTAGCTTCTTGTCTCTAGTGGAGTGTTTGGCACACAGTCGGTACTCGATAAATACTTGTTGAATTAATTAATTGCACAGTGTTTGCAAGTTAATCACAGCCCTCTGGAGAAGACAGAGAAGTAGTCTTCACATGAGGAAAATCAGGCAGAAACTGACTTGCTGTAGTCATACAGTACTTGTTGACAAAGCAGGACTAATTCAAGTCTCTTTATTTTATACCATGATCCCGTCCAATTCCCACTTCTGATGTCGAAGTAATTGAAACCCAAAAGTGTTTGGTGAATTATGAAAATCATAATTTGACTCCTTTCAAATCTTTCTCAGGAGTTCTGAACCAGGTGAAGGAAAATAGGCAAAACCACTGAGAGATTGCCAGAGACAAAACGTATAGTCTTTGGTTTTGAGACCACTTTTAAAACAACCGCATTTGCTGAAAGAATTAGAGACAGGGTCTGGACCAGAACCCACGCAACCTGATTCTTCAGCTTAAGCTTGGCGATGGGCTGGATGGTCCTCTGCTTACAGTACATTAAACACAATAGTTCTTTCATGTTGTCCACACCCAGACAGACAAAATGTTCAAATGAATTAACTTGGTTGGAGAAGATGTGATTTCAATTATATATTTCTTTTTTGCCTCAGTGTTCTACGTGTGGGAAATGTTTCTCTCAGTCTTCCAGCCTAAACAAACACATGAGAATCCACTCTGGAGACAGACCGTACCAGTGTGTGTATTGTACAAAGGTAAATGTAAATCTCCTTCTAAGGCATCTTTCTGTTTTGAGCCCTGTTTGGGTGTTCATGGATAAGAACTTGAAGTGTAATGGTTAGCTTATAATGAGTTCTTGGTAAAGGTTAATCCATTATCATCTCTCCAATCCCCATTACCGCTCAAGTTTGCTAAAGATGGTCAGATACGGTGTTTTACTGCCTAGTTGGCAGTTAACACGCGTAATAAACACATCCCAAATTTACAGGGATCTGATAATCACAGATAATACTGCATGGTATTTAAGAATGTGGACTCTGCCAAAGTTCAAATCTTGCCTATGTAGTTTCCTCATTGGTAAAGTGGAGGAAATAAGTAGTCTTTGCCTTACAAAGTTAATTTACATGAGTTAATATACTATATAAGACACTTGGAACAGTGTCTGGCTCATTGTAAGAACTATTGAAAAGGTGGCTACTATTGTTCCTGTTTTAATCTGTGGAGATTTAAAATTGACAGAATGCTGCTGTTTTAACTTTCTAGAGGAACACTGCAGAAATGGCACCTAATCTATGTTATGCAGAATACTGAGTTGTAAAAAAGAAAAGAGAAATGCATGGTTATGGTTGCTGGAATAGAGACAACAGTTTGACCATGATGTTAGAAGTGTACACCAAATCCCTTCGTGTCCTGTTTTGATGATCTACATCAGCACTGTCCAGTGGAGGCAGCCATTAGCCATATGCAGCTATTTAAATCAATAAAAATGAAATAAAATGTAACATTTAGATCCTCAGTTGCACCAGCCAGATTTTAAGTGCTCAGAAGCCAGAGACCATCAAATTGGACAAGTCAGATACAGAACATTAGCATCATCCCAGAAAGTCCTATGGATAGCCCTGGTATAGACTATGTTTCTATCACCAAGAGTCATTTAAATTTTTAAAAATAAAGCTGTTAAAGGAATATAGGCAGTCTTAGTCAAGGATACTTCTGAAACTCCCAGAGAAGACCCAATGGTCTACCAGGCTTAGAGAAACTAATAAATCCAAAGAAAGAGTACATCAATGGAATGAAAGTAATCAGCTTTGAAAAATGGAGGTGGGAGACATAACTAGACCATAAGTAGATTAATAAAATTGATCGTGTCTGGGTATTCTGCACAAGTACAGTTTGTGCACCTTACTAAATAAAGCAACAATGTGCCAATCCTGAAAGGTCTTGTTGGGGCAGGTTGATACTCCCAGATAGCCCATTGTCATGCTTCTCTCTTAATCCCCCAAATTGGAAATCGCCAGTTTAAGCTAGTGTTTTATATCACTGTCAACGGACCGGAAAATCTAAGTCATTTTCTTATGCAGCCGATCCTCACTAGTAGTGGATTTGTATCTGTGAATTCGCCTTCTAGCTAAAATTTTTTGTAACCCCAAAATCAGTGCTCGTGATGCTTTCGCAGCTATTCACGGACATGCTGTGAGGACAAATACAAATTAGAAGAAAAAACAGAGAAACTTCATTCTCCCTATTGAAAAAAAGGGAAGAGGACCTCTCGCCCTTTTCTTAAGAGCATTTACATTAGAAAACTTGGTTCTTTCTTTGCCTCTTTGCAGTGTATGTAAATCTTTGTAAAGGCTAAATAAGCCTCTTGCCAATTTTATAACCCAGGCAGGTTTCCTCACTGGGCCTGGAAGTCATCTCTCTGATAAGTGATCAGTCAGGAAGATAGCGCCCCTGTCTCCCAGTTAGCTGGAGGGATAGGAACCTAACTCCTACTGGCGTTTGGCTTCAAGTTGTAAACCTACCTACAGTCAGAAAGATATGAAAAATTGATTTGTTTCCTTTAGCAAAGGCAATTTGGAAACACAGCGGCTATCCCAACTACCAGGCACATTTAGGATGGGCTATTGGTGTAGTGGTTAAGAGGTACTGCTGCTAACTAAAAGACTGGTCATTCAGATCCGCCAGGCGCTCCTTGGAAACCCTATGGGGCAGTTCTACTCTATCCTATAGGGTCACTAGGAGTCAGAATTGACTTGACCGCAGTGGGTTTGGTTTTTATATATGGCAAATGGTGCTGTCAAGTCCTCTAACTTGAGGACTAGTTATCATTTATCTTGAGAACATGTATGAAAGGGGCTGTCTCAGCTTGCCTATATAAAAGGGTAAAATCTCTTTCTGTCTTGGCAGTCTCTTTAGTGAACTACTAGTGATGCACATCACGTTCTGGTTTAATACTTATTCAATAGAAAACTGTTTTCTTTCTCTTCTACTTTGGTGGAGAGTTTGTCTAGGTTGGCAGGAGATATTTCTAAAATTATGCTTCTCCGCCAGCAATGCGCAGAGGCAAAGAATTTGAGTCTCCCAACTTGCGTGTTCCCAGCTGAAGTCAAAACAAAGCGACGCTCTGCCGTCTTGTTTCAGCTCTCATAATGTAAATCAGTGTCCTTTTCGAGGTCTATTCAGTGTCATGTTTTTTGTAACAAGTTTTGTGCTTTTGTTGGTGACTTCACTGTTCAAAGCGGCCCCCAAGTGTAGTGCTGAAGTACAGCCTAGTGTCCTAAGCACAAGAAGGCTGTGATGTGCATTACAGAGAAAACGTGTGTTAACGTCAGCTTTGTTCAGGCAGGAGCTCAATGTTAATGAATCAACAGTATATAATAAATAAGGTGTCTTTAAACAGAAATGCACTTAAAACAAGGTTATGTATTGTTCAGTTGACAAAAATGTTGTGACCAGAGACTTGCAGGAACCTAATCCTGTGTGCCCCCTTGGGCAGTCGTTCAGTATTTGCTATTATTTGCTAATACCGCGAATAATGAGAATCGGCTGTATCTCTAATACTGCTACTGGCATAGTATTGAAGTTAATGAGGAAAAGGTTATAAATAATAGAAAGAGAAGAAGGGGCCAAGAAAAGATATGTGAAAACAACAAAATACTTGGGAATGTAAAATGATACAGCCACTCTGGAAAACAGTGTGGGAATTTCTTTTAAAGCTAAACATGCAACTATCAAATGACCCAATTGCTCCTGGGCGTTTATCCCAGAGAGATGAAGACTTACATGTTCACACAGAAACCTGTGCACAAGTGTTTACAGCAGCTAGATTCATAACACTTCAAAACTGGGAACAACCCCCATGTCTTTCAATGGTTAAACAGACTGGTACCTCCGTATCACATAGTACTACTCGGCAATAAAAAGGGGCACACTGCTGATGCACGCAACAACCTGGATGAATCTGAGAGAGTTATGCTAAGTGAAAAAAGCCAACCCCCAGAGTTTACATGCTGTATGATTCATTTTAGGTAACATTATTTTAATGACAATGTGACACAAATGGAGAGCAGGTTTGGGGTTGCCAGGATTTAAGGAGGAAGCAGAAGCAGCAGGGAAGTGGGTATGGCTAAAAAAGGGCAACATGAGGGATTCTTCTGATGGCAATGTCTGGTATCTTGACTTGGTTGTGATATTGTACTATAGTGATCTTTTTTCTTTTTAGTTGTGGTGAAACTATGCATAACCAAACACACGCCATGTCAACAATTTCTACATGGACAATTCAGTAACATTGTTTACATTCTTCAAGTTGTGCGACCTTTTTCACTCTCCTTTCCCAAATCATTTCCACCGCCATTAACATAAACCTATTGCCCACTAAGCAAAATCTACCCCTTTCCCCACCCCTGGTAGCCATTAATAATAATCTTTCGTTTATACACATTTTGCTTATTTCATATAAGTGAGATCATGCAGTATTTGTCCTTTTGCAACTGACTCATTTCGCTCAACATGAGTCTTCAAGGTTCATCCATGTTGTGGCATGGATCAGGACTTTGTTTCTCTTTATAGCTGAGTAGTATTCCATTATGTATTTGTACCACATTTAGTTTATTCATTCGTCTGTTGATGAACATTTTGGTTGTTTCCATCTTTTGGCTATTGTGAAAAGTGCTGTAATGAACATTAGTGTATAGGTTCACATTCCAGTCTTCACTTCTGGTTATATACCTAGGATTGGTATCGCTGGGATATATGGTAGTTCTGTGTTCAGCTTTTTGAGGAACTACCAAACTGTTTTCCACAGTGGCTGTGCCATTTCACATTTCCAGTGGATGAGAGTTCCAGTTTCTCCACAACCTCGCCAACCCCTGTTTTCCGTTTGCACTGTAGTTTTCAAAATTGTTACCACTGCAGGAAACTGGGCAAAGAATACAGAGAATCTGTTATCACAACTGCATATAAATCTGTAATTAACCTCAAAATAAAAAGTTTAAAAAAGAAAAAAATCCAATAAGGTACTGATTTATACAAAGACTATTACTTTGGCCAACGTTAGTTTCTCCTGTAATGCAGTTTGTCTTGAAGTGTAGTCATAGGACCACTTGTATCAGAATCTCTAGGTACTTGGGCTCCTGGGTTTCGTGTCAGACTTCCTGAGTCAGACTCTGTGAGGTGAGGCTGAGAATCTGCATTTTTGACTAGACCCCCAAGTGATCTTGGTTGCACCGAAGAGCCACTACTCTAATTTTATTTTCTTGTTAGTTGCCATCAAGTCCATTCCAACTCATGGAAACCCCATATGTGTAGAGTAGAACTGCTCCATGGTATTTTCAAGGCTGTGACCTTTTGGAAGCAGATTACCAGGCCTGTCTTCTGAGGCACCTCTGGATGGATTTGAACCACCAACGTTTAGGCGCCTAACCATTTGTGCTACCCAGGGATTCCTCTCCAATCTCTAGTGCTATTCAAAACCAGTCAATCAAGTCCTTTCTCATTAAACTACCATTGACCAAGAATGCACTTTAGCCTTAAAATCCAAGGTTCATTAATTGGAGAACTAAGGGTGACCCAAGTTATTAGTAACAATGAGGTTAACCTTGTTTTATTGGTTGTCCAGCTCATGGAATTTTGCTTTTTCTTCTCCTTTCTATTCTCTGCCAGAAGTTCACTGCCTCCAGCATTCTCCGCACACATATTAGGCAGCACTCTGGGGAGAAGCCCTTCAAGTGCAAGTATTGTGGTAAATCTTTTGCATCCCATGCTGCCCATGACAGCCATGTCCGACGCTCACACAAGAATGACGACGATGGCTTCTCTGTGTCTGTGGGAAAACCTTCTCAGATCAAGAAGCGCTCTACTCTCACATGAAGTTGCATGAGTTCTCCCAGCCCTCAGAGTTTGGGGGCAGTGTGAAAACTAGGACTAAGAGTCTCTGTATTTCTTGTTATGGATGTGTCATGAGCAAATGATAGTAATATTGAGATGAGACAAATGAAGCTGACCGATTTGCTGAATTTACCACATTTATTGACTGGGGTTTTAACAGCTTTTGCGGAAATATTTTTCCCAAATTTTAACAAGAATTGTGTGTGCTGAGGTGAATTCACCTAGAAATAGTGAAAGCTGGTTGCTAACAGTGTGTGAGGGTGTAGAAAACTCAGCAGAAACCCTGAAAATGACTATAGAGGTCCCTGCCTTCTGGAAGACTTCTTGACTTATATAGAAGGCCCAGTCATCCCTTCATCTCAGGCACTGGCAAAAAAGGATCTTGATTGGCAAAAAGGATCCCTTTCCTCTACTATTTGCCTTGAGCCCCAAATTGTAATATGTCTTTGACCATCACCTGTTAATATTTCCTCATAGGACAAATTCTTTAAAAATTCATTCAAACTAGAACTTTATTAGTATTATAACTAAGTCATTCAAATGTAAACTAATCTTCCATCTTTTTTTTGATTCATTTTAAACCCTTGGTTCTCCCCCTCCCCCACCACCACCTGACAACTGTTGGTTAATAATTTCAGTTCAGTAGCACCAGACAAAATCACTTTGAGGGCATGGAAGTTGTTCATCCCACCATCTGAGACTTTTACCAATTGGGAAAGAAAAATTATTACCTAACAAAGAAAGACTGAGGAGTTCCAACAGGCTAAAAAATAAAGATATATAGAGATATTCCTGGTTTAAGTAGTTGGTTCATGCTAGTATAGAAAGTCTAAAAAAAATAGAGGTGCCCACTGGGGGCGAAAAATATTCTATGCAAGGTATCACCAGGCAAATGCAGGCTTGTGGAAATGATCTTTTCCAGTGTGCAGAGACAGCAGACTAGACTCATGGGTAATGGTAGCCAATATATATTGAGCATTTGTTTTACTACTTGCTACCACTGAGCCAAGGCCTTTATATGTATTCTCTAGCTGAGTCCTCACATTATCCCTATAATATGGTACCACTGAGTTTGCTGGGGAAATTGAGAACTCAAGCCGGGCCTACTCTGCTCCCAGACCTAGCCTCTTAACTAGCTGCTACACTCTATTCTATGAATCCTGCTCAGGAAATGGCATTATTCTACTAATTATTCCATTCTTCCAGTATTCACTGGAATAAGTAGAATAAAAGTGCTTCATAGGCAACCTGGCTACTAAGGACATGTCACATCCCTGGCCATGCTTCTTTTGACTGGCTAGGGTTTGTCTTCACCCTGGATCCACAGCCCAGCACTCAATATGGAGCACATTCGCCATGGACCAGATGCCCCCTCAACAGGGAGGCACCCAGCTGTGGCAGAGCCCTTTGAGCAATAGAGGTAGTGCAGGTGGAAAGGCAGTGACAGATCTTCCTCTGGGGATTCTTGGCTGAGCTGACTTGGCCTGAGTAATTGATCCTAATGGGAATGTGCCCTGTTGTATTAGCACTGTTCAGTTCATGTTAATTAAGACAGAACAATGGTCTTTTGAAAAGGTTGGGGCTCATCATGTAATTAGGCAGCCTTCTTTGACAGCTAGTCCAAACTACATTAGGTGAAACATTTTCTTACTGTTTGTGGATTTGAACACTTTATTTTTAAAATCAAACAGTAAAAAGCAAGACATCAGGATCTGGTTTGATGCCAATTTTTTCACTAGTTGAATAAATCAAATGAACTACTTTGTTCTTTGAAGCAGAATAGTGGCAACAGAAGGTCATTTTTTTGGCCCTTTTCTGACAGTCACTCCAAAAAGCATGCATGCCAAATAATACCTGCATACCACACTAAGTGGAAAACTGGGGACCGTAGTCATTTAATTTATTCCAACCTGATTCCCAAAGTTTTGGTCATATTGACCTACTTACATGTCTCAATTTTTGGTTCGTGACATCTTTCTTTAGTAGTTACCTTAATTTCTCTTATATTTATTTAAAATGTATAGCTCACTTATTTCTGAAACTAATTTAAACCAGTTTACATAATTTAAAAAAATAAACAAAAAAACATACTAAGACAGTTAAACAACAAATCATCACTTAGAAAGTAGAATGAGATAGAAACTCTTGTTGAGTATAATCACCTTGGCTGAACACTATTGGAAACAGCAAGATGTAACAAACAATATAGATTTTGGAGTCAGACGAACTTATGTGTACACCATTTCCTCATTGTATAATGTTGGGCAAGTTATTTTTTTGAGGTTTAATTTCCTCATCCGTAAAATAATGTAATCGTTCCATCATAGGGTGTTGTGGAGGTTAATGAGAAGACAGCTGTTCGTGGCAATACTTGATACATCGACTTCACTCCCTTAACCTGCCAGTGAAGGCAAAAGAAAGACAAAGAATTATTGCAAATGTTATTATTGATAGACAGTATATACTTTATTTCAGTGGTTCTCAAAAGTGGTTTCTGGGCCAGCACCATCAGCCTCACTCGGGAACTTGCCAGAAATGCAAAATTGTTAACCTTACTCAAGACCTCCTAGATCAAAGTCTCGGGGAGAGGCCCAGCAATCTGTTAGTAAGTCCCCTGTACGTGGTTCTGATGCCCACTGAAGTTTGAGAAACACTACTTCGGTCCATCCTCCCAGCCCCTGCAACCTAACAGTGGGTCAAACTGAGTAGTTAAGTGACTTGAAAGATCACAAAGTTATTCACTAGGAGAAACCATTAAAATGCAGGTCAAAGGCAGAATCATTCTCTTACTGGGAATAAAGGCCACCAATAGAACACAGTCTGGTCATTTTACTGTTAGAAATACAGAGCTCTGCGGCTATTAGCCATTTCGATGGAATTTAGAGACTTTCTCATAAAGTATTTTCTCTGCTCTTATTTTCCCTACTTGAGACTACATCTCATGATAAATATCATCTGTTCACTCATTGGAGTTTAAAAAACAAGTATAAAAAACAGACATCTGAACCCTGGAAAAATAACTAGGCGCAGAGTAAACTGGCCATCCTGGTATTGATGAAGCTGTTAATGGGCCCTCAGGGTGTCCTTCAGGGACTCAGGGAAGTTGCAGTGAACAAAGCTATCAGAGTAGACAGATGCTTAGGACCTCTGTGGGGCCTGCAGTAACCTCAATATTGTGACCATAAAGTCATAGCTTGGTTTGTACCCAGGCGATGTGTAGGGCAGGCTGGGGGTTGGGAGGAACCGTTTTTCACTGCATGATAATTAGAGATAACATCACAATGACTGTTTTGGACCACCTATTATTAGTGGGCCCAGTTTTTTACTTCTGTTTTTATTGTAAATACTGTAACACAGTATTTGTCAATTCAACATTTTTCAGGTGTACAATTTAGTGATATCATTCATCCTGTACAGCCATCACCCATAAACAAACAGTAAACAAAAACTCCCCCTTTCTTCCTTCTGGCCCCTGGTAACCACTAATAAACTTTGGTCCATATACATGTGGAAAATGGCCGGCGGTGGGGCAGTGTCTGACCGCCTCTAACTTCACAAGGGGGAAGAACCAGGAGCCCAAGTCTGATTCCTATGAAGCAGAGGCCAGACATGCCTCCACCCCCCACCCTTTTTGTTAATTTGGACACCATCTGTCCCTCCCACAGCACTCTCGTTCTCCGGGGGGTTCGATAATTTCATGCAGTGGCCACAGAATTCACAGACCATACTGTTACGGGGTTTATTAGCGAAGTAACAGGTTACAATTCTGGATCAGAAAATACTCAACAGTTCTTCCATTAGGACAGCCTCATCCCAGCTGTGCTTGAAGGCAGGTCTCTCTTTGGCCCTCAGCTGGGCCTCTGCCCTGCTTGGGCAAGTGTTACAAAGTTCTAGCTCCACCAAAAAGTGCCCAGAAGCACACACTCCGCCAGCAAGCCTTCTGTCCAAGGGTGCTCACCTTCTTGGTCTGTAGGCTGGGAAATCCACAGCGTCATCTGCCGGTCTCCTGGTTCTGCTACTTCTGCTGCCGCCGTTTCTCTGCCACTGTTTCTTGCCGTCATGCTGTCTTCGGTGTTACAGCTCTGTCTCCTGGGTCCAGGATGCACTCTGCCCTGGTCTCCTCTTCTTGGTGCTCTGCTCTGGAATTGGCTCTTTTAAGCCTAGCATGATGGCAAAACTGACCAATCCCCTGCTTAGGGTTCCATATACCTTATTTGCATAGTCTCATACCTATAAGGGTGCCATGAACCTTATTTACATTATTAGCAAGCTATCCAATCCCCTTGGTGGGCCACAAGTACTTCATTTGCATAGTCCCACCCAGGCATTTGGTGGGAGTTACAAAAACTCTGGGTAAAAACCAACCAAACCTGTTGCCGTTGAGTCGATTCCGACTCATAGCGACCCCATAGGACAGAGTAGAACTGCCCCATAGAGTTTCCAAGGAGCACCTGATAGATTCAAACTGCCAACCTTTTGGTTAGCAGCCATAGCACTTAACCACTACGCCACCACGGTTTCCAAAAACTAGGGATAGAAGGGCCATATTAAATAAGTCACTACACCGAAACATTTGCCTATTCTTGTTTTCGTATAAGTGAGACCGTACAGTATTTGTCTGCTAGTGATTGACTTATGTCACTTGGCATGAGATTTTCAAGGTTCATCCATGTTGTAGCATGGATCAGGATTTCATGTCTCTCTATCGCTGAGTAGTATTCCATTGTGTGTATGTACCACATTTTGTTTGTCCATGCATCTGTTGATGGGCATTTAGGTTATTTTCACCTTTTGGCTATTGTGAATAGTGCTGCAGTGAACATTGGTATACGTGTGTATTCGCATTGCTGCTTTCAGGTCTCTTGGGGGTATACTAGGAGTGGAATTGCTGAGTCATATGGTAGTTCTAAGGAGTCCTGGTGGTGCAGAGTGGTTAAGTGCTCGACTGCTAACCAGAAGATTGGAGCTTCGAACCCACCAGCCGCTCCAAGGGAGAGAGATGTGGCAGTCTGCTTCCGTAAAGATTACAGCTTTGGAAACCCTAAAAGGCAGTTCTACCATGTGCTGTAGGGTCGCTATGAGTTGGAATTGACTCAACGGCAATGGGATATATGGTAATTCTGTTCAACTTTTTGCAGAACTGCCAGAATGTTTTCCAAGTTGTGGCAGGTTGCACAGCATTTTCTTGGTGGTAGTTTGAAGTATTTTCAGAATGCCGTATGACTCTTCTTAGGGACAGTACTTTCACTGAACTCTTATTTTATGAACGCTACCCATGTTTCCGGAGAATGAATTTATACACTGAATTCTTTCAAAAGAAACATTTAACTGGAATATCGCAGCACTTTTTTTTGTTATTGTTGATTGACGTGAAAATACAATAAACAAAATTACTCTGAAAGAAACATTGTGTTACTAATAGTATAAAATAGAGATAAACTTCTCCCTCATTGATAATCTCTCATGAAGTATGGGAATCTCATGTAGAAACCAATAGTTTTCTACATTGTTTTAGGAGGTTAATTATTCAGGAAATATACAGTGCACGGTGCTTCTAATTGTTGGTGCAAAGAAGAATTTTCACCTTAGTGTTTTGTTGGCTTAAAGTAACTTAGATGAAATACATTATTTTGAAGTGAGGCGTTTAGCCCTAATTACAGCTAGAGTGGAGAATGTTAAGGGAGAAGATTGTAGTCCTATTTTTGCACGTGGTCTCAGGATAGAGTATTCTTTTCCCTGTCAAATTCTTTTTTTTTTCCCTGTCAAATTCTTTTTTTTTTCCCCACCTTAAATTATCTTACAATTCTTGAAACTTCATATAAAAAAAGTAGGATAAATTGCGCGTGTTTTAATATTGTGTAAATTTTATCCATAAATTTATAAAATTTATTTTGAATTTATTTCTAGCACAATGCTTTGTGTTGAAAGCAGTTTGCTAACGAGAAAACATACCAAAGAGATTGGAATCCCATTCTTGAATTTTGCAAACTGTTTAAAAATGTGAGGTGTTCTTCCATTTGCTTCTATGCGTATTCTATTTAGTACCTATATATCTGGTATTTGAAAAATGCCAATAATAATATTAGATAAGATCTTAGGATCAAATATATGATTTTCCCATTCTTCACCAATTCATCTATTTTGATGCAGCAAGAGACCTGAGTAAGTAAATATAATCCACAACAAAAATCACTCACTCATTCACCTTGAGTTTGTTTTCAAGGGCAGGAAGATTTTTCCTTCCGAAAAACTTTCCCTTGAGGATTTGGCTTGGGGTTTGCAGGGCCCCTAAATGTTCTATCCCAACTGAAAGAGAAAGGAGTTGGAAAGGAGTTGTGTTCTTACCCCATCTGGGACTCTGTCTCTCTCCTCTCACATAAATAACCATGGTTTTCTCTCCTGTTGCTGGGAGGCTCTGGATCTGAGACAGTTATCTGATTTCAGCCTCTGATTGCTGCAAGGCTGCAAGGACCTGAACCAAGGAAGGCCCTCGTGAAGTCTCGGTGAATTCCAGTCTCCCAAGCTACCTGATTGAAACGTTGTTGTTGTTAGATGCCATTGAGTCAATTCTGACTCGTAGGGACCCTATATGCTTCATAGGGTTTCCAAGGCTGTAATCTTCAAGGGAGCAGATCACTAGGTCTTTTCTCCCTCGGAGCATCTGATGAGTTCGAACTGCTGACATTTCGCTTAGCAGCCGAAGGCTTAACCGTTACACCACCAGGGCACCTTGATTGAAAGATGCCAGGGACAAATTCTCTTAAATCTGAGTTTGAAACTAGGAACTGGGCAAGGTGTCCTCCAGGGTTCTCCCTTAGAAGGAAGCTGCTTATCTTTATTTCCCAATTCTTAACTACCAAATCCTTTCAACCACAAAAGTCCCTGTGGGCAAGCCCTAGGCAGTTTTATTTCCCATAGCAGGAGGGCCTGAAACCTTGTTAACTTAAGTTGGAGTCTAGTTTATGGTTGGGCAGCCAAAAGCAGGCTTGATATGGGATTCTAGTGTTTTCCATTTGCCAAAGGGAAGGGCTGAAGGGCCTGGAAAGGTCCATAAGCTCAAATGCAAAACCCAAAGCCCCTTTGGGTGATCCACAGCTCCATTCTGACTAAAGAAATGGGTGGTTTTAATGTGTATTACTTGAATAGCAAAATATAAAATGTCAAGAGACACTAAAAGAAATAGAGATCTGTTGTGAATTATGTTAATTACAAAAATACTTCCAGAATAGGGAAAATTCTCTCTGAGAAACCTAATCCCACAACCCACATGTCATTCATCAGTTAGTCTACCAGTCTAGGCTCAACAACTGATTTCAGGTATAAAATGAGAAGAGCAGATTTGTGGTTACAGCTGTAACCTCCAAGATGGGGCCCAGCCTCTAACTTTCTACCAGTAGATGAAGTACCACAAGCTCAAGAATCCATATTTAGAAAGAAATATAACCAGCCACTCGTTTATCAAGTTTTTAATGTCTTAATTCCCAAATAGAAGGGGTTTGTTGGTAGTAAGAGTCCCTGGTTAGTGCAGACAGTTAATGTACTTGGCTGCTAACCAAAAGGTTGAAGGTTTGAGTCTACTCAGAGGTGCCTTGGAAGAAAGGCATGGTGATCTGCTTCCAAAAAATAGCCATTGACAACCCTGTGGAGCACAGGTCTACGCTGACACTCATGGGGTTGCTACATCAGAACTGACTGGAAGGCAACTGGTTTGCTTGTTTGTTTTTGGTTGGTAGTAAAGGGGTCCCTATTAAGCTAAAGCCCAAATTTCTCAAAGTCGCTTAAAGATAAGAATCACCTGGAGTGCTTATCTAACACCAGATCCCTAGGATCCTCCTCTGACCACTGAATCTTCCAGTCCTGGGTGAAGTGAGGGTCTGAGAATCTGAATTAAAAAAAAAAAAATTTTTTTTTTTTATAGTACTTTAGATGAAGGTTTGTAGAACAAACTAGCTTCTCATTAAATAGTTAGTACACATATTATTTTATGACATTGGTTACCAACCCCACAACATGTCAACACTCTCCCTTCTCAACCTTGAGGTTCCGTTTTACCAGCTTTCCTGTCCCCTCCTGCCTTCTAGTCCTTGCCCCTGGGCTGGTGTGCCCCTTTAGTCTCGTTTTGTTTTATGGGGCTGTCTAATCTTTGGCTGAAGGGTGAACCTCAGGAGTGACTTCGTTACTGAGCTAAAAGGGTGTCCGGGGGCCAAACTCTCGGGGTTTCTCCAGTCTCTGTCGGGCCAGTAAGTCTGGTTTTTTTTTTGTGAGTTAGAATTGTGTTCTACATTTTTCTCCTGCTCTTTCCGGACCCTCTATTGTGATCCCTGTCAAAGCAGTCAGTGGTGGTAGCCAGGCACCATCTAGTTGTACTGGACTCAGTCTGGTAGAGGCTGTGGTAGTTGTGGTCCATTAGTTAAAAACAATTTTATTGTGGTGAAATATATGTAACATAAAATTTGCAATTTTAATCATTTTTAAATGTACAATTCAGTGGCATTAATTACATTCACCATGAATCTAATTTTAATGAGCACCCAGATTTCTGCAATCAGAAGTCTGGGAAACACCAAAAAGCTATTTTATACCACAGTCATAGTATATATTCTTAATGACAAGTACTGGGCGGGGGC
>NW_004443954.1:7496636-7522236 GCF_000243295.1 Trichechus manatus latirostris
TGGGGGGGAATCAAACCCATTGCCAACAAGTTGATTCTGACTCATAGTGACCCTGCAGAGTAGAACTGCCCCATAGGGTTTCCAAGGAGTGGCTGGGGGATTTGAACTGCTGACCTTTTGGTTAGCAGCTGAGCTTTTAACTACTGGGCCACTAGGGCTGCAATTATCTCAGGAAGGTTTGCTATTTAGGAAAGAAGACGAATTAGTGAATTTGCCATTAAAAAATGACAAAATGCCACAAGTAGACAGACGATATGAATTCTGGGGCCCTAAATGTACCCCACAGGAGTCCCTGGTGGGAAAAACGGTTAAGTGCTCGGCTACTAGCTGAAAGGTTGGTGGTTTGAAACCCCCCCAGCGGTGCCTCTGAAGACAAGCATGGTGATCTGCCTCGGACAAGTCAGTCTTGAAAACCCTATGGGGCAGTTCTACTCTGCACACATGGGTTAACTAACAACAGTAACAGCAGTACCACCTAGATGGAAGGCCTTTCCTAAGCTCTGAGTCCCCCCTACCCCCATCTAGTCTTCGTTTCTAATCTCTTCCTTTTTGATCCCAGCGCTAACTGTAATGGGGAGGGCTGGACACTCCCGAGAGAAGCTTCACTTTTCAGTGTTTACCCCATATGCTCTCTCTAAGTGGCTACCTGTCAGTTTCCATTTCAGCTCTACCTTTCTGCTTGCAGGACAGCTGACCACCAACTGACATATTACCTGTATTGATTCTCTAATAGCTGTCAAGGTGGAGGGAAAAAGACTATGCTAAGGCAGCCCTGAGCTCTTAGCGGAGTGGGATCATAAACGCCCCCATTAAAGGTTTCATTCAATAACAACCTTTGCTAAAGTAAATGGACATCAGTCTCCCACCCCCACAAATAATACTGAGTCCATTATCAATGAGCAGAGAGCACTGAACTGCGGCCGTATCAGTTTCCACATCTCCAAATGATTCCTTTAATGAAAAGCTTCATTCTTTTCAGGTCATAAAACACCAAGGAAAAGTCTTTTCATTTAGCTGTTATCATATTAACTTATTTATTTATGGCTAATGCCGCCATCAGCATTTCCTGGGTGTAGACTTAACTCAATGATTGGTTGATAAACTGCTAAAAAGCAGATATGCTGAAATCGGCTGTCATTGGTATCCTAGTCATGAAGGGCGATTTAACTGTATATTTCCATTTCAAACACAAATTCATGGCCTTTATTCTATTTTAAATTTTTCATCTCATGTAAAGCATTTGATATTTGCGTGCCTATTTGATCCAGAAAGGCATTTACTTTCAACCACATTCTTATGAAATAGCTATGTTGTCATCATTTTACCAAAAGGGAGAGAAAACCCTTTCGTTATAGTAAATCTTCACTACCAATTGTGGTCTCTTTTAAGGCAAGAAGCATCTTTCCCTTCTCTCTCTCTCCCTTCTCTTCCTTCTTTCCTTTCTCCCTCCTGCCCGTCCTTCCTTCTTTCATCAGATAATTATTGAGCACCTAATCTGGATCGGGCAGTGCTATTTCAGTGGTAGAATCCTTGCTATCCATGCAGGAGACCCATGTTTGATTCCTGGCCAGTGCACCTCATTCACGGCCACCACCCCTCTGTCAGTGAAGGTTGGCATGTTGCTATGATGCTGAATGGGTTTGAGTAGTTTCTAGACTATGATGGACTAGGAAGAAAGGCCTGGTGATCTAATTTGGAAAATCAGCCAATGAAATCCCTATGGACCAGAGCAGTCCTATCCACAACCGATCCTGAAGATGGCACAGGACCAGGCAACCTTTCCTTCCTTTGTGCTTGGGGTTGCCATGAGTCAAGAGCTGACTTGAGGGCAGCTGACAACATCCTGTTGGCTTGGTGTCCTAGATTCCCTTCTTCCTACACACTCGGTCTCTGGACAGTCTCCTGGAAGGCCGTCTGCTGCACTAACATGGCTCGCTGCAGTTGCCATCTGTACACTGACAATTCCTCCATTCTGATGTGACTTTCTACTTGTAATCAGTTGTCTCGGAGGCAACTGTAATTTGACACGTCCAAAACTAAGCTCAAAATCTTTACCAACCTGATCCTCCTCCAGGTCCCTATCTTAGGAATGGCACTACCATCTACCATTCTAGGAACCTGGTTGTCACACCTCAAATCCAGTGCAGACAATTCATCCGGGAAGTCTAAGGCACCATCGTCTGATCCAGGCTAATTGATAAAGAGCTATTGCATCTATTCATGCCTCTCTCCAAATCATTTTCTTCCCAGACAGAGACATCTTTTCAAAACACAAATCTCTTCTCTCTCCTTTGCTCAAAGCCCTTTAAGAGCTTTGTGTTTATCGTCCAAAATCTTTTAACACAGATTTACAAGGTCTCTCCTCTTCTCCAGTCTCATCCTGGGACTCCTCCCCTCACACCCTCATTGCTCTGTGTTCTGGCCACGCTAACTTTATTAGTTTCTCTAACTAGCCAGACTAGTTTCTGTTTCAGGGCCTTCCCATATTATACCCTCTCTGCCGGGAACACTCCGCACCCTTCTAGAGTCTAGTTTTGAGTTCTGACTGCCTGGATTTGGATTAAATTTAAAAAACCCATTGCCGTTGCGTCAATTCCGACTCATAGCAACTCTACAGGACAGAGTAGAACTGCCCCATAGGGCTTCCAGAGAGCCTCTGGTGGATTCAAACTGCTGACCTTTTGGTTAGCAGCCATAGTTCTGAACCACTAGGCCACCAGGGTTTCCTGGATTTGAATTAGGCTCCACCATTTAACCAGCTGTGTGATCTTTAACTTCTCTGTAGGCATCAGTTTCCTTGTCTGTAAAATGAGGACAATACCTGACTGGGCTGTGATAAGGATTAAGTAAGATCATGTATGTAATCTTGTCCTTAATGTGGTGCCTGGTATTTAGTCCATGTTCACTAAATGCTAGATATAAATATTATTTCCTTCTGTGTCCAATAAGCACTGTGCCTGGTGTACAATAGGTGGCTCAGTAAATATTTGTTGAATGAATAACTAAATAGACCAGTGTATGAAAGATAAGCTCTGAGCCCCCTTCCCTTTATTGTCATCACTATGGAACCAAAATATCCCTAAGAGTGACAGCAGCCACTCAGGATATACGACAGCCTGGAGAGTGGACAACAAGGACACAAAGAAAAGAACACATGGGAGAGCATAGCATATGCAAAGACAAGGACTGGGAAGACAACAAAAAGGTGTTCTTTTGCCTTGTGCTAGCAGTTTCTGTGCGGAGTCCCTGGGTGGCACAAACAGTTAAGCGCTTGACTACTAGCTCAAAGACTGGCAGTTGTAACCCACCAAGGGGTGCCTCAGAAGACAGGCCTGGCAATCTACTTCCAAAAGGTCACAGCCTTGAAAACCCTACAGACTAGTTCTACTCTGCACACGGGGTCGCCATAAGTCATAGTGGACTCAATGGCAACCAACAGTAGCAGTTTGTGTTCCTTCCTATTTTCCACTGAAGAGGCTTTTGGGCAGTGGCACAGAAAGATGACCACCCCAGTGACCCATCAGGTTGTGACCTACAGGGGTGAAGGTGAGAAGCAAGGTGGGAGCACCGTCAGTCAACAACATGCATGGTGCCGGGTGCTGGAGACGCCCAGCACCATGAGTTTACGGTACAGTTAAAGAAGTTGCCTCTAGGATATCCCCTGGTGGCGCAGTGGTTAAGACCTACAGCTGCTAACCAAAAGGTGGGCCGTTCGAATCCAACAGCCGCTCCTTGGAAACCCCATGGGGCACTTCTACTTTGTCTTATAAGGTCTCTATGAGTTGACTTGACGCCAATGAGTTTGGTTTGGTTTTCTAGGAGATCTCATCTGGCTGCATCTAGACCTTGTTGCTTTCATGCCCTCAAAACATTCTCAAGCTCACCCATAATCAAAGGAAGTGGGCACACTCATTCTGCTGGGTGTATAGACTGGCACAACCCTTTTAGAAAGCAATTAGGTACTCTGCACCAAAAGCCTTAGAAAGGTCAATAGTCTTTAAACTGGCCCATTCCACTTTGAGGGATCGATTCTAAAGAGAGTCAGAAATGCAAAGATTTGTGAACAAGGACGTTCTTCTTAGCAGCACTGTTTCTGACGATGAAAACTGTAACAATCTAAATGTTTAGCAACAGGGCCTGCGGCCCATCCGTACAGTGGCACATTGGGCAGCAGTTAAAACAGGTTTTTCAAAGAATGCTTGGAATTAATTCTACAAACATTTTTGAGAAAAAGCTCACAATATAAACCTAAGCCAAAACATTCGATGCCATATAGATAGTTCTTTGATCTTATTAGAAAAAGCTCACAATATAAAAATAAGCAAAAAAAAAAAAAAAAAAGAAAAAAGAATCCAACTCTCTCTATAGCACTTAATATTAACTACATGCAGCTTATATTCAGTTCTTCAGGTCAAAACTGCGACTTCCAGGAGTCAGTAGCTAGGCAGAGGGGAATTAGAAGGAAGTCTTGTAAAAGGCTTCCTTACGCCGCATTTGACTTCTTTCAGGGTTACCTACGGGAAGATTATGCACTGAAACTTATGCCCCCCTCCCCCCAAGACTGGCATATCATTTCACTGGGCCTCAGTTTCCTTTTCTGTGAAAAAAGCCTCTTCTGACTTTTTTATTCTATGAACAAAATATGCAAGACGGGCGCGGTCTCGGTTAACATTTGCCCTTGTGAGGTCTTTGTTTTTTGGCCCCATTTGGAAAGGCCGAAGTGGGATGCAAACCTGATACACATCTGAATTGGAACACTCAAGAATGGGGTTTTTCTTTATTGGCTAGTAACCTCCAATGCTGCATGGAGGCGGAGAGGATAGCAGAGTGGCGCGGTCTATATTTTGTTTTGGGGAGGCGGGAACGGGGTCCAATATGGTAGATTCTGAGGAATACGATCACCGCTTCCGGGATCCGCGAGCAGATGCTGCCGAGGCGCCGGCAGATGGCCAGGACATCCTCTCCGGGCAGCGTCCCCAGGGAGGGGGGCCAGCAGCCGCCCCGGATCCCCCCCACCCCTCGTTTTCTGGTCTCGAGTGGGAGTCGTTGGGCTCTCTGCTCTGAGTCACTAAGACCGTCCCAGCCCTCCAGTCCCCGGTGCGACGAAAGGAGGCGCGGTGCAGCTCCCACCCACGCTCAAGGATCGCCTCGAGGGGATTGGATCGCCTCGAGGGGATTTCTGCAGAACGGGTCGCCAAAGGTCACTGTGGCAGGGACCCCCGAGGGCCTGAAAAGACAGTTTGAAGCTTTTCAGGCCTAATCAGAGCTCTAAATCCGAGGACATTTAATTGACCTTGTAATTTCCGATCGATTTCGGAATTCCACATACTTCGGAGAACGCGCTGCCTGCGGAGCTCTCCCGCAGCCTTGAAAACGGCGCCGGGACGACAAGGGTGCAGACGCCACGACCTCGGCCCTTCCTCCCTTCCCACCCCGCAGCTGAGGGCGAGGGTCCCGCCACCCTCGGCCCCGTACCCCGGCCCCAGCCAGAGTTCGGGGACCCGGGGCGGGTGGGTGCCCCGCGTCTCCCGAGCTCGCCTCGTAGCGCGTGGGCGTGGGGGCGAGCGCCCTTGCCGTCCCCCGAGCCTCTTCTTAGAACCTGGCAACCTCAAGGTAGGCGAGAGACACAATCTGGAGAGGAGCAGAAGCGAGATTTTTTTTTAGGTAACTTTTCTATCTTTACCAAAATAACTGCGGAAATTTTATGCCCAGCATCCAGCCAATAGAGATAACATTTTGCAGTCTCTGTCCATCCAGATAATACCTACATGTTTTCTTTTTCAAAGAGAAACTGCTTTGTAAACAGCTTTCCTCCCGCTTAGTATACAGTGAACATTTTCTGTCCATCATAAATATTTCATAACATGACTTTAAACGAGCGTATTAAATTCCGCTAAAAGAAAGTACCATGATTTAGAATCAGTCGCCCATTGTTGGTCGTTAAAATAACTTTCATGTTGTCATATTATAAATAGCTTTGCTAAACTTCCGTGTAGATAAATATTTGCCTACATTCTTGATTATTTTTCCTTCGAATACATTTCTGGACGCAGACTAGTGGAAAGGTCTAGATGAGCCCAGTCGTGTGGCTGAGACTTCAACGGTACTTCGTATTATCACTTTCTTGATTTATCCTGTTGCTTTTCTCCCTCCAAATAATTGATTACTCCGTGGTTCCCTGGATAAAACGGGGCACTGATTTCACTTGGACAAGTGGTGCCGAGAAGTTTCCGCCATAGGGAAGACAGACGCAGCTGAGGGACCTGGCGTCGGGCGTAGGGGTGTGAGTTCCGGAGGGGAAGAGGCATAGGCGGGTCAAAATCCAGTTTAGGGGCCGCTGCCTTACCAGGTGGCACTCAGGGCCCAGCCTGCCCCACCCCCGTGCGTGGCGGTGTCAGGGAGGTCGTGACAATGGCCGTGACGACAGATGGCCGTCCTCAGAGCCGCGAGGTGCTGCAGTTTCCCCCTTCCTAACCTCTTCCTGTTTCCCTCCCTAACCCCCGCACCTTCGGACCTCCCCAGCCCCTACCCGCGGCTGCGGAAGCCCCCAGGCCTGGGTGAGTGGGGCGTTCCCTGTCGCCGCAGGGGCTGGCCTCGGGCTAGAGGGGGCGGACGAGCACGGCCGCAGGCCGCGCGCATCCTCCCAGATGGGGAGCTGAGGCTTGACTTCACTCCGGCCCTGCCCCACGCGGCGGCCCCGGGCATCCTGGCCCGCCCAGCTCGCCGTCCTCACTCGAACCTGAGCCCGACCTCATTCAGGGAGCTGCCCAGGCTGCAGCTAGAGACCGGGGGTTCGAAGGCTGGGTCTAACTCAGTGTTCCCTACCGAAATGGGGAGACTGGTTTCTTTGGTGGAGTCACCCCCACCCGCCACTTTGGCCCTGATGGGTCTCGGACAGCAGAGAGGTCTCGGCTCTGTGTTCTTGCTAGGGCAAGACTTAAAGCGTCAGAACAGGCCGGCAGCTGTTTCTCCTACCTGTTTCACTAGCTGGTTCAGGGAGTGCAGGGGTCCAAACTTGATGCAGACTACTCACCTGGCGTTTGTGATGTTTTTTCATTTTTCACTTTCCCTAAGTCTGATTCAGGGTCCCTGGGTGGTGCAAAAAGATTTGCACTCAGAGTTCCTGGGTGGCATAAAGGGTTAAGCGCTGGACTACTAGCCAAAAAGTTGGTGTGGGAACCCACCCAGAGTCCCCTTGGGAGACAGGCCTGGTGATCTGCTTGGTGATCTGCTTCTGAAAGATCACAGCCATGAGAAACCATACGGAGCAGGTCTACTATGCACACATGGGGTCTCTAGGCAACTAATGAAACAACCAGCTAAGAAGTTGGTGGTTTGAGGGACTGTGGAAGAAAGGCCTGGCGATCTGCTTTCACAAAGGTTATAGGCAAGAAAACCCTATGTAGCTCAGTTCTACTCTGTGACACAGGAGTTGCCATGAGTCAGGGCCAGCTCCACAGCAGCTAACAAGAAGACTGATTTTCCTGTATATCCCACACTATTCATATTGAATGCAAGGGATTAGCTCTTATTTTAGTTCCTTGATAGAGTAATATATAAATATAATTTTTTAATATGTTGAATATATATTTTTAATAGATAATCTGTCATTTGTATACTGCTGGTTTGGCTAGAGAAATAGCAACAATGGTCCTCCATCTCCTGCTCACTGCCATTTGAACCATCATCAGCGGGACCACCCCTGAGTATTACTGGGGTGTGGGAAGACATCTAGGTAGATAATTTCCTCTGCATGAATCACTGTGCTTTTCCTAGATAAACTCCACATCCTTTAAGTCTCGGTTTAACCTTCACTTCCTCTGGGAAATTGGTTCTAACCTTTCCCCACAAAATTAGAAAACAAAAATCCTCTCAAATTCCATAAGTGACTGGATTAATTAAAATGAAAAAAACACCTCTGTCTGATCAGCTACTGTCCATTGGAAGTGAAGGAAGAGTGATAGTTATGAAAGTATACCAGATGTACAAGTAACAGGAATGTGAACTGTGCAACCATTTACAACTAGTGAGCTAGAAGGATTGGGACAAGATGCAGTTGGAAGGAGGGAGAGCTTCACAGAAGACAAAAGCAGTAGATAGAATTCTGAAGAAGTGGAAGGATAATATTCAAGAAAAGGGAAGAAGTCCCATTCGAACACTGCTTTAGAAAGATTGACTCAAGACGTGGGGAAGCTTGAAAGAAAAAAAGAAGCCAAGCAGCTTGTAAAATCTAAAGGCTTTATCTTCAACATTCTGGAACAGGTATGGTAAATTTAAAAAAAAAAAAAAAGGTATACATTATGAACATCATACATACATGGAGTCCCTGGATGGTGCAAACAGTTAACAGGCTTGGCTGCTAACTGAAAGATTGATAGTTCGAGTCCACCCAGAGGTGCCTCAGAAGAAAGGCCTGGTGATCTGCTTCTGTAAAGATTACAGCCAAGAAAACCCCATGGTTCTTCCTCCGTTGCTCCAGGTAAATAGAGAATAGAAGGAGAGACAGGAATAGGAGGAAATGGAATGCGTGGCCTCCATAAACAACTTCCTCCTCTGTCATGAAATCAGAACTGGATGGTGTCTGGCTACCATTACCGAACGTTTTGATCAAAGATTCTCTGGAAGAAATTCTGATCAAAGGGGAAAAGTGCTGAACAGAATTTTAAATTATCATGTAATCCAGACTTTCTAGAGCCATAGAGGCTGGATGACCCCTGAAACTTGAAACCTTAAATCTTAAACCAAAAATATCCCCTGAAGTCTTACCTGAAACCAAACAATAGTTTATAGCTTAATTAGTAAAGAATGTCTGCCTTGAGCATTGTGCTCCTTTACAGAACTATCTATATGGGATCAAACTGACAACAGCAACTCAGAAGGTTATAGAAGAAACTTAGGGGGCAATGAGTTCATGTTAATGGTGGAGAAATAACTTGGAAAAAGAGGGCGAGAATGGTTGCACAATTTGAAGAATGTAATTAATGCCACTGAATTATGCATGTAGAAATTGTTGAATTGGTGTATGTTTTGCTGTGTATATTTTCAACACAAAAAAAGAACGGGTTGTAAAAGAGGAATAAAAGAAAAGAAGCTCTTGGAAATTAATATGATAACAAATTTTAAGAAATAGAACATTTGGAAGGATGGAAGGTGAAGTTGAGGAAATCATGTAGCAAGTAGAACAAAATTACAAATAAGTAGAAAGTGGGAGAGAAGAAAATTAATTGTTTAGTGTAGCAGACCCCCAAATACAATAAATAGGAATTAGAAGGTTCCCCAAAATTTACCTTATATGCATTCTTTCTCAGGAAGCTTCTGGAAGATGTTTCACTAAAAGGAAAGCAAAAACGAGGAAAAAGAAAACCATAGGATCCAGGCAACAGAGGATAGACACAACACAAGGAGATGTGAGCACTCCAGAATAATAGTAAGAAAAGTCACAGGGTGAAAGCTGTGTCACAGGGCGAGAGAGCAGCTGGTCCAAATCAGAGCAGAATGGAGGTCTCCAAGAGGGACATCTCCAAAGGGATGGGGAGAGGAGAGAGGAAGAAATCTGTAGAAAACCAGGCAAGCAACCAACCAACCAAAAGGGAAGGCAGTTATTCACTCCAGGGATTAAAAGAAATAGTGCAAGAAAAGAAAAGTACGATGTAGCCAGTACATTGTCTGGCTCAGCTGGAAATGGTATTTACAGCCAGAATAACAAACACTTAATATTGATCAAACTGAAAGGAAATTTTTTGGAACAAACATTCAAAATTCAGGTCAAAATACAGAGAGTTTTTAGAAGGAGTCTTCCTTTTGGTTATTTTCTAATTTTAATACATTGTGGTCAGTGAATGTGACCTGTACAATTTCTCATTTGGGGAATGCATTGAAGTTTTTTACTGGCTTAATAGATGGCTAATATTTGCAAATATTTCATGAGTGTTTGAAAAGGATGAATATTTTTGATTAGGTAAAAATTCTGTTTATATATATTAACTCAAGCCTGTTAATTGGATTGTGTTAGTCAATCACCTACATCCTTACTTTTGTATAATTTGATTTTTTTATTTTTGAATGATAGGTTAAAATCCCACAATATTGTGGGTTTGTTGATAGGTCTTCATCCTCCTATCCGGTTTTGCTTTGCATATTTTGAATCTGTGTTGTTAGGTACATAAACACTCCTGACTAATAAAATATTCTTGGCGGAGCACACATTTTATGAATGTAAAATATTCCTTTTGTCCCTTTTAATACTTTTGTCTTCAATTCTAGTTTGTCTGAAAAACAAACTGCTGTCCCTGCTTTCTTTTTATTATCATTTAACCGGTAGATTTTTTTCCCAATTTCTTTCCTTTTTTTAAAGTTCGTTTCATTTTTCTTTTGTCTTTTATTACACTCCAAATGTGTCAGGAACAGGGAGCCCCTACACTCAGAATTCTAGAACAGCTTCCCCGGTGCTGAGTAATGCTCGTTTTAATAAGCTCTCTTTTATGTGCTTGTTACGATTTTTATTTTTTTAATCCCATACTGGTTTGAATTGTCTCAAGTGAAAATTACACATGAAAAATCTACATGTAGGTGTACTTTTACGGTCTTTAATAAATAGTATGGATATTTAGCGAAATCTAGACAATAATAATTACGTTTGTCTGTAAAGGAGGTAAAATTTTTCTATTCATATCCGTTATTAGTTCAAGCTATAAATAGGATAAAATCATTTACATCCTTCCAATTCCGTCAGATGGATATTTGTTTTTATTGTATTTTTAAAAGAGCTGATAGTTGATCTATTTTTGTTAGCCTAGTTTTCACACTAAGAAATTATTGCCTTAATGTCTTACACCTGCCATTCCACAGATGGGGTTTGACATTCTGGTTTTGCTATTTGTTTTTGGATAACCTTATATTATTTACTATGCAACATTTTTGGCACATTTCCTCAAATTCCAAATTGTATTTTTCTTTCCCATTTCTTTTCCCCTCCATTCTACACATTTTTCTTCTGTAACATCACAACCTCCACGTTGAAATACATCCATTTTTCAGCCTTTCTGAGCAATTTAGTTCACTGAACAAGAAACCCCAAGGTACTGAAAATATTTTGCTTGAAGAATTTGTGACAGAGAGTTGTGAGCTAAAGTTTGAACTGGTAATGAAATCATTTATTTTTTTTGTCTTGGGGCATGTATATTATTGTTTTTTGTGGTAAACATATATAATGAAACATTCATCAATTCCACTTTTTTGCACGTGCAGTTCAGTGACATGGATTATGTTCATCATGTTGTGCTTTTTACCACTGTTCATTTCCAGATTATTCCACCATCATTAACAGAAACTCAGTGCTCCCTAAGCAAAGACTCCCTCTTTTCCACTCCCTCCTGCCCCTAGTAACAACTAATCTATTTCGGTCTCCATACATTTGCCTGTTTCCTATAAGTAGGATCATACAATATTTGTCCTTTTGTGACTGACTTTTTTCACTCAGCATAATGTTTTCAGCATTCATCCATGTTGTAGCATATATCAGGTCTTCATCTCCACTTAGGGCATAAGAGATGGCAGAAGTTTTGAGAGACTGTGCCATCTTGACCATTTTTTTAACCAATCATCTGGTTCCCATTTCTAGTTGCATTCCCTACAGTCCCTCTGAGCAAACACTGGGTACTGATTGAAACATTTGCTGTAACTCATGCAAAAGGCTTCTTACTAGAAATTGATTTGTTGATTTTTAAAATGCCTCTTAGAATAAGAATCCCCATTAAATTTCCTACTGGAAAAAGAAGCACTATATGTGATTGACAACTCCAGGAATGTCTGTGTGCTCCATACATACAATCTTTTTCTGGTCATTATATTGAACCTGCCTCATTTTAAGAGTATGACCTTGAGTTATCGTTGTTTTTGAAAACGTGGACTGGTTTAGGACATCCATTAATGTCCTAGAAAAAACGTTGTAGCAGAATCCCCAAGGGAGACAGGGATTTTACTGGTCTCTGGACATAGGAATCCATTTGTCAGAGCGTATGCTCAGTGTGATGAGCTGTAAAATGAAGTTAATTTCTGTGCCCGGCCAAACTAGGGGAAGACTGAGCAACCGCATACTAGGAGGGCTGCATATTGTCAGAGGGAAAAGTGACTGCATTTTTTCGTATAGTGTTCCAGGGTTTATTGGACAAGGTCATGTAAAGCGATAAAAGAAGAACAAAGTGTAAGTAAGTGCTCCAAATCAGTGTCTAGGAAGCTCTCATTGTGAAATCTCTAATTTCAGGTTGTACTTCATGCAGAGTAGAAGAAAAGAGGACCATATATTATCGCTAAAAGCATCCTGTAAGTGGAAAAGCTATTAATACTGCTCCCATGAATTCTTGTAGTTGAAAATTTTCACACAGAAGAATTGGAATTTTCTATCTTCCGTGTGAGGTACCTGATTATCAAAGCAGGAATAGCATAACATTTTTGTTTTATAGTTATGACTGGAAATTAGTTAAAGATTTTGAGTATTTTTCTAGATGAGATTCTCTGAAAGTTAGTGATAATTTTTCTATTATTAAATATATTTTTATTATGTTACTGCTGTTCACAATTGCCTGTTTTTAAACACATTATACTCATTGCTGGTGAGTCGATTCCAACTCATACTGACCCTATTAGGACAGAGTAAAAATGCCCCACAGGGTTTCCAAAGCCGTAAGTCTTTACGGAAGCAGTGTGCCACATCTTTCTCCCATGGAGCCACTGGTGGGTTCGAACCGCCAGCCTTTTGGTTAGCAGCTGAGCGCTTAACCACTGTACCACCAGGACTCCTGCTAAACACATTATATATTAGATAAAAAGCAAAGTCAGCATTTTCATTCTACTTCCCGCCCTCCCCCACCCCCACCCCCACTCACAGTTGTTTAGTAAGCAGAATATCAGCCTTACAATACTACTCAGGATGGTAATTTGACTTGGAGATTTTAAAACTTGTTGTATTTAAAATTCTACCTGCTTTTACATATTGAGGAACCTACCTCCCATTTCTGACAGGGTGGTGTGGTAATGAAAAACATAGTCATTGAAACACAATTAATTGTATGACGGGGCAAAATGCTTAACTTCTTGGAGCTCAGTTTCCTGTTTGTAAACTGGGGATACTAATTCCTATCACACAGGTTTTTTTGTGCAGATTAAATAAGATCTTATAAAATAAGAACTTGGAACAGTATCTGTTTCAAATAGAGTAGCAACTTTTTCATTAATTATATGATTGATGTTATTCAGGTACATCCTGAAAATAGGGTTACATTTTAGCTTTAAAGCATTAAACACCCTGACTAAAATTTTACCTACAAAAGGTAATTATCTTATGTACCATCATCCCCATTGTCTGGATGAGGAAACCGAAGCCCAGGGAGAAAAAGAAATTTGCCTAAGCCTGAGATAGAGCTGTGAATCTAACACAGACACAGCCACTGCAGTGGTCTTTGAACTAAAAAAAAAAAAAAAAAAAAATTTGTATAGTTGAGACTTTCATGCTTTAAAAATAAAATATACATATTAAAAAGTATATAGTGCAATGTGTTCCTCCTGCTCACTTCCCCAAGTGTTCCCTCCCATTCACACTCATAATCAGCCACTGTCATTCATTTCTTAGGTGTCCTTCAGGAGTTTCCTTAGTACAAGCAAATACAGATATACATCTTGGTGCCTCCTCATTTTTTTCTCTATAAACTCTTTTCATTCATCGAAATATCTTCAAAACCCATTAAAATCAGAACGTAGAGTACTTTCTCATTCTTTGGTAGGGCTACATAATAGTCCATTGTGTAGATATATTGTAGTTTGTTTAGCCCATCTCCTATGGATGGACCATTGTTTTCCATCTTTTTTAAAAAATCATTTATTTTTGTTGTTGAGAATATACACAGCAAAACATACACCAGTTCAACCATTTGTACATGCACAATTCAGTGACATTGATTACTTTCTTCGACTTGTGCAACGATTCTCATCTTTCTTCTCTGAGTTGTTCCTCCCTCATTAACATAAACTCACTGCCCCCTAAGGTTCCTATCTAATCTTTCCAGTTGCTGTTGTCAATTTGTTCCACATAGATAGATCTTCAAAGAGCATAATGCTCAAGGCAGACTTTCTTTACAAGTTAAGCTAAACTGTGGTTTTAAGAAGCCTTCAGGGTGTTTTCAATCTTTACTACCATAATAAATGCAGCAATGGATAGCCAATAATCTTGCTCATATTCCTTGTGTGTATGCACAAGTATATCTGTTGGATACATTGCCAGATGTGGTTAGACACTGTTCACATGTGTAATATTGATAAGTATTCCCAAACTGCAGTCCAGAGGAGCTGTGCCAATTTAAACCCTCTCCGCCTCCCATAATGTAAACCGTCCAGTCGATTCCGACTCATAGTGGGCCCATAGTGTAAGAGGGTGCCTGTTCTCTCCCAGCCCTGCCAAGTGTGTGATCCAGCTTTTGCAGGTTTGTCAATCTAAAAAGTGAGAAATGTAATCTCAAAGTAGTTTTAATTTGCATTTCTCTTACTACGTGTGAAGCTGGTAGAGCCTATATTCTTAACAACTGTATTTATGGCGACCAAGGACAGCAAAAGATTCTAGTTCAAGGGAATAATTTTTTATCATCCTTTTCTAACATTTAAAAATGTGTGGGCTCGATGTTATTGTTACTATTATTTTAGCCCAAAAAAGGATGTCACGGTGCCAGACCTACTGTAAACCTCCATAGAATTAGATTCACCATCAGAGAGCCAAGTGGAAGGGACCTAGAGGTCACTGGCCCATCCTAGTGACTCATGAGGTGCTTGGGTCTGCAAGCATCGTAGATGGTCTTTTAAGCGCAATAAACTTCATCAGCCACCCACCATAGAACAGTTTGTAGATTTGTTGAACTCTAGGGCTTGGACACAAATGGTATTCATCTATATGTATATATTTATTCCATTTGATTGTTTAATTGACTTATCTACATAAATTGTGTATATTTGAATAAAGTCTCCTGAAAAGTGGCCTATTCAGAAAGCTTCATTTTGTGCACTCAGGTCACCCCAAATAATGTATATTCTTTGTCCATTTCTTTATACCTTTAAGACATGTCACTTAGTGAACCCCTTTTCAGGAGACTGCCTCCCCTAAGTCCTTCATGTATAAACACCCAGCCAAAGGATCACTCAGATGAAGCTTGATCAGCCACCTTCTAGGCAACCTACTTTATGGCACTTCAATGGTTAGAAAATTCTTATTCATAGAAGATTCTTGTTCATAATGAGTTGGGCACCATCCACTGTGCCCAAGTTCTGTTCTTATCATACGGAAAAAGTGGAATCTCTAGTGCAAAACCATTCTTTATATGTTTTGAAGACCACTGTTGTATTCTTCAACCATTTTTTTACACCTTCAACCATTTTTCAAATGGCACTTAGTCATCAGAATAATGTAGGAGAAGTTTGTGCTTTTGTGGAATGGAAGAGAGAGACTTGAAATTTATGGATTATTGCATCAATGTTTAGTCATATGTTTATTAAACACGTTTACATGCATGGCACTTTCTTTGGTGCTTAGGATGAGAGAAAGGACTAGGAAATTAGTGCCCATGCCTTCCAGGGTATTATCATTTAAATGGGGCTACAATTCACACACATGTACAGAGTATGGCTATGGTGTAACTCAGAGCAGTATATATTGTCAACATGATTGCTACAGCGAATGAGCAAGTGGTTCAGGGGAGGCAGGATCTGGGATAGTGGACTGAAGTGTTGTGGAAAGCCTCAAAGAGGCAGATGGTTGTCAGCAAACTGGATTTTATAAGTTGAGTTTGTGCATATGGCAGGGAAGACAAATAGCATTTCGGGGACACGAATGTCAGAGAGGAAGGAGCCCTGGTGGTTCAGTGGTTAAGTGCTCAGCTGCTAACTGAAAGGTTGACAGTTCGAACCCACCAGCTCCACGGGAGAAAGATGTGGCGGTCTGCTTCTGTAAAGACTGCAGCCTTGGAAGCCCTGTGGGGCCGTTCTATTCTGTCCTGTAGGGTCAGAATTGCTCAAAGGCACACAGTAACAGCAATGTCAGATAAATAGTCTCTTCGATGTTCAGAGAGCCTCAGATGCCAAGATGAAGACTTTTATTCTGAAGACAAGGGAGGAATACTGGAGGTTCTTAGGATAACAAAAGAAAAGCTGTCTTTTGGGATGCTTAGTCTAGAGGTACTGGTAGTCCTGAACGTAGGACACATTTGAGTTTTGAAGAATTGCACTTAGGACCGTCTTTTTTTTTTTGTATATCTTATTGTTAGTAGGAAACCCTGGTGGCATAGTGATTAAGAGTTACAGCTGCTAATTGAAAGGTTGGCAGTTCAAATCCACCAACTGTTCCTTGGAAACCCTATAGTTCTACTCTGCCCTATAGGGTAGCTGTAAGTCAAAACCGACTCCACGGCAGCGGATTTGGTTTGGTTTTGGTATTGATAGTAAGGAGCCCTGGTGGCACAGTGGTTAAGAGCTCCACTGCTAACCAAAAGGTCGGTGGTTGAAATCTACCAGGCACTCCTTGGAAACCCCATGGGGCAGTTCTACTGTGTCCTATGGGTCGCTATGGGTTGGAATCAACTGGACGGCAGCTGGGTTTGTTTTTTTTGGTTTTATGGTTAGTAATATGTACCACATACAATGTTGCAGCATGTAATTTGTTGATGTTACCATTCTCAGGTGTTCAATGTTATGATTTATAAAACTGATAATAAAAGGCAATAATAATGAAAACTAATATGAACTATTTGACCTAGGTCAGAGTGACCTAACGATGGAGTCATCAGAATAGAGCCACGTTGTAGGTCGGGGACCACCTGTAGATTACACTGAACTGGGCAACGAGAAACCAGCCTCTTGGAAGTAAAGATAGCCCTGAAGCTGGACGTCAGAGTCCCGCTCAAACCTCGAGGTCCGTCGCCCTCTCTCCCATTCCTCACAGTGGCCGCTCCAAACTTTTTCACTTCTCTCAGGCGTCGTACTCCATCTCCACGCTCATCTCATGAGATAAAGAACAGAACTTCACCTCCTTTCTACCCCGCTGGGAAAAAAGGTATCACCAGTTTCCACCATCATATTCTTGTACCCCTTACATTAGGATGTAGTGAGAGGCAGCACCAGCACGTAGTAGGTGGTCAAAAAATATTTGTTGAGTGACTAATGGAAAGAACCAAGGCTTTGTAATCACCCAGATGGAGGAGTAGCCCAGTATCTTACCCTAGGTTCCCTAGAAAGTAGAGCCTGAGGCAAAGTTTAACTGCTAATGTTTTTGGGAGGTAGAATCCCTGGGCAACCAGAGAGAGAGAAAATGAGGCAGGAAAGCATGGGAGGAAAATAGAAGCTGATGTGCCTGCTCTGGAGCTCTGGTGGCGCGGTAGTTAAGAACTTGGCTGCTAACCAAAAGGTCGGCAGTTTGAATCCACCAGCCAGCTGCTTGGAAGTCTATGGGGCAGTTCTACTCTTCCCTATGGGGTCACTGTGAGTCAGAATCGACTGAATGGCATTGGGTTTGTTTTCTTTGGTGCCTGCTTTATGGAGACACACAGGCTCAGGCTCAGGCACCAGACAGACCGAAACAATGTGTCTTAAGAACTGCTGCTGGTAGAAGTTACCTTTGCACTTAGTGGGTCTATCCCCCGTCCCTTGGGCAGCCACCCGGGAACCCTCCAGCCTGATGCTTCAGATGAGTCTGGAGGTTGTGGGGGGAGCCAGTGAGTACCGGTGGCTTCCAGTGGAGCAAGCGGCCTGGGACACCAGGGGCAGCAAAGCCTGGATGAGCTGAGGCAGCACAGAAGAGGTGTCCAACGTGCCAGCTGGGAGATTTATTCTCTCTGATGGTGCGCAAGTTACTTAACTTCTCTTTGTTCACCTTCTGTATCTTTACAGTAGGACTGGGTATCTCCCTCTTAGGACTGGTGTGAAAATTAATGAAACAATGATAATAATAAATGATACATAAGGAGAGTAATCCTAAGAGCATCTAACCTTTACTGAGCATATAATATGTGCCAGGCGTGGTGCTTGACACTAATCGTCTTTAATCTAACAGTAGTCCTATGAGGAAAGTGTGTCTGCCATTTTCATCCACGGATGAGGAGACTGAGGCTTAAAAAAGGTCACACAGTTCATGGGTGACAGAGCACAGATGTGAATCTAAACATGAGTGACTGAAGAGTATGATCTAATATCTTTTGTTCCTATTCATTCATTCATTCATTCATTCATTCACCAAGTATTTTTTGAGGACTATGTGTTAGGTATGTTCTAGGTGCTTGGGACACATGAGTGAACAAAACAGGTCCCTGCTGTCATGGAGCTTAACTCCCAGTGGTGGGGAGTGGAAGAGACCTTCACTGGACAGCATACAGGATGAGTAAGGAAAGGCAGTATGTTAGAAGACAATTAGTGTTCTATGGAGAAAAAGAAAAAGTCGAGCAGGGTCAGGAGACTGGGAGTGCAGGCAGGTGGCCGTTTTATGAAGGTGGTCAGAGGGGCCTCAGTGAGGTGGTGAGGGGGTTGTCTGTGCGTCTCGGGGAGGAGCCTTCCTGTCTGAGGAATAGGCAGTTTACAGACCTAAGGGAAAAGTGCTTCTGCGAAGGAGGCAGAGCAAGGGGCTCAGGGCGGTGGGAGCCGAGTGAGACAGGAGAGGGCTAGGGTAGGAGGAGCAGGACATGGCTGGTGTGAGGGTGCAGACCACACAGAGCCCTTTAGGAACTTGGGGACCATCGGAAGGGTTTAGCTTGTCCTCTAAGTAATGCATGTTTTGTTATAATGTTGTGTGATATGAAAACACGTTGCACAGTGCCTGGACTGGAATAAATCAACATATGCTAATTTCCTTTCCTAACTTAAATGTTATTTCCTCCAGGAAGCCTTCCCTGACCTCCCTGACTATGCTGTCTGTTCTCCCTGCACTCCATTCCCCCCAGAGCGTTCCTCACAGTTGAGCCTTTTCACTCTGGTTTCTGTCTCTAGCACAGCACTGAATGTGCCCTTCCTAAGATCATTAGTGAACTCCTAAATGGTACATGCAGTGCATACTTTCATGCGTTTGACTTCTACTTGAAATTTAAATAGAACTTTTTTTAAATCATTGATGTGAAATTCACATAACAAAATAACCATTTTCAGCTGTACAATTCAGTAGCATTTAGTACATTCAAAATGCTGTGTAACCACCACCTCTGTTTTCCAACATATTACTTTTAAGATGCTCTATGTACCACATATACTGTACACCTTGATCTTAAGATGCACTCCTGTGCTGGAAATTTTATAATCTGTGATTAGAATCAAATTGAGGAAGTATTGTACAGGCAGAATCTTTGCAGAGCAAAGCAGTGTTCTTGATCCCAAATAGACCTGGGTTCAAATTTTGTATTAACTGTATGATTTTAGGCAAGTTACTCATTTTTAAAAATAATTTATTTTGTTTTTGTAGTCGTCATTGAGAATATACACAGAACACCAATTCAGCAATTTCTACATGTATAATTCAGTGACATTGATTACATTCTTCGACTTGTGCAACCATTCTCGCCCTCCTTTTCCGAGTTGTTCCTCCCCCATTAACATAAACTCACTGCCCCTTAAGTTTCCTATCTAATCTCCCCAGTTGCTGTTGTCAGTTTGATCCCATATAGACAGTTCTTAAAAGAGCATAATGCTCAAGGCATTCTTTACTAGTTAGGCTAAACTATTGTTTGGTTTTAAGAAGACTTCAGGGAATATTTTTGGTTTAAGGATTAAGCTTTAAAAATTATCTCAGGGCAGTAGTTTCAGGGGTTCATCCAGCCTCCATGGCTCCAGAAATTCTGGATTCCATGAGTATTTGACGGTCTGTTTTGCATTTTCCCTCTTTTGATCAGAAGTCTTCTGTAGACTCTTTGATCAAAATGTTCAGTAATGGTAGCCTGGCACCATCCAGTTCTGGTCCCATGGCAAAGGGGGCAGTTGTTCATGGATGCAGTGAGCCACACATTCCATTTCCACCTCCTCCTGTTCCTGACTTTCTTTCTTTCTCATTGTTCCAGGCCAATAGAGACCAATTGTTGGGCCTTGCATGGCCACTTGCAAGCTTTTAAGACCCTAGGCTCTATGCAAAAAACTAGGAGGTAGAACAGAAGCACTAAAAATATTATAAGGCCAATTTTATGGGACGTCCCATGAAACCATGACCCTAAACCTCTAAACCAAAGAACCACATCCCTTGGTGTTTGGTTGTACATAAGCAGCCTCAACAACCATTCTATTTGTTGTTGTAAATATATCTATTACACAACTTTTTTTTTAAAATTGTGCTTTAGATGAAGGTTTACAGAGCAAACTAGTTTCTCATTAAGCAATTAATACCCATATTGTTTTGTGACATTGGTTGCCAACTCCATGACATGTCAACGCTCTCCGCTTCTTAACCTTGGGTTCCCCATTACCAGCTTTCCTGTCCCCTCCTGCCTTCTCATCCTTGCCCCTGGCCTGGTGTGCCCAGTTAGTCTCCTTTTGTTTTATGGGCCTGTATAATCTTTGGCTGAAGTGTGAACCTCAGGAGTGACTTCAGTACTGAGTTAAAGTGGTGTCCAGGGGCCATACTCTGGGTTTCTCCAGTCTCTGTCAGGCCAGTAAGTCTGGTCTTTTTTTTTGTGAGTTAGAAATTGTTCTACATTTTTCTCCAGCTCTGTCCGGGACCCTCTATCGTGATCCCTGTCAGAGCAGTCAGTGGTAGCTGGGCACCCTCTAGTTGTGCTGAACTCAGTCTGGTGGAAGCTGTGGTAGTTGTGGTCCATGAGTCCTTTGGACTAATCTTTCCCTTGTATCTTTGGTTTTCTTCATTCTCCCTTGCTCCAGACCTGGTGAGACCAGTGGAATATC
This sequence comes from Trichechus manatus latirostris, assembly GCF_000243295.1. Taxonomy (NCBI): domain Eukaryota; kingdom Metazoa; phylum Chordata; class Mammalia; order Sirenia; family Trichechidae; genus Trichechus; species Trichechus manatus. The sequence continues at coordinate 7,517,538 of NW_004443954.1, forward strand.
TTAGATGACTGCTCACAACCTTTTAAAACCCCAGATGCTACTCACCAAAGTAGGATGTAGAACATTTTCTTTATAAACTGTGTTATGCCAATTGAGCTAGATGTTCCCTGAGACCATGGTCCCCAGCCCTCAGCCCAGTGTCTGTGGAGCTTCTGTGACCTTGCTTTGGTCAAGTTGTGCTGGCTTCCCTAGTACTGTGTACTGTCTTACCCTTCACCAAAGTTACCACTTATCTATTGTCTATTTAGTGTTTTTCCCTCCCTACCCCTCACCTTCCTCATAACCATCAAAGATTGTTTCTTTTTGTGTGTAAAAATTTTCATGAGTTTTTGTGATAGTGGTCTCATACAATATTTGCCCTTTTGTATCACACAACTTTTGCCAATTCAACCTTTTACAGGTATACAACTTATTGACAGCAATTACATTTATCTGCTATGCAACCCTGCCCTTAATCAGTGCAATTTTTCCATCACCGTAAACCTAACCCCCCTTTTCTCCCTCCCTCCCACCCCTGGTAACCACTAAGAAACTTTGATCTCTGCACATTTGCCTGTTGTTATCTTTTTATATAAATGAGGTCATACAATATTTGCCCTTTTGTGATTGACTAATTTCTCTCAGCATGATGTCTTCAAGCTCCATCCATACTGTAGCATTTATCAAGACTTCATTTCTTTTACTGGCTGCATATTATTCCACTGTATGTATGTACCATGTTTTGGAAGCAGCAGTAAAGAAATCAAATGGATAAATCTGCTGCAAAAGACCTCTTTATTATTATTTTTTTTTACTTTTATTTATTTTTAAACCAAAAGCACTTTTGATTCAGGAGGCTGAATATCCTTGTTTTAGCAACATGTTTATGTCATTTTCTTGGGGGAGGGGACATTTTATTGTGCTTTAGGTGAAAGTTTACACAGCAAATTAGTTTTCCATTCAATAATTCATACACAAATGGTTCCATAATATTAGCTGCAATCCCCACAAGGTGCCAGCACTCTCCCCATTTCCACCCTGGGCTTCCTGTTTCCGTTTGTCCGGTTTCCCTGCCCTTCCCTGCCTGCTTATCTTTTAGGCAGATGTTACCTTTTTGGTCTCCTATAGTTGATTGTTCTATGGAGCACATTCCTCATGGCTGTTATTGTTGATTTTATAGGCCAGTCTATTATTTGGCTGAAAGGTAGCTTCTAGGAGTGACTTCACTTCCAAGTTTGGAGGGTGTCTTAGGACAATAGTCTTGGGGGTTCCTCCGGTCTGTATCAGACCAGTAAGTCTGGTCCTTTTTATGAATTTGAATTTTGTTCTACATTTTTCACCCATTCTAACCATGACCTTCTATTGTGCTTCTAGTCAGAGCAGTCAGTAGTGGTAGCCAGGCATCATCTAGTTCTTCTGGTCTCAGGCTAGAGGAGACTGTGATTCGTGTGGGCCGTCAGTCATTTGGACTAATTGCTTCCTTGAGTTTTTGTTTTCCTTCACTCTCCTTTGCTCCAGATGGGAAGATACCAATAGTTGTATCTTAGATGGACACTTGCAAGCTTTTAAGACCCCAGAAGCTACTCTTCAGCCTAGGATGTAGAACATTATCTTTATGAACTATGTTATGCCAGTTGACCTAGATTTCCCCTGAAACTATGGTCCTTAGCTTTCAAGCCCAGTAGCTCAGAAACCCAAGAGGTGTTTGGATATGTCCAAGAAGTTTCCATACCTGTGCCCTCTATGTGCTCTATTATATATATGAATATACATGCAAACGTGTATGTAGAAATATCCACAACCATATCTATATATGCACGCTGGTGTATGACCTCCCGCATCTATGTAGCATACATATTTACCTATATATCCACTCATAAATTATTGTTAGTTATTACTGTTGTTATAGGATTGTGTGTTATAGTATTTACTGTAGTTGTCCTTTATTCTTGCATACCTCTCAATGTCTTCCTTTGCCTTGGTCACATTGTGCTGACTTCCCCATATTGTGTTTTGCCTTTTCCTTCACCAGAATTAACATGTGTCTACTATCTATTTATGCAAAAGACCTCTTTAAAGTGTTAAAAGCAAAGATGTCACCTTGAGGATTAAGGTGCATCTAACCCAAGTATGGTATTTTCAGTTGCCTCATATGCATGCAAAAGGTGGACAATGAATAAAGAAGACTGAAGAAGAATTGATGCATATGAATTATGGCGTTGGTGAAGAATATTGAATATACCATGGACTGCCTGAAGAACAAACAAATCTGTCTTAGAAGAAGTGCGGCCAGAATCCTCCTTAGAAGTGAGGGTGGCAAGACTTCATCTCATGTACTTTGGACACGTTATGAGGAGGGACCAGTCCCTGGAGAAGGACATCATGCTTGGTAAAGTAGAAAAGTAGAGGGTCAGTGAAAAGGAGGAAGACCCTCAACAAGATATATTGACACGGTAGGCGCAACAATTAGGTTAAACATAGCAGTGATTGACTGCAATGTTTAAGCCCAGGTCCAGGCAATATTTTGTTCTATTGTACATAGGGTCGCTATAAGTTGGAACCGACTCGACAACACTTAGCAACAACAAACAACACCACATTTTGTTTACTTATTCATTCTTTGATGGGCATTTAAGTTGTTTCCACCTTTTGGCTGTTGTGAATAGTGCCACAACGAACACTGATGTACAAGTCTCTGTTTAAATCTCTGCTTATGTCTTTTGGGTATATACCAAAGAGTGGAATTGCTATGTCATATGCTAGTTCTATTTTTGGTTTTTTAAGGAACAACTGCACTGTTTTCCACAACGGCTGTACCATTTTACATTCCCACCACCAGTGGATAAGAGTTCCCAATTTCCCACATTCTCAACAACATTTGTTATTTTCTGCTTTTTAATCTTAGCCATCCTAGTGGGAATGGAATGATATCTCATTGTGGTTTTGATTTGCATCTCTCTGATGGCTTATGCTATTGAGAATATTTTCATGTGTTTGGTGACCATTTGAATGTCTTCTTTGATGAAATGTCTATTCAAGTTGTTTGCCCATTTTATGATTGGGTTATTTGTCTTTTTGTTGTTGAGTTGTCCAAGTTTTATATATATATTTTGGTTATCAGATTCTTATAGGATATATGGTTTCCAAAGATATTCTTCCGATCGGTTGCTTGTCTTTTCACTTTTTTGGTAAAGTCTTTTGATGAACAAAAATTTTTAATTTTTATGAGTTCCCATCTATTTGTTTGGTCTTTTGTTATTTGTGCTTTTGTTATTATATTAGATAATCTATTGTTAAAAGCTAGCCCTGACAACATTGCCCCTGCATTTTCTTCTGAGAATTTTGTGGTTTTAGTTTGCACATTTAGGTCTTTAATTCAGTTTTAATTTGTTTTTGCATATGGTGTGAGGCATGGATCCTGTTTCATTTTTCTGCTTGTGGAATTCCAATTTTCCCAACACCATTTATTGAAAAGACTCTTTTCTCCCCATAGAATGAATGTAGCAGGCTTGTCAATAATCAGTTCACCACAGATGTGTCGGTTTATTTCTGGACTGGCAATTCTATTCCAGTGGTCTGTGTGTCTGTTGTATACCAGTACCAGGCTGTTTTGATTACTGTAGCTGTATAATATGTTTTAAAATCAAGAAGTGTGAGTTCTACTTTTTTCTCCTCTTTCAACATTGCTTTAGCTATTTGGGGTTTCTTGCCATTCCATGTAAAGTTGAGGGTTGGTTTTCCATTTCTGTAAAGAAAGCCATTGGAATTTTGATTGAGATTGCATTGAATCTATAAATCTCTTTGGGTAGTAATGACATCTTAACAATATTCTAATCCATGAACATGGAACATCTTTCCATTTATTTAAGTCTTCTTTAATTTCTTTCCAGTGTTTTATAATTTTGATTGTATAAGTCTTTCACATCCCTGGTTAACTTTATCCCTAGGTATTTTATTCTCTTAGATGCTATTGTAAATGGAATCATTTCCCTAATTTCCCTTTCAGATTTCTCATGGTTGGTGTATGAAAACCTAACTGATTTTTCTTTGTTGACCTTGTACCCTGTCACTTTGCTAAATTCCTCTATTAGCTCTAGATGTTTTCTTGCATACTCTGGGATGCTGTATGTATAGGATCATGTCATCTGTGAATAGAGATAATTTGACTTTTTCTTTTCCAGTCTGGATACCATTTATTTATTTACTTACTTATTCATTCATTCATTGTCTTGTTGCTCTGGCTAGGACTTCTAATACAATATTGAACAGAAGTGGTAAGAGTGGATACCCTTGTCTTGGTGGTCCCAATTTCAAGGTGAATGCTTGCAATCTTTCTCCATTAGGTATAATGTTGGCTGTTGGCGTTCAATATATGCCCTGAATCATATTGAAGAACTTCCCTTCTATTCCAATCTTCTTGAGAGTTTTCATCAAGAAAGAGTATAGGATTTTGTCAAATATTTTTTCTACATCCATAGAGATGATCATGTGGTTCTTTTCCCTTGTTCTATTGATATGGTGTATTACATCGATTGATTTTCTAATGTTGAACCATCCCTGCATTCCTGGAATAAATCCCACTTGGTCATGGTGTATGACTCTTTTAATATGCTGCTGGATTCTGTTCCCTAGTATTTTGTTGAGGATTCTTGCATCTATATTCGTAAGGGATATTAGCCTATAGTGTTTTTTTTTTTTTTTCCTCATAGTGTCTTTGTCT
>NW_004443954.1:7522580-7560182 GCF_000243295.1 Trichechus manatus latirostris
TACTCAACCTTGGGTTCCCTACCACCAGCTTCCTTGTCCCTTCTGCCTTCTGGCCCTTGTCACTGGACTACTGTACCTCATTAGTCCCATTTGGTTTTACGGGGCTGTCCACTCCCAGGCTGAACAGTGAACCTTGGAGATAACTTCACCAGTGAGCTAGAACAGGACTTTTTTTTGATGGGAGGTTTTTGATCAGTGTTCAATCTCTTCACTTGTGGGTCTGTTGAAATTTTCTATTTTCTCTTAAGTCAATTTGGGTAGATTGTGTGCTTCTAAGAATTTGTCCATTTCAACTAGGTTATCCAGTTTGTTGCTATACAACAGCTAACTATATACAGTTAAGTATATACACTTGTCTAGACCCAGGAAAAAAGGGACAGAGAGAAGAGGAAGGGAAAAGGGAGAGGGAGAGAGGGAGTCCTGTGCAGATGCAGGGGCAAGTCGGTGGAGGTCAGTGAACCTCGACAAGTCAGGCTCTGTGGTTCGGCTGAGTGGTTGAGAGGCTGCCCCGCTCGCAGAACCTCCGTAGCCTGCTCACGGCATGCAGTGAGAGGCTGCTCGTCCGATTTGGGTTAGTGTAGTCAGGCTCTGGTGGGGTGAGGGGATCGGGAAGGCAGGCTCACTGGGGAAGAAACCAAGAGGCAGAGGCTGCAGGAGGGCTTAGGAAAGGGCATGGAGTGGGGGATTTGGGGCCAAAGAAGAGGGATCAGAGGGGCGCTCTGGAGAAGCCATTGAATTGGGGGTACTGGAGAGGGAGACAGAGGCTGAGGAAGTGTATGTAATTTGCTAAGTAATATGGTGTTCACACTACATCCAAATCACATAATGTCTTATTTCACAGAATGTATCGTGGATATTAAGTGACACATGACTGTATTTCTGTCCTGATCTTTCTCATTTCTTTTCTTCATGTAGGTTGAAGTTTAGTTTGTTCTTCTCTTTTGAGTTCCTCAGTTTGTTGAGTTGGGCTGTTGATTTGAGATCTTCTTCGTGTAGGCATTTATTGCTATACGTTTCCCTCTGAGTACTGTGTTTTCTGTATCCCATAAGTTTTGGTATGTTGTGCTTTCATTTTCATCTGACTCTAAGAAATTTGTTATTTCTCTTTTGATTTCTTCCTTGACCCATTGGTAGTTTAATAGTGTGTTGTTTAATTTCCATGTTTATGTATTTTCCAGTGGTTTTTTTCTTTTTTTCTTATTGATTTCTAGCTTCACTCTGTTTTGATCAGAGAAAATGCTTTATACGATTTCAGTCAAGTTACTAAATATTTTTAAGCCTCGATTTTTTTTCATCTTCAAAATGGGGATAGCAATAACTTCATAAAGATTCTTGCATGTGGCTTATTGTTATACCCATTTTGCAGATGGGCAGACAAATTCAGAGACATTAAGAAACCTAATTTTTGTATCCTCCTCTGGGGAAAGATAAAGGTGAAAATCAAGAGCTTGACACTTACTCATGGATAGAGGCCATCCCACCTCTGCAGAGGTGGGCTGAGGAAGAAACAGCTCCAAGGACCAAGATTCTCCTTTAAAAATAACGTTAGATCACTCTGACTTACAGATAAAAGGGCATCCGAAGTCGCAAAGTCTACAACCCTTAAAATCATGGCTATAATAATTCTAGTATGGCTTAGGAAATTTTAAAACAGGTGTACTAAACATCCATCTTAGCTATTTAAAAAATAATAGTAAGATATGAAATATCTATAAAACTTCTAGTTTTGACCAGTACACCGTCAGTGTATTTTTAAGAGTAGTAGAGTTTACACTAATGTAACTGGAGTGACAAGTTGAATGAGGTTATAAATTATGAAGATGTTGTAAATTGGGGGAAATCATAAGCTGACGAAGGAAAAAATGAAAGAAAAGTTGACACATAAATTAAGCCAAGAACTGATTGGGGAAAAAAAAAAAGAACAAGGCTGATAAAAATAAAGAGAAAATACCAAAAAGCAAGTATCTAGTAGGAGTGAGAAAAATAATGAAACCACAAATCCAGAAAAGAAGAAAAAACTATGATAGTATTATGTAAAATTTAATATTAATAAGGCTGAAAATGTGTAAAAATGAATGTAAAAATATTCTTTGAATATATTCTATGAACATATACATTACCAAAATTGTTTTAAGAGGTTAAAACTTGAAAAGCTCAGTAATCTTAGAGGGAATTGAACATGTTCCTAAAGATCTATTTCCTAAAAGGGTATCAGGATCCTCCACCAACAGATCAATGGACAAACTAAATGTGGAATACATACAATGGAATATTATTCACCATAAAGAAAAATGAAATTCTGATACACACTACAACATGGATGAACCTTGAAAACGTTGTGATGAGTGAAGTAAGTCAGACACAAAAGGACAAATTTTTAATGATCACACTTATGTGAAATATCTAGAATAGGCAAATGCATAGACACAAAAATTTATTAGTGGTGACGGGGGCGGGGAGAGGAGAGAATGGGATTTATTGCTGAAGGGGAACTGAGTTTCTCTTCGGGGAACTGAGTTTCTCTTTGGGGTGATGTAAAACTTTAAAAAATGGATAGTGACCCTTCAGCCAAAGATTAGACAGGCCCATAAAATGAGACTAATGGGGCACACCAGCCCAGGGGCAAGGACTAAAAGGCAGGAGGGGACAGGAAAGCTGGTAATAGGGAACCCAAGGTCAAGAAGGGAGAGTGTTGACATATCATGGGGTTGTTAACCAATGTCATAAAACAATATGTGTACTAACTATTTAATGAGAAACTATTGGTTCTGTAAACCTTCATCTAAAGTACAATTTAAAAAAATTAAAAAAAAAATGGTGATGGTAGAACAACGTGGTGAATGCCATTAATGTCACTGAATTGTGCACTTAAATGTGGTTAAAATGGCAATTTTTTTGTTATATATATTTTACCACACACACAAGGGTATCAGAACCCAGTGATTTTACAGGTGAGATGAATCTGTGCAACCTTCAAGGAAGAGATAGATCCTGTCATTTGAATTGTTCCAAAGCATAGGAAAGGCTGGAAAAGTTTCCACAATCCTGAGAGAAAAGATACAAATGTTTGATATTTGTCTAGAGCTGATTGGATACGAATAACATTATCAACATCACTGAGATTCCTAAGGAAACAAAGCTAAAAAAATATACCATGATAAACCAAAACCAAACCCACTGCCATGGGGTCGATTCCGACTCATAGCGACCCTATAGGACAGAGTAGAACTGCCCCACAGGGTTTCCAAGGCTGTAAATCTTTATGGAAGCAGACTGCCACATCTTTCTCCTGCAGAGTGCCTGGTGGGTTCGAACTGCCAACCTTTAGGTTAGCAGCTGAGCACTTTAACCACTGAGCCATCAGGGCTCCCATGTCATGATAGAATGAGCAAAAAATGTAGCAAAAAGCTCCATTTGCCACCACACTGGGTCCTTAGCACAAAATGTAGCAGAGACAAAGCCACCCTCCCCTGCCGTGGGAGCTCTGCTTCCCTTGCTGGGTCATATGCCTTCCTGGAACTTCCATTTTGCGGATAGTTGGGGGAAGCACTTGACACCTTCAGCTTGAATCCTGTGAGCCTCGGTCCTAAGATGATTTAATACTTCATGGAAGTGGCACAATTCCTCCCTGCCTTCCTTCCATCCATCCTTCCTTCCAGGGAGGTGATGCTGGAGATAAACTCAATCCTTGCCCTCTGACTCTCAAAACCCTTGTAAAAAATTCTCTTTTCAAAGCTGCAGCTTTTCAGTCATATGAATGATAGGAACTTGAATTCATCTTTGGGCCTGACAGTTTCTTGTAATGGATAAATCACTTGAATCTGGTTTACGCAAACACAGTGTTACTCAGAAGTGTTGTAAGTTGCCCTTGGTGATAAGGTAATGGCTGTTTTCAGTCCTTCTCTTGGGAGTTGGTTATGCTCCCACCGCCACCCTCTGGAAACATTCTCTGCCCTTGGCTTCTTGACAGGGCAGCTTCTATGGGCTCCTCTTTGTCCTTGTTTTAAATGTTGAACGGCCCCCAATGATCTGCGTTGGGCTTTCTGTTCTGCTCTTGTGCCTCTGCACTATAGAGATCTACTCCTATGGCTGAGAACTGCATTTATGCAGATGTTTCCTAAGTCTAAATTTTCAGTCCAGATTCCGCATGCATGTTCCACAGGCACATCGAGCTAACCCGTAAAAAACCAAATGCCATTGAGTCCAACTCATGGCAACCCCATACGTGTCAGAGTAGAGCTGTGCTTCAAAGGGTTTTCAGTGGCTGATTTTTGGGAAGTAGATCGCCAGGCCTTTCTTCCAAGGCACCTCCAATCTTTCAGTTAGCAGCCACACGTATTAACACTTTGCACCACCCAGGAACTCCCATCAAGCTAAAGGTATCCACAAAACTTGTCATCCCTGTCTCAAGGCTAGCACCACTGTCTACCCAGGTGCTTAAGTCAGAAACATAGAACCCATCCTTGATTCCTTCCTCCCTCTCTGTTGGACACATGGTTCATAAAGATTGTTACCTGCTGTCCTGTCAATTCTGTCTTCTAAGTATCCTTTAAACTTGTCCGCTTCTCTCCATCTGCACTGCCAAGGTGTAGTTAGTACAAGCCACTCTTCATTCACATGCCTTTGGAATGCCTCTGAATTGGTATCTTCACATCTCTTGCCCCCCTCCATCCATTCTCCATACAGCAGCCTTCCATTGGAAAACACAAACCTGGTCCTATCACTCCCTTGCTTAGAGCTCCACAGCAGCATTCCATTGCTGTCAGGAAAAGTCCAAATCCTTCAGCATGGATTGCAGAGCCCGGCCCCATCCAGTTCTTGTGGGTCTTTCCAAGGTCAAATGAAATGCTCTTTTTCCCAGGAGCCAGACACACTGATCCTTCCACGTGCTGCTCCTTCTGGTGTAACAACCTCTTCTCCCTCCCTTCTGCTCTCTTTGCCTGGCAAACTTATTTCTAGTTTTCAGATTAAATGTCATTTCCGCAGGGAAGCCTTCCCTGCCTCCCATCCCTAGCACCCCCACTTGGCTTCCACACACTCACTGGTGAGGTGCTCCTGTTATATTGTTCCCTTTGCATAAAGCATGGAGAAGGCCTGGATCAGTATGACATGTACAGAGAAAGCCGAGCAGCCTGCCATTGCCAGGAATCTGAAGGACAAGGAGCAGGGGGACAGAAGGGCTTGTAGCAGCAGCTGTGGGTAAGAAGACCACGAGAAGCTGGAATACTGAAGGGCATGAACTTTGGAAGAGATGCAACATGGTTTGCATCATGACTTGGCCACTCTTGTTAGGAAAGCTATGTTAGACCAGCTACCCGATCTCTAAACTTTAGTGTTCTCGTTTTTAGATGAGTTAATACAGACACATAGGTTTATTGGGTGACTTAAATGAGATAATCGGCATGGAACAGAGTTCACACTTGAAAAGTGAATGCTACTTATTAAGACATGTTGGGGGTGCTATCAGGCATTTTGATAGACTACTCTGGAATCAAGGGCTAAGTTGAGGCTAGCTCTGTAGATTTGGGAGTTGTTGGCATGCAAGTGATAGTTAAAGTCAGAAGGGAGCCTGAGATTGACAAGGAGGCATGTGTAGGTATAACAGTGGATTGAGGCTGGAACATGGGAAACACCAGCATTTGTAAATTGGGTACCTAACCCTGTGCCTGGTACACAGCAGGCGCTCAGTGCATTCTCTCTCTCTCTGTGTATGTTGTTATTTTATTAACTGCCATTGAGTTGGCACCGAGTCATGGTGACCCTATGCAGAATGGGATAAGACTATTGTGATCCATTGGGTGTTTATTGGCTGATTTTCAGAAGTTGATCGCCAGGCCTTTCTTCCTAGTTCAGCTTAGTCTGGAAGCTCTGCTGAAACCTGTTCAACATCATAGCAACACACAAGCCTCCACTGACAGATGCGTGATGGCTGCAAATGAGGTGCATCGTCTGGGAATCTAACCTGGTCTCTGGTATGGGAGGCGAGAATTCTATTACTGAACCATCACTACCCTCTTCTCTCTGAAAACGTAGAGATATGTATATATTTTTCTCTTGATATATGTGAATTGAGTAGGCATTTCTGGTGGAATCTTAATCATTTTAATTCTCAAGTCCTGGCATTTTGATGAAAGAAAACATTGCAGTAGCCCCAGTGGATGGGAAACTAGGTCTTTCCTGAAGGAGCCGGCAGTTCTCTGGGCTGACAGTTCATCTCTAGGATGGAATCCTAGCCAGGGCAGGATGAAGGTCTGTGCTCCATTATCTATCTTTCCCTGACTGCACTGGGATCTGAGTTCCCGGGCTGTGTATCTCCTCATGGCCTCATGGATTGACCTCGTTCTAGGAGACGCAACACCCCGCATGAGCTCATTTTGTCCACATTCTGTGGCTTCCAGAAATGTGTTCTTATCATTTCTATTTCAAAAAAAAAAAAAAAAAAAAGCAGGGCATGGCCAGCCTTTTCCCGTAGCCTGGCTTGATAATGCTTCTCCAGAGCTTTTATCACCAAATGACCACGCTATGCTGGAGGGGCTGCCCCTTCACCAGGTTCTTGTCATCCTCAGCCTTGACTGAGTCACGGTGTGGTCCAACACCCAGGTCCCAGCTCCCAGGACATCCTGGGTGGACTGAAGGGTTCTTCCGGGGTGAGGGCTGTGCTCACCATCCGACTAGACGATTTAATACTCAAGGGGTCCTCAGACAATTTTACTAAAATAATTTTGGAAAATCATGCACAACCTTTCCACATTTTAATGTTGACTTTTAATTTGTTCATTACAGTGGCATCACAAGCAGGGTGCGTGGCTGCGAACTGTACTGGGTGACGCTGTCAGTGGGGGTGACACCAAAATGACTTTCTATAAATTTTTTTATACAGTGTTTGAGTAGAAATTTACTATTTTTATAAAAACATCCCTGTAGTTAGTTGTAACAACAAAAAAAAATTTTCACAAGCGCAGCTTCAAAAAAACCAAACCCATTGCTGTCGAGTTGATTCCTACTCATAGCAACCCTATACAACATAGTAGAACTGCCCTATAGGGTTTCCAAAGAGTGGCTGGTGGATTCAAACCGCCAACCTTTTGGTTAGCAGCCAAATGCTTAACCACTGTGCCACCAGGGCTCTACACCCAGCTTACATGTATCAATACACCTACAAGGCTAAAAGTCTATGCCAATTTATTCTTCGAACCTTCTACTGTACTCTGGTTAGAGCTGTCATTACTACCCACTTCCAATGACTCTTTGAATCATGCGGTTTATTCTGCATGTGCTACAAGCATGCACTGTTGTTTTCCTTGCTGCTGGTGTTTTTATAGTTGCTGATTTGGTCAAATTTTCTGGTGTAAAAGTTACAATATTGTGGTAATTAGCATGGGGGAAGTGACACTATGAGTTACTGCACTGGATGACACCAATCCTACTTGATGCGACCGGTTCATTATAAGTCTAAATCATTACAAAGGGTGACTTTTCTGGCATATTATAAATGCTGACTTCTGCAGACAAAACGTTACAGCACTCTTTAAAAAGTATAAGGTGGAATCTAAATATGATTAAAGATTTAATACCAGTATCCATTTAAAAATACAGTAATAAGCTCTTTAACATTTGGAAAATTTATATCGTTCCCTTTCCTTTGAACATTCTGCTCCATTCACAATGAAGATTCCAATCCACAGATTATTATATTTTTATGTTTAAATCATTTCATTAGTATCACTTTCACATATGAGATTTCATATAATATCTCGTTCATATGTCTCTATGATAGAATATGTATATAAATAGAAAAATTTTGATTTATTTCCTGTTTCCATGAGGCAGATAAGTGCTAACAGATTTATTCTGCATTGCATTGTCATTTTAAACATTAGTTCACAATTGATAACAATAACATAAATATATTACACCCACTCCTCACTTATTGACATGGTTAGGTTCCAAAGACCCGGTCGTTATTCAAGAATTGATGTTATGCGAAAATCAAGGATGACCACATCAGATCACAAAATGGAGGACGACTACATCATTACACAGCCGCCAAATCGCATCATTACATAACTGCCAAAATACATCATTACATAACTGCCAAACCACTGAGAATCAGGTTCTAACCAAGTTGACACATAACCTTAATCATCACAGACAGTGTTACACTCGCCTGACACCTCAGCGTTCATTATTGCCAAATGTAAGTCGTTAATGCACAAAATAGTCAGATAGTAGATTTTTTTACTATTGTTGTAAATGCAAAATGTCAGATAACAAGATAGTCAATGTGTGAGGAGTGGATGTACATTGCTAATTATTAAACATAAAAAGTCAACTTTGTTGAAAACGCATCTTTTGACATGAATCATGACTAAACTTTTTCGTAGATTTAGTGAAAGACAAAGATATATAGTACTAAAAACAAGTTGATTCAGCAGCTAGCATATAATTTCAGACTCATAGTGACCTAATGGGACAGAGTAGAACCGTCCCATAGGGTTTCCAAGGAGCGGCTGGTAGATTTGAACTGCCAGCCTTTTGGTTAGCAGCCAAGCTCTTAACCACTGTGCCACCAGGGCTCCCCTTTAAGAACAACACATATCAAATCTGAAAGAACCCACATAAAAGCTTTATCTGAGGTTTTTTTTTTTTCTAGTGGGTTTTGAATAATTTTGTAGGTTCCAAAAATTCCAGTCACACTTAAAGGAAATCAGTGTTACTAATCCATGTTTTGACTGTTTAAAGGTACTCCCCTTTTGCACCCCCAATGTGGAATCAAAACCAAAACTAAACCGTTGCCGTTGAGTTGATTCTGACTCGTAGTGACCCTGTAGGACAGACTAGAACTGCTCCATAGGGTTTCCAAGGCTGTATAATCTTTACAGGGGGGCCCTAGTGGCGCAGTGGTTAAGAGCTCAGCTGCTAACCAAAAGGTTGGTAGTTCAAATCCACCAGTCGCTCCTTGGAAACCCTATGGGGCAGTTCTTCTCTATCCTATAGGGTCGCTGTGAGTTGGAATTGACTCAGTGGCAATGGGTTTGGGTTTTTTTTTTGGAATCTTTACGGAAGCAGACTGCCCCATATTTCTCCCCAAAGGGGCTGGTGGGTTTGAACCCCGGAAGTCTTAGCAGCCGAACACTTTAACCACTGTGCCACCAGGGCTCCTAGTATGGAGTCCTGGAATTCGATATTGAGAACAGCTGAAAAGAATTGCTTGCGTTTAAATGATTGAAAGTCTTTTTTAGCATTCAGTATTTTTTACCAATGCTCTCTTTGCTTTTCTCTTGGTACAGTGGAAGAAGCAAAGTCATTAAACAAAAAGTGTCCTTATCCCACCATTTACTGTACCATATATTTAAAATCAAAATACCCAAGGCAGACCAAAAGACTGCATTTTTAAGGTCATGCTTCACATTTAATACCAAACAAACACCCAGGTGCTGTCAGTCATCTCCCACTTGTGGTGACCCCTGTGTTGCAGAGTGGAACTGTTGCATAGGGTTTTTAATGGCTGTGATCTTTTGGAAGCAGATCACCAGGTCTTATCTTCCTAAGTGCCTCTGGGTGGGTTCGAACCTCTAAACCTTTTGTTTAGTAGTTGACAGCTTAACTAATCGCACCACCCAGGGACGCCTTCACATGTAATAGACGTATAATTAAGACTGGGAAATACAAGTCTCAAAGATTTAAGGTGATTTGAATAATCATTAAAAGACTCTTTCTATGGGGTCCCTGGAGGTTTTTAAACCCTGGAGCAATGGATGGGTGAGAGTTACATTTTTCTTTAGTAAAGTGAGAGAAAAGCTGTTGCGAAGTTTAGTAACTGTGGAAGCAAAGGATCTGGAAAATAATTCTTTTAAGACTATCCAGGGTCACATAATCCCTGGAAAGTCTTTGTGGTGCGTGCACACCAGGTTGAAGACTTGACCATGAAGGTGGTCTGTAGGAGGCGTGATTCTGAACACCTCTGAGAACCTCCATCTCCATTTGCTTGGCGATCACAGAGAAAGAGGCTGACTCTCATTTAAAAGATGTAACAAGCAAGATGCCGAGAGAAGTTCTGGAACTTGCCTACTGTTACCCAGTTGCTAAATAACAGAGCCAGCATTTGGACTGTCTGTCTAACTCCACAAAAAAGCAAAACAAAAGCAAAAATATAGTTGCCTTTGAGTCAGTTCTGACTGATGTTGACCCCATGTGTGTCGGAGTAGAATGGGCTCCATAGGATTTTCAGTGGCTGATTTTTCAAAAGAGGTCCCAAGGCTTTTCTTCTGAGGTGCCTCTGGGTGGGCTCTAACCATGGTTAGCAGCCCAGCTCTTCAACTGTTTGGACCACCCACGGACTTCTAAACTCCACAAGCACACCTCCTTTTCCCCACCTCCACTCTGCTATTGTTCTGTCAACATCCTGCTATCCTATGTATGCTATGTAAAGTCTTCATTGTTCACAAAGTTCTTTTATGATCATTATCTCTTTTCATCCTCATGGGGACTTTGCCGGGGAAATAGGCATCAGCTCCACTTTAGTAATGTGTAACAAGGGAGGAAGGGTCCGGGAAAACTTTCTGGAGGAAGTGATGCCTAAACGGAATCTTAAAGCAAGGGTTGGCCAAGCAAAGGGGAAGGGAAGGACTTTCCAGGCAGAAGGCCCAGCATGGTCAAAGGCAGAGGCGAAAATGAAAACACCTTGGTGAAGGCAAGGAAGGATGCATAAGCCGTTCCAATGACAGAGGGCAAAGTGGGAGGCTGGGGGTGGGAGAGATGCAGTCAAGAACTAGGCAGGGGACTTGTAGGCTGTGCATGTCAGAGTACAGAGCCACTGAAGAGGTTCAAAGAATGACATGGATTGGTGCTTTAGAAAGGCCATTCAGATGGCAGTAGACAGTGGCACTAAGGTGGCTGCAAAGCTGAAAGTGGGGAGAACATTTGAAGGGAGGGTGTGATGATGGGGCCAGGATCAGAGGAGAGGGGATGAAAAAAATGAGCAGATAATGTTTGCGAATTATTCTAACGACAGTCATCTACACATAAAGTAATAGTGCATGGTGCTTTTTACCCAGAAGAGAGCGACACATTGTTGGTTACAATCAAATTACCACCTCTGCATTATCAGTCTTTTCTTCTGCTTTTTCAACGTTGAAAGATTGTTTGTTTTTTTCATTGTATTTTAGATGAAGATTTACAGAGCAAACTAGTTTCTCATTAAACAATTAATACACATACTGGTTTGTGACATTGGTTGCCAACCCCGTGACATGTCAACACTCTCCCCTTCTCAACCTTGGTTTCTCCATTGTCAGCTTTCTGTCCCTTCCTGCCTTCTCGTCCTTGCCACTGGGCTGGTGTGCCCATTTAGTCTTGTTTTGCTGTATGGGCTTGTCTAATTTTGGCTGAAAGGTGAACCTCAGGAGTGACTTCATTACTGAAAGATTCTTTTTTGAAGTACAACATTTTTTCTGCAATCTCTGGTGTATGAAAAAAGGGCCTAAAATTTAGAAAATCACTTTGAATGTTAGTGGGATCAAGTGTTAGAGATGGCCATCTCTTAAAGTTCCAGTAATGGAGGAAATGTTCATGGAGCTTGCTTATGGGCCTGTTTCTTTGCCAACAATACAGAGATAGAAGTACCTCTCTGCTGGTTTCCTTAGGTCCTTTTCTAAAAGACTGAAGCTGCTTCATTCTTAATATCTGAATTTATTTTAGTTAAGTGCCGTCTTGCAATGCCATTTTTTTTGTCGGTTATTAGAAATGTTTTAAAAAAGCATTCTAGGAAGTGGAGAAATTAGGACCCTCATCCATTGCTAGTAGGAATGTAAATGGCACAGCCTC
This sequence comes from Trichechus manatus latirostris, assembly GCF_000243295.1. Classification (NCBI taxonomy): domain Eukaryota; kingdom Metazoa; phylum Chordata; class Mammalia; order Sirenia; family Trichechidae; genus Trichechus; species Trichechus manatus. Next base: position 7,534,407 of record NW_004443954.1, read on the forward strand.
TGTGGAAGAGAATCTGGCAGTCCCTCAGAAAGTTAAACATAGAATTACCATATGATTCAGCAAATCCACTCTGAGGTATATACCCCAAAGAACTGAAAGCAGGAACACGAACAGATACTTGTATATCAGTGTTCATTATAACACTGTTCAGAATTGCCTTTGACGTTCATTATTCTACCAACAATCTCTTCAAGGCAATCTAGGCTTTTACTATCAGGCACCTTAAAACTCTTCCAGCCTCTACCCACTTCTCAGTTTCCAAAACCACTTCCGTATTGTAGGTATTTGTTAAAGCAGCACCCCCACTTCTCGGTACCAAATTCTGTCTTAGTTTTATCTAGTGCTGCTGTAACAGAAATACCACAACTGGATGGCTTTAACAAACAAATTTCTTTTCTCACAGTTAGGAGGCTAAAGTGCAAATTTAGGGTGCCGGCTCTAGGGGAAGGCTTTCTCCCTCTGTGGGCTCTGAAGGAAAGTCCTTGTCTCTTTGAGCTTCTGCCCCTGGGCTTCACGTGGCTTGGCATCCTTCTTCCCCATTTCTGCCTGCTCTTTTCTTTTTTTGCCATCGAGTAAGTTTCCACTCATGGTGAGCCCGCGTGTGTCAGAGTAGAACTGTGCTCTACAGGGTTTTCTTTTTTATTGTGGTTTAAGTGAAACTTTACAGTTCAAGTCAGTTTCTTGTACAAAAATTTATATACATATTGCTATGTGACCCTAGCTGCTCTCGCCATAATGTGACAGCACACCCCTCCTTTCCACCCTGGATTTCTGGTGTCCGTTCAACCAGCCTGTGTCCCTTTTTGCCTTCTCATCTCGCCTCCAGACAGTCTGCTTGCCCTTTTAATCTCTTTTATATCTCAAAAGAGACTGATGCAAGACACACCCTACACTAATCCTGCCTCATTAACATAACAAAGACAACCCATTCCCAAAAGGGATTGTCACCACAGGCATAAAAAGAAAAACCCAAAACCTGTTGCTGTTCAGTTGATTCTGACTCATAGCGACCCTAAAGGACAGAATAGAGCTGCCCCATAAGGTTTCCAAGGAACACCTGGTGGATTCAAACTGCCAGCCTTGGGGGACACAGTTCAATCCATGATAGTGTCCATCAACAGATGAATGGATAAACAAAGTGTGATATATGCATACAATGGAATATTACTCAGTGTCTTAGTCATCTAGTACTGCTATAAAAGAAATACCACAAGTGGATGGTTTTAACGAAGAGAAATTTATTTCCTCACAGTCAAAGTAGGCTAAAAGTCCAAATTCAGGGCGTCAGCTCCAGGGGAACCCTTTTTCTCTCTCTGTCAGCCTTCTCATCAGTGTTCCCCCGGACTAGGAGCTTCTCTGCGCAGGGACTCCGGTCCAAAGGACGCGTTCTGCTCCTGGCACTTCTTTCTTGATGGTATGAGGTTCCCCTGTCTCTCTGCTCACTTCTGTCTTTTATATCTCAAGACATTTCCTCAGGATACAATCCAATCTTGTAGACTGAGTCCTGCCTTACTAACACAACCGCCCCCCATCCTCCCTCATTAACATCATAGAGGCAGGTTTACAACATACAGGAAAATCACACAGTGTCAGGAATCATGGCCCAGCCAAACTGATACACACATTTTTTGGGGGACATAATTCAAACCATGACACTCAGCCATAAAAAGAAATGAAGTTCTGATACATGCTACAACATGAATGAGCATTGAAAACGTTATGCTAAATGGAATAAGTCAGACACAAAAGGACAAACATTATACGATTCTATTTATATGAAATAGCTAGGATTCGGCAAATGTATAGAGACCAAAGTTTATTAGTGGTTACCAGGGGCTAGAGGGAGGGGGAAAGGGGGATTCATTGCTTAGGGGCACAAAGCTAATGTTAAGGGTGATGGAAAAATTTGGAAATGGATAGTGGTGATGGTTGCACAACATGATCAACATAATTAATGTCACTGAATTGTACATGTAAAAAATGTTTAAATGGCAAACGTTTATATATATATATATATATATATATATATATACACACATATATATCACAAAAAAGCTGCCCAAAAAACAAAAACATAAACATTGCTCAGTCTTCAAGTTACCTTACCTAAACCTCTGGGTTATTAGTTGTGTTACAGTTCACCTTTCTTTATTTTCCATCTTTCACATCTAAAGGTTGGTTCTGCTTCTCCAATTTTGTAAAAGCAGCGTGCTGTATTTATTGGTTCTGGAATTGCATTTATAATACGGCTCATTTCTGATTGTTTTACCTGTTAGAGATGTGGTATGGCTGCAACTGTACTGAGCAAAATGGCAGACTAAACGCCTGCTTCTGTCTTTAAATTTTTTAAATACACGTACATGCTATGTGCGTGTATAAAAAGCATATATACAAATTCATGCATAGAATATCTCTGAAAAGACATACAAAATGCTGGTAACACTAGTTGCATCCTGGGAGGGGAACTGGTGGGGAAAACTAGGGCCAGGGTTGAAAGGGAAACACTACTTTTTCAAGGTCTGCTCTTTCATAATGTCTCGAGATGTTTATTTTGTGCACGCATTGTCTATTAACTTTAATTAAGAAAAGAACTAGGGGCAAAAATAAGAAATTGTGCTTAATTTGTGGTGAGATCCTTAAACTGACCATAAAGGGAAAGGCAGTGTGAGGTGGTGCAGGAGAGACCTGGAGGTGAGGGGTGAAGGGGTGGGGATGAGGCAAAGAAGCTCTGGGCGCTGGCACCGCCCCTGGTGCACAGACCTGCTGCCTTGGGCAAGTGCGTAGCGTTTGCTGGAGAGACAGACCATGGACACAGAAAGTAGTTCAATGTATCAGCATATGTTAAGTGCCGAAGTGATTTCAAGTTTCAAATCAAAATCTGGTCTATCCTGTAAAGTTCAGAGTTTCATATGATTTTGGGGAAATTGGAGGGTTGAAGTTAGACCAAGCTCCAAAAGTGATGGCAGGGAAGAGAATTGAGACCAAGTCATGAACTTATCTTAGTGGAAAGAAGTGTCACTTTTGCTACAGATCTCTGTAACCTGGAGTAGATGGGGTTGAAATCAGTCTTATTTCTAGAGCAGTGGTTCTCAGAATGTGACCGGAGCAGCAGCAGCAGCAGCACCTGCGAACTTATCAGAAATGCAAAATTTCTTCTTGTTGTTAGGTGCCGTCTAGCCGGTTCCGACTCACAGCGACCCTGTGTACAACAGAATGAAACACTGCCCGGGTCTCGCACCATCTTCACAATTGTTGTTATGCTTGAGCCCATTGTTGCAGCCACTGTGTCAGTTCATCTCATTGAGGGTCTTCCTCTTTTTCGCTGACCCTCTACCAAGCATGATGTCCTTCTCCAGGGACTGGTCCTTCCTGATAACATGTCCAAAATATGTGAGATGAAGTCTTGCCATCCTTGCTTCTAAGGAACATTCTGGCTGTACTTCTTCCAAGACAGATTTGTTTGTTCTTCTGGCAGTCCATGGTCCATTCAGTATTCTTTGACAACACCACAGTTGAATAGGGTGTGCATTTTATAGTTAATAGCACATCTCAATGCAAAATCTCCAGCCAGTCTGAATCGAGATGTGCTATTAAGTATAAAATGCACACCCTATTTCAAAAGTTTAATATGGAAAAAGAATGTAAAATATCTCATTAATAATGTTTGTATTGGTTATATGTTACAATGATAATGTTTTTGATACATTGGATTATATGAAATATACTATTAAAATTAATTTCACTTATTTTTAAAGAAATTGTAGTCAAATATATGTAACAAATTTCCCACAATCAGCCATTTTTAAATGTACAATTCAGTGATTTTAATTACATCTGCCATATTATGCTACCATCACCACTATCTATTTCCAAAAGTTTTTCATCACCTCAGACAGAAATTCAGTACCTCGTCTGCAATATCTCCCTAGTTCCCCTCTCCCAGCCTCTGGTAACCACTAATAAATTTTGGTCTTTATGCCATTTGCCTGTTCTAGGTATTTCAAATAAGTGGGATCATACAATGTTTGTCCTTTGTCTGACTTACCTCACTCAGCATATGTTTTTATGGTTCATCCGTGTGGTAGTGGGTATCAGAATTTCATTTCTGGTTTTGGCTGAATAATTTCCCATTGTATGTATGTACCGCATTTGCTTTGTCTGTTCATCTGTTGATGGACACGTGGTTGCTCATTTCACTTATTTTTAGTTTTTTTTTTTTAATGTAGCTACTAGAAAATTTCAAATATTTCTATTGGATAGTGCTAGTCTAGAATATTGAAATATTCCTTCAACGGTGAAGAACTCTGCTCTGTGTTTGGGTGTAGGAGAGAGGGATTTTTTGTTACATATTTTATCAGTTTCCTGCAGAGAAAGAAGGACTATCATTAGCATTATTATCGTGTTCTCTGACCACGAGCAACACTTACCTGCCATCATGAATAGCAGAGGTCCTGTGTTCCTTTGTGTGTGTGTGGTAAATAGATATGTAACAAAACATTTGTCATTCCAATAATCTTCACATGTGCAGTTCAGTGACATAGGTTCATCATGTTGTTCACCTGTCACTCTTATCCATTCCCAAATTTTTCCATCACCCTTAATAGAAGTTCAGTGTCCCCTAAGCACTGAGTCCTCCTTTCCCCCTCCCTCCTGCCCGCCTCTGGTAACCACTAATACACTTTGGTCTCTATACACTTGCTTATTCTAGGTATTTTGTATAAGTGGAACCATACAATATTTGTCCTTCCGTTACTGACTTATTTCATTCAGGTCCTGTGTTCTTAATGCAAGGCCCCCCAGTAGTGCCATCAATTATACCATTGCAGATACTAAAGTGGCCATGGCTGGAGAGTATGTGTGGTCTTTGCAGGATTATTATTGCATTACTGTACTCCAGCTTGGCAGGCATTGAACAGTAAGGTAAGGAAAAGATAGGACTCTGTGTCTTGGAATAAAATTGCCTCCTTAGTTTGCCCTTGCGCAGTTTGGCATCAGTGCCTTATTGATCAGAATTAGGAAGTTAATAAGGTTTGGGCTAATTAATCAGATGGGTAGGGACTGGAACTGCACCGCAAGGCTTAATCAAGTCATCAAAGCTCTCAAGCCATGAAGAAGGTAATTAAAGGAAAAGGATGCCTGTTATTTAGTAACAGGAGATGAGGAGAGGACAAGAGCAAGATAGAGAACCTCCATTTTCTTTTGTACACTTTTCTGATATAAATCAGACCCAATGACCAGAACACACTACTCAGCTTCCTATCAGAGAATTAAGTTGAGTGAATTTATAAATCACCTTATTGGGTAATTTACTTGCCCTAGACTAAATGTCAATGGAACTATACTTATTTATAACAAATTTAGTCTTTGCCAGGTTCTACAGAAATGAGTTCTTCAGGATAACCTGCTGTTGTCATTAACTGTTGCAGCAATTTCGATTCGTAGTGACAAACAATTCAGTAGTTATCATTCAACAGATAGTGAGTGCCCCTGCTTCCAAACATTGTACTAGGCACTGAACAATGGACCTTATAAACTCTAGGAAGTTATTTGTTCAGGTAAATCATACTAGAGGTGAAGGTTGGAGAGTCTTGTGGAATGTTTTCTAATCCCTGGGCCTCCCTCAGTCTGTCCCACACACCTCCCCACCTCAAAATACTTCATTGTACCATTCTGAAACTCAAGTGGGAAAGGAATAAGGACCGTGTGGAGGAAGGAGTGAGGGAGGAAGAAGCAGAAAGGAAGAGGAGGGTTATGCATTAAAGTAACCAAGCCAAACCCGTTGCCATGGGATTCTGACTCATGGTGACCCCATGTGTTATGGAGTAGAACTATGCTCCATAGGGTTTTCTTGGCTGTAATCTTTATGGAAGCAGGTAGTGAAGACTTTCTTCCGTGGAGCTGCTGGGTGGGTTCGAATGGCCAACCTTTTAGTTAGCAATCTTTTAGTTAGCAAACCGTTTCCACTACCCACGGACCAAAGATTATTGTGTGTGGATTGGATGGACTGTCTTGGACTGGGGAGATGGACTAAACTCAAGGGAAGCTGAGGTTTGCAGCCATTCAAATTGGGTCTGGTCTTACAGTTTAATGAGGGCACCAGCAAATATTTCGGGGGCTGTCCACAGGACCCTAAAGAAGAGTCCATTAGATTTAGGAATAAATGAAAAACCCCCCAAAAAACCAAAAATCCCTAGGGTCCTTGTCAAGAGCATTTCAGTGAAGTGGAGGGAGCAGAAGCCAGACTGCACGGGGTGGTGGGTGGAGTGCGACCCTCATCTTTCTAGTCTTTCCCTTTCTCTCTCTAAAGGCTCTTCCTCTCTCTGCTTCTGAACCTCAGTGTCTGTGGGCCTGCTGAGCTAATTAACATCTGAATGTTTCCTCTTTGTTGTCCAATCAACTCTAAGATTCCTTGAGTCCCTCTAGTACTTACTAAGTCTTATTAAAATGTGAATAAGAATTATCTAGAAATGAATTAATCTATTCCATGTAATGGAAAACCTGGTAGTGTAGTGGTTAAGAGTTTGGCTGCTAACTGAAAGGTCGGCAGTTTGAATCCACCAGGCGCCCCTTGGAAACCCAGTGGGGTAGTTCTACTCTGTCCTATAGAGTCTCTATGATAAGCTGGGAAAATTTTGAAAACAAATAAAAAGAATGAGAGGATTCTAGCCTTAACAGATATTAAAATGTTTTATAAAACTAAAGTAAGTGAAACAGTTTGGAATTGACACACGAATATATGGATCGAGAATATACGATGAACAAAATGTGAGAGAGAGAGATATATATATATAAATCAAAACCAAACCCACTGCTGACAAGCCGATTCCAACTCATAGCGACCCTATGTGTGTGTGTATATGTGTGTGTGTGTGTGTATATATATATATATATATATATATATATATATATATGGAGCCCTGGTGGCGCAGTGGTTAAGAGCTTGGCTGCTAACCAAAAGGTTGGCAGTTTGAATCCACCAGCCAAGGAAACCCTATGGAGCAGTTCTTCTCAGTCCTGTAGGGTCACTATGAGTCAGAAATGACAGCAATGGGTTTATATACACACACACACACACACAGATATATGTACATACAGCAACATGCAAAAAATTAGCATAACATGATTATGAAAATATCTGGGGGAGGGCGTTTGGCAAAAAAAGTAGAATGCATAAAAATGCATAAAGATACAGTACATATATTCACAGAGACTTAACAGGGCTGGAGCGGGGAGGAGGGAATGGGTTATTGCTAAAGGGGTACTGAGTTTATGTTCAGGGCGATGTAAAACTTTTGGAAATGGTTAGTGGTGATGGTAGTACAACATGGTGAATGTAATTAATGTCATTGAATTGTACACTTAAAAATGGTTGGAATGACAAACTTTTTGTTATATGTAGCTCACCACAATAAAATAAAAGCAGTTTGTGAGAGAGGAAAAAAAAAAGAAAAATATATGTAAATCAATGGAACAGAACAGGGAGTACAGAAATATAGCAACGTTTGTTTAAGAATTTAGTACAGTATATGATAAAGGTGACATTTCAAATCACTGAGGTAAAATGCAGTTTAATTAATAAGAGATATTTGGATAATTACCCCACCTTAAATTCCCGGTAGAATTAAATATATGTACAAAAATAATCATTATTATTTTATTTGTAATAGAAAAAGTTGGGAAACAACCTAGCATCTGTTAGGAGGGTTAAATCGTTTATGGTACCCATCGGAATAGTAGCCTGCCTGAAAAGGAAAAAAAAGGTGTGCTATATCAAATATTCCCAAGACATATTTCTGTGTGTGAAAAGGAGGGTGCAGAACAGCATCTGAAAGACCTTGTGCAAATATATGCATGCACACACATAGGCCTGTGTACACACACACACACACCCATTGCCCTTGAGTCAGTTCAGACTCATAGCAACCCCATGGGACAAAGTAGAACTGCCTGCCCCATAGGGTTTCCAAGGAGCGGCTGGTGGATTCAAACTGCTGACCTTTTCGTTAACGGCTGAATGCTTAACCACTGTGCCACCAGGGCTGCCATATGCCTATATGTACCTGGAAATATTCTAGAAGAATATTTAAGAAACTAAGAGTGGCAGAGAGAGATACTTTTCCTTATACAAATTCATATTTAAAACTTGACTTTTTAAATAATAATAATAATAATTTAAAAACTAGTTTTAAAAAAGATGTGAATGAGGTTCAATTCTTTCTAGGGATTTCTGGAGCAGCTTAGGATAATGAAAAGATTTGGGGTGTGTGAGGGTAAGACCAGGGCTTGAATCCAGGCTCAACCCTTGACAAGCTTCGTGACTTATGGGCAAGTATGGTTCCTGAACAGTTTTTCTTTAGTAGGAATACTAATCCCTAGCTTTTAGGTATACAGTATTTTGAAGATTGAGTTAATATGTGTGTAGAATTCATAGCATAATGCCTGACACTTCATAAGAGCTGATTAAATGCAAATTTCCTCCATGTAAAAGAACTCTTTTCTGGACCTCCTTATTTCAGGGACCTTCTTTTCTACCCCATTTCAGATAATTCTTCCTGATGAGGCCATGAACTTCAGTTCTGAAATCTGGAAATAAACTATAGAGGTCTCCAGACCCTTGTCCTTTTTCTTTCTTCTGATCTTTCATACCTGTCTTGGCCTTTCTTTCTGGTCTAGCTTGGATTTCATAGGGACTCTCCACCCACTCTCTTAACAGTTTTCTCAAGTCCCTTGGGCCTTTGTTCTTCTGTCACACTCACCAGATGTCTTGGTCACCTAGTGCTGCTATAACAGAAATACCACAAGTGGATGGCTTTAACAAAGAGAAATTTATTTTCTCACAGTCTAATAGGCTAGAAGTCCAAATTCAGGGCGTCAGCTCCAGGGGAAGACTTTCTTGCTCTGTCGGCTCTGGAGGAAGGTCCTTGTCATCAATCTTCCCCTGGTCTAGGAGCTTCTTCTAGCAGGAACCCCAGGTCCAAAGGACACGCTGTGCTCCTGGTGCTTCTTTCTTGGTGGTACGAGGTCCCCACTCTCTGCTTGCTTCCCTTTCCTTTTATCTCTTGTAAGATAAAAGGTGATGTAGGATCTGGGTCAACTGGCATAACAATGTTTAGTAATAAAATGTTCTGCATCCTACTTTGATGAGTGGTGTCTGGGTCTTAAAAGTTAGTGAATGGCCATCTAAGATACATCAATTGGTCCCAACCCAACTGGAGCAAAGGATAACGAAGAACACAAAGACATGAAAGTATTAGCCCAAGAGACAAAAAGGGCAACATAAACCAGAGACTCCATCAGCCTGAGACCAGAAGAACTAGATGGTGCCCAGCTACCACCAGTGACTGCCCTGACAGGGAACACATCAGAGAGTCCTTGACGGAGCAGGAGAAACTCAAATTCGTGTAAAAAGATCAGACTTAATGGTCTGTCTGAGACTGGAAGAACCCTGGAAGACATGGCCCCAAGACTCTCTGTTAACCCAAAACTAAAACTATTCCCAAAGCCAACTCTTCAAAGATTAGACTGGACTATCAGACATAAAATGATACTCATGAAGAGTGTGCTTCTTAGTTCAAGTAGATACATAAGACTAAATGGGCAGCTCTTGTCCGGAGGCGAGATGAGAAGGCAGAAAGGGACAGGAGCTGGTTGAATGGAAACAGGAAATCTGGACCAGAAAGGAGGAGTGTGCTGATATGTTATAGGGATAGCAACTAGAGTCACATAACAATGTGTGTATGAATTTCTGTATGAGAAACTAACTTGAGCTGAAAACTTTCACTTAAAGCACAATACAAAAAAAAAAAAAAAAAAGATGATGTAGACCACACCCCAGGGAAACTCCCTTTACATTGGATCAGGAATGTGACCTTAGTAAGGGTGTTACAATCCCATCCTATCTTCTTTAACATAAAATTACAATCACAAAATGGAGGACAATCACACAATACTGGGCATCATGGCCTAATCAAGTTGACACATATTTTTGGGGGACACAATTCAATCCATGACACCAGGCAAAACCCAAACACTGGATCATTCCAATCCTGTCTTCTACAAGCCTTTTGGAGTGCTGCAGAGAAAGTATCCCACCACTACAGGTAGTCCCTGACTTACATGGGGTTCCATTCCAAAGACTGTGTTGTAAGTCATTGTAATTCAACTTTAAAGTCGAATGCCTCATTTTTTTTTTTTATTGCCTTTTATTTTCAGTATCTTTATAAATTTGATCTTCATTCATCTTTGGGGGTTGGCATGAGAATGATAAATCAGCAAATTATGTGCTGCAACATTGTATGTAGTACATATTACTAACGATAAGATGTACAAAAAAAAGCAGATGATTGTAAGTGCAGTTCATTGTAACTTCTAAATTGGGGACCACCTGTACTAAGAGTTTGCTGTCTGCAGCCTCAGTTGAACTCTCGACACTGCCTGGCAACCCTTTCTTTGCCCTGGCTGGTTTGCTTTCCATTCATCTCAATGATTATTTCAAATCTCTTGTTGTTGTTGTTAGGTGCTGTTACAACAGAATGAAACATTGCCCAGTCCTGCGCCTTCGTCACAATTGTTGCTGTGTTTGAGCCCATTGTTGCAGCCACTGTGTCAGTCCATCTCGCTGAAGGTCTTCCTCTTTTTCGCTGACCCTTTACCTTACCAAGCATGATGTCCTTCTCCAGGGACTGGTCCTTCCTGATAAAATGTGCAAAGTACATGAGACCAAGTCTTGCCATCCTTGCTTCTAAGGAGCATTCTTGGCTGTACTTCTTTCAAGACAGATTTATTCATTCTTCTGGCAGTCCGTGGTATATTCAGTATTCTTTGCCAACACCATAATTCAAATGCATCACTTCTTCTTTGGTCTTCCTTATTCGCATGCATATGAAGTGATTGAAAATACCATGGCTTGAGTTAGGCGCACCTTCTTCCTGAAGGTGATGAGGCTGATAGCACGCCCTCCATCCTGAGTAAGCAAGGGGTGGTGACTACCATTCCTATGTGATATGAGAACTAACTCCTTGCATGTAAGCTATCTCCTTATTAGGTAATGTAGGAACTAACCCCCTGTCTTTAAGGTATCTCCTTATTTAGGTATACTTCCGGTTCTGGCTCAGTTAAGAAAAATAAGAGACTGGGGTCTCAAGACCAGTTGAAACTGATCTGGAACCAGATTTTGCCCACCTGACATGCACAATACCGACAACTGTGTCCCTTGGATGACCTATTGACATCAGAGGCCAAAAAACACGCCCCATCTATGCCCCGGACGTGGGCAAAACACCATCTTTGTGGCCCTCCTATTAGACTGAGCAGGCACTGAAGATCAGACTGCCCCAGGAATGCCTTTATGGGCCAAACCAGTCAGCAGGCTGACTCCACCTTGGGGCATCCCTGAAGACCCCAGACCCAATTTTACTCTACCCATGTAAACCCTTCAGGCCATTGTTCAGGGAGCCACCTTGGAGACACAAGTCCCAGTGGGCTCCTTTACTTGGCCAACTAAATAAAACTTCTTCCGCTTTCACAGTTTCATGTCTTTCTGGCCGCGCTGAGCAGACCTGGAAGCGTCCATTACGGTGACATCTTTGCTTTTTAACACTTTAAAGAGGACTTTGGGGGCAGATTTACCCAATGCAATACGTCATTTGATTTCTTGACCTCTGCTTCCATGGGAGTTGCTTGTGGATCCAAGTAAAATGAAATCCTTGACAACTTCAATCTTTTCTCCATTTATCATGATGTTGCTTATTGATCCAGTTGTGAGGATTTTTGTTTTCTTAATGTTAAGGTGTAGGTAATTCATACGGAAGGCTGGAGTCTTTGATCTTCATCAGTAAGTGCTTCAAACCTCTACTCTCCTATTTTACAGAGAAAACAGAAACCATCAGAAGAGAATGCCTTCAAATTCTGGACCCTCCGTACTTAAATTGCAATGTGTCCTCCTACTCTCAAGTTACAAGGGAAAGTAGGCCCTTTATTCTACTTAAAACTGATCCTGTGCTCTGGATTAGCCTTCTCCAGGGCAACATTCCTCCATCCTCAGTATCAGTGACTTCTCCCTCATACCTATCACTTCAAACATGCTCGAGTCTCCTTATCTCAAAAACAACAACAAGGACAATAACATTATCACCATTATTATCAGTAACATTATCATCATCAACAACTCTAAATCTTCCATCTAAACCACAACAAACTCCAAACTCTACCTTAGAATACCTTCCCATTCCAATTACCACCACCAACTCTCTCCTCTCTTTCATAACCAAATGCTTTGAAAGAATTTTGTACACTCACTGTCTCTACCTCCACACCTTCCACTCCCTACCGCTGCCATCTGACTTCTCCTCCCTCTAGTCCATTGAAAGGCTCTTGATAAAAACTCAAAGTCTCTCTGGTTGCTAAAACTAGTGGATTCTTCTCTTCCTCACCTTAGTTGTCTTCTCAGCAGCTTTTGCCTTTGCAGATTGAACACTTAGTTGCTCTCCTTTGACTTTGGAAAGTCATTTGATGTCTTCTTCACAGTCTCTTTTATGGGCCTCACTTCCATGGTCCTTCCTTCCAGTGTTGATGTGTAATCCTCCCCACCCCCCAGTTCCTACTGTGCACACAGCTCAAGGACAATCTTATCCAGCCCTATGACTTCGAAAACTGTTTATCTGCTAATGATTCTCTGATCTATACTGTTATGGATTGAATTGTGTCCCCTAAAAATGTGTGTCAACTTGGCTGGGCCATGATTCCCAGTATTGTGTGATTGTCTACCATTTTATCATCTGATGTGATTATCCTATGTGTTGTAAATCCTACTTCTCTGATGTTAATGAGGCAGGATTAGAGGCAGTTATGTTAATGAGGTAGGACTCAACTACAAGATTAGGTTGTATTTTGAGTCAATCCCTTTTGACATATAAAAGAGAGAATCCAGCAGAGAGACAGGGGGACCTCATACCACCAAGAAAGAAGAGGTGGGAGAAGAGTGTGTCCTTTGGACCCTGGATCCTTGCATTGAGAAGCTCTTAGAGCAGGGGAGGATTGATGACAAGGACCTTCCCCCAGAGCTGACAGAGAGAGAAAGCCTCCCTCTGGAGCTGGCACCCTGGATTTGGACTTCTAGCCTCCTAGACTGTGAGAGAATAAATTTTTGTTAAAGCCATCCACTTGTGGTATTTCTGTTATAGCAGCACTAAATAACTAAGACATTCACCTTCAGCCCAAATCTCTTTTGAACTTCAGAACCATATATATAATGGGGCACTCATTCTATAAACAACTGTTTATTAAGCATCTGCTACATGCCTGGGACCATAAAAGGCAAACCAAGTTTATGTCCATTGTTTGTCCCGTAAAGTAAATGTTAAAAATTTAATCATCTTAATTACGTTAGTCATCATTCCCGTTAAGTCTCTTCTAGGATCTCTGTTTGAGTTCTACCACTGGGCACCGCCATCCACTCAAATGTACCCAGACTGAATCCTGGGTATATCGTTGACTCTTCCATCTACCTCCTTCCTGAGTGAATCAGTCACCAAGGTCTGCCAATTTTACCTCCCAAGTCTTTCTCTCTCACTTTTAACTAACTCTTGAATTGTGAACATTTCCACACGTTTATATTTCACTGTCACTTCCATAACGTGGGCTGCACCACCTTGAACTGTCCTCCCACCTTTAGTTTTGTACCCTTCCAATCTGTTCTCCCCTCTGCAGGTAGAATGATGTTTCTAAAATGTGAATGTGATTATGCCACCTTTCATGATTTAACCATCATTGGCTTCAGTTGCTCTCAGCATAAAGCCTACACTCTTTTTTTTTTTTAAATTGTACTTTAGATGAAGGTTTACAGAGGAAACTAGTTTCTTGTTAAACAGTTAATACACATATTGTTTTGTGACATTGGTTGCCAACCCCATGACATGTCAACACTCTCCCCTTCTCAAACCTTGGGCTCCCCATTACCAGCTTTCCTGTCCCTCCTGCCTTCTTGTCCTTACCCCTGAGTTGGTGTGCCCATTTAGTCTCATTTTGTTTTATGGGCCTGTCTAATGTTTGGCTGAAGGATGAACCTCAGGAGTGACTTCATTATTGAGCTATAAGGGTTTCCGGGGACCATACTCTCAGGGTTTCTCCAGTCTCTGTCAGACCAGTAGTCTGGTCTTTTTTTTTTTTTTTTTTTGTGAGTTAGAAGTTTGTGCTACATTTTTCTCCAGCTCTGTCCGGGATCCTCTATTGTGATCCCTGTCAGAGCAGTCAGTGGTGGTAATCGGGCACCATCTAGTTGTACTGGACTCAGTCTGGTGGAGGCTGTGGTATTTGTGGTCTATGAGTCCTTTGGACTAATCTTTCCGTTGTGTCTTTGGTTTTCTTCATTCTCTCTTGCTCTAGACGGGGTGAGACCAGTGGAATATCTTAGATGGTCGCTCACAAGCTTTTAAGACTCCAGACGCTACTCACTAAAGTCTACACTATTAATCATAACATGACTTAGAATCTCTCCCATTCTGGGAGCTACTTACCTCTCTAGCATCACATCTTACTGATTCTTTATTTCCTAAATGTATGTACCGTGCTCTACATACGATATTTCCCTTTTCCCCTGTCTGCCTTACTCCTTGCCTGATAACACCTACTCATTCTTCATGTCTTAGCACAGGCTGGGAATTCTTCCCTATTGCTCCAAGTCTGAGTTTAGGTAAGTGAGGCCGAATGGCATGATTAAGAACATGGACTCTAATTAAGATGGCCTGGGATTGAATCTTGACTTTGCCACCTGCTGTGTGACCCTGATCAAGTTACCTAACCTTTTTGCTCCTCAGGTCATCATTGGTAAAATGGAGCTATTAACAGTACCTGCCTCTTAGAGTTATTTGAGGAGTACATGAGTTACAAATCTGTAAAGCACTTAATCGGTAAAGCACTTATAAAAGTACCAAACACAGAGTAAATCCCAAGTGAATATTAGCAATGATTATTTTCCTATGTGCTGTTTCCCAACCATATGGCACTAAAAATTTATTGTAATTGCTGTTTTGCGCGTCTACATTCCATACTGTGAGGGCATAGGCTTCTAACTTGTTCACTGTAATATCTCCCGTACTTAGTGCAAAAGAGCATTCACTGAGCAGACTTCTAAGTACTAAATACATATTAATGCATACAATCACCACAAGGTAGCTACTCTTATGATCCCATTTTACAGATGAGGAAACTATGACATGGAAAGTGATGTAATTTGCTCTTGTTGGTCACACAGTTAATAAGGGAGATCAGGATTTTACCCCGTCCAGTCTGACTCCAAAGCTCATGTTCGTAACCACTACCCTCTACCATATAGAAGGTACCACAAATCAGTATGTATTGACTAAATGGCTGGTTGAATGTCTGTGGAATTTTATTAGCAAGCTTCTTGTGTCTCACTGGTCCCAACTTGGGCTAGTCTTTCAGGATAAGAATAGACATAATCATCATTATAGCCTTCATTCCATGGTTCCCTTTTCTTCTCAAACAATTCTCTGTCCCACTGAAGTTCAATAAAACAGTCCTTATCTAATTTAGAGTTGGTTGGGCTGGTGTAGCAAAACGAGGAGTGAACAATGGACATAGCTCTTACATAGGAAGAAAACAGTTTCTTTGGAGATTGGATCTTAAAAATTAAATACAAATCTTTCTTTTATATTCTGGTCTCTTACCTCATAAGATGCATTTATAATTTCTAAATCTTAGTGAATCATAAAGTTTCCAATTTATTTTTAATCTATAATCAAAAACAATAAAATTATTTACTGGTTATTTTGAACTTTATTTGTGCAGTAATTTCAAACTTAGAGAAAAATTTCAAGAATAGCACAAGAGGACAAAGAACTGTACACATTTGACCAAGATTCGTCAACGTGTAAGAAAACTCACTAATCACTTAAAACTTTTTTTTTCCTTCTACAGATTTTTATTAGAAATGGTGCTTGCTAGCTAGCATGAGATAGGCAATGAGATCTAGTTTAACACAAAGTATATAGTTACACATTTATCTTACATGTTCTATATCAATTTTTCATGGTACTTCATAATTAAAAAAAACAAACCGAACTGTTGCCATCGAGTTGATTGCAACTCATAGTGACCCTAAGAACCCCTATTTCAGGCGTTTCATCACGTGGAAATTTTGAGAAATAGTGTCTCCTGTGGGAACTTTCACAAGAAATATTAAAATAAGCAGCATCTTTTCCTGGACCTTTATCTCGGGGTAATTTTCCCTAAAGCAATACATTGTTCCAGCGCTGGCCTTTCTATTAAAATTATTGATTGAAAAATTCCCAGTTGCAGGAGTTAATTAGCCACTGTCTTACTATTCTCACTCTGTCGATAGAGCGGAGAGGGAATGAGTTTTGGAGTCAGACTGACCTGGACTTGAATTACGACTATGTCACTTACTAGAGGTAGGACTTGCTTCTCTACGCCTAGGACCAGTGTCATCACCAGGATTGGTGTCACCCAGTGCGGTAACTCATGACGTCACCCCTCTCAATGCTAATTGCCATGATATTGTAGCTAAAACACCAGAAAATTTGACCAAATCAGCAACTATAAAAACACCAGCAGCAATGAAAACAACGGCGTGTGCTTGTAGCCCATGCAGACGAAACCACATGATTTGAAGCGTCATTGTAATTGGATAATAATGACCGCTCTGGCTGGAGAGCTTTAGAAGGTTCAAAAAGTAAATTAGCATAGCCTTGTAGGTATGTTGATACGTGTAAGCTGGGTGGGCTTATCAAAATTTTTTTTGTTGTTATAAGCAACTACAGAGATATTTTTATAAAAAATAATAAATTTCTGCTTAAATACTGCACAAAAGTTTTATAGACAGTCATTTTGGTGACACCGCCTCTGACAGTGTTACCCAGTGCAGTTCGCATCCCCTGCACCCCCAGTGACACCACTGCCCGGGACTTCTTATTTGTAAAATAGCCAATCACACAGGGTTGCTGCAAGGATAACACAAGATCATGTAAGCAAAGTGCCTGGCACCTTGTAAGTGCTCAGTAAACATTTAGTGATTAAACGATCTATACTTGGTGGAGTCCCTACGTGGTGCAAATGGTTATCATGGTCGGCTGCTAACTGAAAAGTTGGAAGTTCGAGTCCACCCGGATGAGCCTTAGAAGAAAGGCCTGGCAATTTGCTTCCAAAAAATCAGCCATTGAAAACCCTATGGATCACAGTTCTACTATGACACACATGGGGTCACTATGAGTCAAAATGGACTCAAAGGCAGCTGAATGGACAGACGACATTGTTGTGCATCTAGGAAGGGCAGGAAGATCAGAGGGAGCGTAAGCCAACATGCCTTAAAAAGTTGTATTTGATTTTTTCACTTTGAATTTTCTGGCATTTCCCTACCTTTTCCCTTTTCTCCCATCCCATTTCTGCAATTTTACTTGTCTTTCTTCATGATTTATCTCCACCTCCCTCCCCACCCCCATGTGTTTTATTTTCCATCCACCCTTTATCCTAAGGCTATTTGGTGCCCTAGAGGGAGCCCAGCATGAGGATTTGGCCGAGTAGTCTCCCATTTCCCTCCCCAGATGAAACACAGATTCTGACTTGGAGACCAGGCTCAGTTTCTTCAGCTCCAGGAGACCTGGGTGGGGGTTGGGGGAGTAAGGAACTGGTCTGTTGCTATTTAGAATCAGCAGCCTAGGCCTGACTCCAAGAGCAAGAATCACTTTTTAAAATCTCCTCCTCATCCTAGCTCACTGTGTGTGCGTGTATGTGTGTGTGCACGCATATGTAGAGAAAGGGAGAGGAAGGAGAGGGAATGTTTCACAGTACTATTTTCTTGATTTGTCTTAATTAAAGCTCTTTTGTAGAAAATAGAAACCCACTTAAACTTGCTCTAGAAAAAGTGGATTTGTTAAAAGTATTCAAGAGATTCTTGGAGAGGCCAATTTCATAAATTACAGCTGAGCTTCACTGAGACCTGGAAAAGCCATTAGACAAAAAAATCTCTCTGTGTCTGGGGCTCCGAAGTTTCTCATTTTTCTGTGGTGCGGTGCATTTCTTAATATGGCCCTTCTAGCCATAGTCTTTTGTAACTTCCACCAAATTAC
The DNA here is from genome assembly GCF_000243295.1 of Trichechus manatus latirostris. NCBI lineage: Eukaryota > Metazoa > Chordata > Mammalia > Sirenia > Trichechidae > Trichechus > Trichechus manatus. Next base: position 7,552,511 of record NW_004443954.1, read on the forward strand.
TGGGTGGGACTATGCATATGAGGAGCTTGTAGCCACCAAGGGGATTGGATAGCTTGCTAATAATGTAAATGAGGTGCATGGAAGCCTGTGTGGGCGGGACCATGCAAATAAGGTATATGGAACCCTAATGAGGGGATTGGTCAGTTTTGCCATCCCGTTAGGCTTAAAATGAGTCATCCCAGAGGTGAACAAGGGAACCTGGCTGGCACTAAGAAGAAGAGATGGGGACAGAGTGTGCCCTTTGGACTTGGGATCCCTGAACTGAGACCCATTTAGACCCAGATTTATGAAAGGAACTAAAGAGCTTTGTAATACTTGCCCGAGCAGGCAGAGAGTGGGCCAAGTACCCAAAGGCCAGAGAGAGGCCTGCCTATAGGCACAGCTGAGAAGAGGTTGTCCTGATTGAAGAATTGTATCTTGAGTGTTCCTGAACTGAATTGTAACCTGTTACTTCCCTAATAAACCCCATAGTCATGAGTATTGTCTATGAGTTGTGTGGCCACTGCAAAGAATTATTGAAACCAGCAGAGAAGTAGAGTGCACCATGGGAGAGACAGATGGTGTCAGAATTGGTAAAAAGGGCTGGTGAGAGGAGGCATGTCTGACCTCTGCCTCATGATGGTGATAATGTTTCATTCCCCTTGTGAAGTTAGAGAAGGTCAGATGCCCCGCTATGTCATTTTTACAACGTCTCTTAGAAATTTTTTTAAAATAATATTTTACTGTGTTTTAGGTGAAAGTTTAAACAGCAAATTTGGTTCCTGTTTAACAATTTTTATACAAATTGTTCCATGACATTGGTTATAATTTTCACATTGTGTCAACATTCTTATTGTTTCCATTCAGTTTGTTCTGTTTCCATTGATCTAGCTTCCCTTCCCCTCCTGCCTTCTCATCTTTGCTTTTGGGTAAATGTTGACCATTTGGTCTCATACAGTTGAGTGCTTAAGGGAGCACATTACTCACGAGTGATATTGTTTATTTTATAAGCTAATCTATTATTTGACTGAAAGGTGACCTCCAGAAATAGCTTTAGTTCCAAGTTCAAAGGGTATCTTAGCACAGTAGTCTCGGGAGTTCCTCTAGTCTCTATTGGTCCAGTAGGTCTGGCCTTTTTTAGGGATTTGAATTTCTTCTACATTTTTCTCCCATTCTGTCCGGGACCTTCTATTGTGTCCTTGGTCAGAACGGTCAGTAGTGGTAGCTGTGAACCATCTAGTTCTTCTGGTGTCAGGTTAGAAGAGACCATGGTTTGTGTGAGCTGTTAACCCTGTGGACTAGTTTCTTCTTTGAGCCTTTGGTTTCCTTCATTCTCTTTTGCTCCATACGAGTAGAGACCAACAGTTATATCTTAGATGGCTGTTTGCAAGCTTTTAAGACCCCAGATGCTACTCAACCTCTTTGTGTTTTTTTATTCAACCAAAGTTTATTGAGCGTCTCTTATCTACCAGGCAATGTTCTAGTTATTGGTGATACAATAAAGTGCAAGACAGTCCCTGTGCACAAGGAGCCTAGAGGCTTCTGTCGTTAGTTGCCGTCGCGTTGATCCCGACTCGTTGCGACCCCGTGTGTTTCAGAGTAGAACTGTGCTCCATAGGGTTTTCAAGGCTGTGGTCTTTCAGCAGCAGATCGCCAGGCCTCACTTCTGAGGTGCCTCTGGGTGGGTCTGAACCCCTAAACTTTTGGCTAGTTGTCAAATGCTTAACCGTTTATGCCACCCAGAAGCTTCTAGAGAGTGAGGAAGAGTTAAAAAAAAAAAGCAGATAAATATATAACATAAAGACAAGTTGTTCTGAGTTGCTATGAATAAAAATAAAAACACGGAAATGGAAAAGAGAGAGACTAGGGTGGTATATTAAATAGGAATGCCAGGAAAGACGTCTCTGAAGCAGAGAACTGAATGAAGTAAGGGAGACAAACATGATCATCTGGGGGCACTTTCCAAATAGAGGGTACAGCAAGTGCAAAGGTAATACTTTACTTGGTGTGTTTGTTAAACAGCAAAAAGGTCAGTGTGGACTGGATGAGAGTGTACAAGAGAAAGGGCATGAGCTTAGAGAGATAGGTGGGAGCCAGATCATTCTAGGCCTTCCTGGCCAGGATGGCCATGAGCAGGGAAAAGACAGGAGTCTGGCTGCTCAGCAGAGAATAATCTGTAGAGGGGCAAGAGTGGAAACAGGGACGGCGGTTAGGACCCTATTACAGTAGAACAAGTGGAAGTTGGTAGTCTTGGACTAAAATGGTATTGGTCAAGGCAATGTGAAGATATAGTCTTTGAAATGGGGATGTATTTTGAAGATAGAACTAATAGGATTTGCTGATGTGTTGGACATGAAATGTAAAAGAAAGAGAGGAATCAAAGATGGCCAAAAGTTTTTTATCCAAGCAACTAATTGGAGTTGTGATTTACCAAAATGGGAATCTGGATGGGAAGAGCTGGTTTGAGAGGGAAAACCAAGAGCTCAGTTTTGCATGTGTTAAAATATTTGTTTCATAAACTGCCCCTGCTTACTAATTGGGTTGTGCTCCTCTATAACTTTGCCTTGCTTGATTGAGGCTTTGGCTTACTATGGCCCCAACTCTGGTCTTAACTCTAGGAATCCAGCACTATCTTATTAAACCCTTTGTGTTCTTTAGTTTAAATTAAAGAGAAAGACAGTGAATTTCTTCTGGATTGGTTCTTGTTGGTCCAGTGTCTGTTTCTGTGCAACCCTTGGTGGGGCATGGGACACATGGCACCAGGGCGCCTCCATTCTGGGGCTGTGGGCAGGACAGGCTGAGCTAAAAGGCATATTTGGGTGTATTAGGCAAAGTGTTGACATGTCTACTGCTGGACTTAAAAGAGGCGTGGAAGTTTTTGGAGGTAGGGAAAAAGTGATAGAGGAGGGTGTTTGTGTGCTTGTAAACTGGGTGGGGCCTACTGTTTCATTGCTCTGTGTCTTAGTCATCTAGTGCTGCTATAACAGAAATACCACAAGTGGATGGCTTTAACAAACAGAAATTTATTCTTTCACAGTCTAAGAGGCTAAAAGTCTGAACTCAGGGTACCAGCTCCAGGGTGAGGCTTTCTCTCTTTGTTGGCTCTGGGAGAAGGTCCTTGTCATCAATCTTCCCCTGGTCTAGGAGTTTCTCAGTGCAGGGACCCTGGGTCCAAAGGACATGCTCTGCTCCTGGCTCTGCTTTCTTGCTGGTAGGAGGTCCCTCTGTCTCTCTGTTCATTTCTCTGTTTTCTATCTCAAAAGAGATTGACTCAAGATACAATCTTATCTTGTAGATTGAGTCCTGCCTCATTAATATAACTGCCTCTAATCCTGACTCATTAACATCATTGATTTAGGGTTTACAACCCACAGGAAAATCGTATCAGATAACAAAATGGTGGACAATCACAATACTGTGAAGCATGGCCTAGCCAAGTTGACACACATTTTTGGGGGGACACAATTTAATCCATAACACTTCTGCTTAGATCTATAAAAAGGAGGGCAGTGAATATACTGTAAAACTGTGGTTCTTACACCACGTTTCTATAGAATAACCAGTGTTCCATGTTATATCTAAAGTCAATTTAATGGTCTTTTTGCTGTATATCATGTTTGAGTTCTTTTTTTTTTACCACATGCTTGTATTACTTATTCTTTTTTATATCGAAAAAAGAAAACAAAAGAAAAACCAACCATAAAAGAAAGAAAGAAAAAAAAAAAACAGAACAAATAAAAACCAGTAAATTCTGCTTAGAGAATTTATTGGGAAAAAAAAAAAAAAATCAACCAAATCAAGAAAGACCACCACTATAGTTATTAGTAGATGGAACAATGATTTGTAACTTTGATGCTAATATTAGGTTTGTTTCAGAAGATGATATTTCAAAATTGCATTGAACATATGGATGCAAAGTTACAGTTTCAGCTATTATTTGGATGTCTGTTGTATGAAATATCAGATTCAGAAACCTCCAAACATTTTTGGAATAAATAATTGGCATTGCAAAAGGAAATGGACTTTTCTACCTTTTTTTTTTATATTGACTTAGGAAATAAAAATATAGGTGGATTTGGAGAAACTGTAGAGATTTGCCAATCTAACAATTTGAATTATGTGAAACATAACTCAAGTATTTTGGACGTATTATCAGGAGGTACCAGTTCCTGGAGAAGGACATCACACTTGGTAAAGTACAAGGTTAGTGAAAGAGAGGAAGACCCTCAACAAGATGGACTGACACAGTGACTGCAGCAGTGGTCTCAAACATAGCAAGGATTGTGGGGATGGCTCAGGACCAGGCAATGTTTCATTCTTTTGTACATGGGATTGCTATGAGTTGGAACTGACTGGACCAGCTAATAATAACAGGGTTTCTTGGTGGGTGTCTCAGTCATCTAGTGCTGCTCTAACAGAAGTACCACAAGTGGATGGTTTTAACAGAGAGAAATTTATTGTCTTCACAGTCCAGTAGGCTACAAGTCCAAAATCAGGGCATCAGCTCCAGGAGAAGGCTTTCTCTCTCTGTCGGCTCTGGAGGAAAGTCCATGTCATCAGTCTTCCTTTGGTCTGGGAGTTTCTCTGCGTAGGAACCTCAGGTCTAAAGGATGCGCTCTGCTCCCAGCACTGCTTTCTTGGTGGTATGAGGTTCCCATATGTCTCTGCTCGCTTCTCTCTTTTATATCTCAAAAGAGATTGCATTAAGACACTGATCTTGTCAACCTCATCACACTGATAGAATTTACAACACATGAGGAGATCACATATAATCTCATCATAGTGGTAGAGTTTGCAACACATAAGGACATCACATCAGATAACACAATCATACAATACTAGGAATCATGACCTAGCCAAGTTGCTACACACATCTTTTGGGGGACACAATTCAATCCATGACAGTGGGCAAGTATATTTTAAAGTCTACTTAAATGTATATCCATTATTCATTGTTGTACCTCAGACTGTCACTTAAAGCCAATTCACTTTAATTGAAAAATGACTGTATCATTTGATCATGAGTTTTTCTGTTTACCTCAGATCAGGAGGAATAAATTAGAAGAACTAATGCCATACTGAAGATTGGTAATCTGACTACAATGAAAAAGTGGCATGAGAAAACTTGCTAGCAAAGGGCAGAGATGGAAAAATTAAGAATAAGGAGGAGAAGAATTCAGAAAACAAGTAAATCTGTGAGTGTTAAGCTCAGGTTTCAAATTTAATGTACAGCAGTAGCCCCTGAGGTTATCACCATATTAATCATGGTACAGTGATCATAAATGCATCATAACAACCAGTGCTACTGACCTTTTATTAACCCTGTGCTAAGTGCTTTACATGTTTTATCTTAATTCTCCTAACAGTCTTAAACGGTGGATACTTTTATTATCTTCATCTTACAGATGAGAAAACTGAGGCTTTAAAAGTTTTGTAAGTTGTTCAGGATCACACAGCTTATCCCTTGATCATTCCACTCTACTGACAGTACAACATATTCATGCCAATAACACCGAAGAAAAAGGTTTATCTTCAATATATTTTGCTTAAAAGGGTAGGGGAGTGGGTGGTACTTTTTTTAAACAAACATTTTCATTGAGGTGTAATTTACATACTATGAAATTCACCTATTGTATGTGTACCGTTAAATGATTTTTAGTAAATTGATACAGTGTGCAGCCATCAGCACAGTCCAGCCCTAGAATAGTTCCATCACACCGAACACTTCTCTCCTGCTCATCTGCAATCACCCCCAACAGCAAGCAACCACTTGTCTGCTTTCTTTTTTATAGATTTTCCCCTTTCTAGAAATTCCGTAATAGTCAATAGATACATACATTATATAATATGTATCTGGCTTCTTTTTCTTGAGGTTCATTCATGCTGTTGCAAGTATAGCAGTTTCTTCCTTTTTCGGCTGCAGAATATTCCATTTTATGGATATACCACATTTTGTTCATACACTTGCCAGTCGATGGACATTGGGAATTGTTTCCAGCTTTTTACTCGGTGCTGCTGTGAACATTCATGTACAGGTCTTTGTGTGGAGGTAGTACTTTTGCAACCCAGATATTGTAGGGAATTCCACGATTACAATGTCTTTGGATCAAAACTATTAAAAGATTTAAGCTAGCTGCGCTGCATCTGGGCGCTGAGGGGGCTGGGAGGAAGTGTGTAAGTGAAGGGGAGGGGTGAGACAGAGAGGGTTCAGAGGAGTGGGATACAAATCCCTTGACATCCTGAACCCCTCAATAACCTTCCCAAGTCTCTATTTTCTCTTGGTTTCACTCCTTTTTTTTTTTTTAATTAACTCTTCTTTTATTGTTATAAAAATATGTATAACACATTTACCAATTTAACATTTTTCACATGTGCAATTTAGTGACATCAATTACGTTAATGTTGTACAACCATTACCAATATTGGTTGGCTTTGTTTTTTTTTTTTTTTAAGCGGGACATTTATTGAGTGACCAAGCGTTGAAATCCTTAAGATGAACAGGATGCTGCGCTAGCTGCCCTCTTGGGTTGACCTGTTGTTCCTTCACGGGATCCATGCCTTAGTCTGTGGTACACAATTTTTAGAAGTCTCCTTTGACCAGTACTGGTGGTATTTTATCTTTTAGCCTTGGTACTCCAGTTTTACTTTTCTCTGTGCTTGGCAGGGTGGCCATATTTACCATAGGTTGACTTCTGAACACAACATCTGTGTCTAATTGCAACACTTTCCAAATAACGTTCCCTCTGTCATCTTGCTTCTCTGGCCAAGACCAAAGGGCTCGCTCCTTTTTCAAATCCAGTTTAGATTCTTTATCTTGCCAGAATTGTCAGCCTCTTGCATCTTCCCACTATACCCTCCTGCAACAACTGAGAAGTCAATTTAACCATACTGCCTACAGGGCCTGGCTATAGTGCTGCCTAGATGGGCTGCCCTCCCCTTACTGTCTGGTAAACCAAAAAAATTAAACCAGTTGCCTTGAGTCAATTCTGACTCATGGTGACGCCGTGGGTGCCAGAGTAGAACGGTGCCCCATAGGGTTTTTGATGGCTGATTTTTCAGAAGGAGATCACCTCTGGGTGGACTCCAACCACCAACCTTTCAGTTAGCTGTCAATTATTTAACTGTTAAAAAAACCAAAAACCAAACCCACTGCCATCGAGTCCATTCTGACCCATAGTGACCCTATCGGCTAGAGTAGAACTGCCCCATAGGGTTTCCAAGGAGCAGCTGGTGGATTTGAACTACTGACCTTTTGGTGAGCAGCTGAATGCTTAACCACTGTGTCACTAGGGCTCCATTTAACTGTTAGGGTGCTCTGATTCATCAAAATTCAGCTTCCCGACCACAGCAACTCGAAAGATTAGATAGGAAACTTAAGGGGCAGTGAGTTTATGTTAATGGGTGAAGAACAGCTCAGAAAAGAAGGGTGAGAAGGGTTGCACAACTCAAAGAATATAATCAATGTCACTGAATTGTACATGTAGAAATTGTTGAATTGGTGTATTTTCTGCTGTGTAAATTCTCAACAACAAAAATAAAATAAATAATACAAAAAAAAGCTTAAAAAGATTCAGCTTCGATGATAGGGAACACAGAATAGAGTAAGGATATTGTTGATGTGTTGTGAGATTGTTAACCATTGTCATAGGGCAACATTTGTAGTAACTGTCAAATGGGAGACTATTTTGTCCTG
>NW_004443954.1:7560466-7580637 GCF_000243295.1 Trichechus manatus latirostris
AAAAAAAAAAAAAAAAAAAGATTCAGCTTCCCTGACCACCTTTTTACATTAGTGGTTTTAAGGACCCATCAGTTGTCTTATATCTTTGTACAGCAATAGTCATCAGTTGCCTATCATCGATCCGTCTATTGGATATAGAACCCTTATCTATATCCATATCTATATACCTATAACTGTATCTGTATACCTACATCTCGATTTATTTTGTTAACATGTCTAACTGCTCTCAGTAGACCTGACCTTAGCAGCAGAGGAATTTTGGTCTTGGTGATTTATGTATCCTTAGCATTTAGCACAGTAAGTACTCCTTAAATGTTTGTGTAGTGAACAAAAGAATAGCAAATGAATGAATACATAATGAATGAATAGTCTAGGAAGAAAGGGAAAGGTGGTCCCACTGCAGATCCACCAAGATAAGGGACAGCGTTTCTCAATTGTGGCACTGCAACACACACTGGTGTGTATAGTAACTTGTAAAGTCATTCACAAACATTTTGTTTTTTAATATACCCAAATTAGCAAATGTCTTGCTTAAAAAAATCAGAACAGATCTGAGATAATCCCTACAATAATAGCATTCTACTAATTTGCTTTCCAGTATGCTTTCGTGGGTGGGAGTAAAAAGGGTAAAGTTATAAGTGGCCAACCAAGACTGGTGCCTAACGCTAGGGATGCTCAGACATGCGCTATGAATGTGGACAGCATCTGATAGGTGTCACTTTGGAAGAGAGGATGAAATTGTGGAGCTAGGGAAAAAATGATGGAGTAGCCTGTCAGCTGCTGACTCTAGAACCTCCTACCCGTCATGTGAATGAAAGAGAGGCAGCCATGTCCAGGAAGCATGAGAAGGGTGGTGTTTTTCCAAGACTTTCTTCTTTGGCATGAAATCAGGAGACTGGCATCATGTTTTCTTTTCTCTGAAAGTGGAAAGCATTGGGTGACTGGTATGGCATGTTTTTCTGGATGTGAAATGAGATTCCTCAAAAGAGGGACTGGGACCCTCTTGGAAAATATGTATCATAAGGCTTACAAATTTAGAAAGATTTCCATCCAAAATGATTAAAAGTTTGGATGATGGAAGCTCCTGTGACCTGGAAAATTCATTTGTGCTTTGCTTCTTTACAGCTTGAGTGCAAAGACAATTTCTACCCATTCCTCTTAAAGTTTAATTATTAGAAAATTGATCACATGTCAAAAAGTGACAGATTAATTGCACCAGCAACCCAAATGTGTAAGAGTCTGGCATCTGCTGACCAAGTGGTGCTTGTGTGTTTGGCTCAAGAGGAACTGACCAGGTTTACAGACATCTATTATTCAGGCTGTTTAGTAACTAATAGGTGGCTTGGCTCATCAGGATGCCTGGGGGGCGTAGGATGATTCAAAAGCGAAATCCAAAGATGACAATGTTTCCTTTATTTATTTAAATGTAAATCTCATCTATGTGAGATTTCTTTACACATCTGAATTAAAATATATAATATTAACATTCTGTCAAACACAGTCATTTGTATCATCATTCTAAGTAGGTAAAATAGATACTATGTAATAATAATAACAGCTAACACATCAAAGGCCCCCTTTTATTCTCGAAAGTATCCTGGTTTCGATGATAAAGATACATGATCACCCAGCTCACTGAGCATTTTGTACTAGGCACTCTTCTCAGTGCTTTGTATATACTCGGTTATATGTAGTCTCAGTCCCATATATCATAAGACCATACCTTCAAATTTGAGGACAACTAACTGTTCAGCATTAGCTAGAACACTATTGTGCATGCCACTGATGAACTCTGCTTCACATTTTCATCAGTCAGGAGTATAATGGTGCAGGGAAAATCTAATAATAAGGGTAAGCAATGGTAATGGGTTGTTATGGATTAATCACAAGCGTATATAAAGCAGAGCATATAAATTTTGGACCTAATCATCACTGTTTGGAAGTGTTCCGTGTCCTTGCAGAGAAGATGAATGAGCATTCAGAGAAAACTGACTTTTCTCCTCCTTAATGACGTTTCTTTTCATTAAAGATGAGTTTATCACTGGTAATCACCTTCTTTCCTTTAAGCAGGCATGCGGAGAATCACACAACTAGAGAAAAAAATACTAAAATCTTACTACAGTAAAACGGAAATGATTGGTTCTTTCACATTTCGCTCCCTTGTACCATGGAGATTAAATTTTTTTAAGTCTGTGACAACTCTGTGAATATACTAAAAACCATTGAATTGTGCACTTTAAAAGGGCAAATTTTGTGGTATGTGAGTTATATCTCAATAAAGCTATTATAAAACAATTTTACGTAACTTCCCCCACTGGAGTTTATAATCTCAAAAACAAAAAAAAAGCACTGATACATATATTATAGAACAAAAGGTATATGTAACTATACCACTTTCCATTTGATGCAGTTTATACATTATTGCATGCTTCTGTACCATGATTTTACTTGAGTGGGAATTACAGACTATGGGAATTTGTGTTAGTCATCTAGTGCTGCTGTAACAGAAATACCACAAGTGGATGGCTTCAGCAAACAGAAGTTTATTCTCTCACAGTCTAGGAGGTTAGAAGTCTGAATTCAGGGCATCAGCTCCAGGGGAAGCATTTCTCTCTCTGTCGGCTTTGGAGGAAGGTCCTTGTGATCAATATTCCCCTGGACTAGGAGCTTCTCAGGTGCACGGACCCCATCCAAAGGACATGCTCTGCTCCTGGCGCTGCTGTCGTCTTGATGGTATGAGGTCCCCATGTCTCTTTGCTTACTTCTCTCTTTTATATCTCAAAAGAGATTGATTTAAGATACAACCTAATCTTGTAGATTGAATCCTCCCTCATTAGCATAACTGCTGCTAATCTCACCTCATTAACATCATGGAGGTAGGATTTACAACACATAGGAAAATCACATCAGATGACAAAATGGTGGACAATCACACAATACTGGGAATCATGGCCTAGCCGAGTTGACAGATATTACTTGGGAGACACAATTCAATCCATAACAGAATTGCATGTTCTTTTTTTTCCCCCTGGAATTGTATTTTCTGTAAACCAAAACCAAACCCATTGCTGTCAAGTTGATTCCAACTCATAGCGACCCAATAATAGGACAGCGTAGAACTGCCCCATAGGGCTTCCAAGGCTGTAAATCTTTATGGAAGCAGATAGCTACATCTTTCTCCCGCAGAGTGGCTGGTGGGTTCAAACAGCCAACCTTTTAGTTAGCAGCTGAGTGCTTAACCACTGTGCGTCCAGGGCTCCTTGTATGTTCTATAAACAGACTGAATTATGCTTCAGTAGGATTGATTATAATGTCACTTAAGCCATGGTTTATCATTTAACGTATACCACAAATGTGCCGGATACAAAGCGTGGGATCTGGCCTACTAACACCCTGATTTGAGCATTAGTATTTTTAAAATCGTCCCAGGTGATTTCCATGTGCAGCCAAGGTAGAGAGCTACAGGTCTCCACGAGGTTGGCTTAGGTCAGTGCACTGAATGACTAGACTCTTCTTCCAATTGGATATGCCAGAAGGACTCTTCCTACTGGAAAGCCACCTTGTTTATGTAAAGGTATCCACGATACTGATAAGTACTAACTTGGGATGTGCTCAGAACACACTAAGTGGACATAAAATAAGAGGACGAGGCCACTGGGGGGGTTGAAAGTATGAATAAAAAAAATCAAAATAAGAAAAAAAGAGGTGAGGAAGAAAATGAGAACCTAGAGCCCTTTCAATTGTTCTTACATTAGAAAGGCCATTAAGAGTCTAATTCAGTGTCCGCATTTTACTCAGGAAGGCAAGAGATTAGAAGTTAAGGAATGCGTCTAACATCGCACAACTAATTAGCAATAAAACCTCGAATAGACTCCAGCATTCTAGTCCTGATACAGGGCTACCACTTGTCCCTCTGCTTGCTCGATGGGCCCAGGCTGTGAACCAAAACAGCCTGGCCTGGCAGGATGGGAGGCGCTCCTTCCCGCCCAAATCATCAGCTGCTAAATAACTTTATACTTACAGAACACCCCCCTCAAAAAAAAAAAAAAAAAACCAAACCAGTTGCCATCTCACACACATAGGGTTGCCATGAATGGATTCTGACTCCTGGCGACCCCATGTGTGTCAGAGCAGAATTGTGTTCCATAGGGATTTCAATGGCTGGTTTTTCAAAAGCAGACTGACAAGCCTTTCTTTCAAGGCACCTGTGGGTGGACTCGAAACTCTGACCTTTCAGCCTAGCACTTAACTGTTTGTCCCTTTTCCCCGCAGGGACTCCTATACTTAAAGAAAAGCTGTAGAAATAGTATAGATAATTCCTACAGACCCCCCTACCTTCCCTAATGTTAGCGTCTTACACAGTCGTGGTACAATGACCAAAGCCAGGGAATTAACATGGGTACTATGCTGTTGTGCGCCTTGGAGTCGATTCCGACTCACAGCAACCCTACAGGACAGAGTAGAACTGCCCCATAAGGTTTCCTAGGCTGTAATCGCCAGGTCTTTTTTCCCTCAGAGCCACTGGTGGGTTCGAACCACAGGCCTTGCCTAACCATTGGGCCACCAGGGCTCCTGGCACTATGCTATAGCCTTTTTAAAATGAAGAAACTGGGTACTAGAGAGGGTAAGCAACCTGCCGAGAGGCACACAACCAGTAAGTGGCAGGAACTGGGTAACATTTAAGGACGTAAGTCCCCAGTCCCCTTGTTTCATCTGAAATCCACTTTCTTTTAAGACATGTTTCGAGAGTGAGGGCTTCGTACAGGCATCACCTTGTCCTGCCGACACGACTGATGCAGGACAGTAGACAATGCTGGCAGCAGCGCCTCACCTGCTGTCTCCGGAAACAGTGGCTGAGACCCGCGCCAGCCTCACAGGCGTGTGACCTGTGCGGTTGTAAGGCGCTCCCGTCTCGGAAGAGTCCCACACTTGGTGTAATGTTCTTCTGCTTTTGCTGTTTTCAAGTTCTGAATAGTTTTATCTTTGAACTTGGGTTTTGTAAGTAAAGTCTTATGCGACAATGGAGCATGCATGGGGGCAGCAGCGATAAACCAGGCGGCAGGGCAGGGACTCAGGCCTGCGGGCAGGGCGGCAGCCTAAGCGATTGGTCTGGCGGCCCAGCGCACATGCGCATCTCAGCGCCATTCAGGCGGTGGAGCTAGGACCTGGGTCCAGGTTAGTGGTGACGGTGCCGGCAGCGGGGACAGTGGTGGCAGCGGACATAGGGCTGGGGGAGAGAAGATGGGCTCCCTACATCAATGCCTGGGGCCCTTCTTTGCTGCACCTGCACAAATATTATCTCTCCAAACTGCCAGTTCCCACACAGTAAACTTGGTGAGTAAATTATTACATAATAAAGGTTGTACAAATGGACATTGTGATAAGCAAATCAGGGAGTTATTAGAATTCATCAATGAGTTTAGAATCTCTAATTTTGAAAACTGCTGCAACATGGCAAAGCAAAGATTCACTGGCTTAGAAATAGAAACTAAATTTAAAGATTGTCACGTTCAACAGAAAAGAGCACTATTTTCACATGAAGCTTCGGATGAACCAATTATTCATGAGGAAACAACAACAAAAAAAAAACAAACTCATTGTGGTGGAGTCAATTCCGACTCATAGCAGCGCTATAGGACAGAGTAGAACTGCCCCATAGGGTTGCAAAGGAGCGGCTGGTGGATTTGAACTGCCGACCTTTTGGTTAGCGGCGGAAGGCTAAAGCACTGAGCCACCGGGGCCCCCATTCATGAGGAAGACAGTTTAAAAATTAATTCTTCTTTGTAATTGAAGATTCAGTGATAGAGTGCATAAACAGCCGTTTTGAATTATGTACAAATCATGAAGCCACTTTTACCAAAGATTATTCATTTAACTTTTGGTTATTATGATTTGCTCCAATTTAAGTTAACCTACAGGTTGTGGTCTTTTTTAGTCTAACCAATTACCATTAAAGAACTGACCGGAAGATCCAAGGGAGTGGATAAGCAAAGCATTTGCCCTAGTTTTTCCCGAGTGCCTCTCATGATAAAAGTTAGCCTGTTTTTTGCTGTAATTTATCACTTTATTGAGAGGATAAGATATTTAGCATTCAAAGGATTAAATATTAAGGCTCAGTAGTTGCAGTCGGTTAAATGGTGGCCCTCCAAAGATATGTCTGCGTTCTCATCCCCAGAACCTATGAATGTGAACTTATTTGGCAAAAAAAGGTCTTTGCAGATGTAATTAAGTTAGGGATTTTGGGATGAGGTAATCCTGGATTATCTGGATTGCCTTAGATTGAATGACAAATGTCTCCGAAGAGGAAAAGACATAGAGGAGAAGGCCACGTGAAGACAGGTAGAGACTGAAGTGATGCAGCCATGGATGGAGGAATGCCAGCAGCCACCAGAAGCTGGAAGACGCAAGGAAGGATTCTCCCTGAGAACTGCCGGAGGAAGGAGCATGGCCTTGCCAACACCTTGACTTCAGATTTCTGGCCTGTAGAACTGTGATGGAATACATACCTGTTGTTTAAGCCACCAAGTTTGTGATAATTTGTTACGGCAGCCCTGGAAAGTAATCCAGTGGTCTCCTGGAGAATAGTGATGCCGAACCTCAGTGTTTATAAGCTCGTTATGAAGACTTATTAACTCTGTTATTTATGGAGATGACATTATAGCTGCCTCTTTCAGAACTGTCCTGTGGCTTCTTGATCTTGCCACCAACATCATCTAACACCCAGAAGCCGACTCTCTCTGCCTTTTTCCCCCAAACTACTGATCTACACAGGGCATCACCACAGTTAATACCCAAGGTGGCTTATTAGTAAGACAACTACCTAATTTACTATTCCAACATCTGAAAACATAAATCTAATGAAGGATGATTTTTACCCAAATGAACGTCAGGGAGGTAATTACCACTGTGATTTTGGGGTGAAGTACTGTGCATTGTTTCCTCAAGGTATTCTCTTTATTAGCAGAAGAGATTCCAGGCTTTTGAACAGCTTGTTAAGAGAGAAAAATAATCTTTCTCGTCAAGCTGCCAGCCATACCTTTTCTTTTGAATTATCCGTTTGATTTTTTTTAAACCATTTTAATGCTTAAACAACCACATTCTCTATCCTTTTTTTTTTTTTATTGTACTTTTAGGTGAAGGTTTACAGAACACTTTCTCATTACACAGTCAGTACGTATATTGTTTTATGACATTGGTTAACAAACCACAACATGTCAATACTCTCCCTTCTTGAACTTGGAAGACCTTTTTTCTTTTTTGGTGAAAATATACATAGCCAAAGCTACACCATTTCAAAAATTTCTACATGTACAATTCGGTGACATTGATTATATTCTTTCAGTTGTGCTGCTATTCTCACTATCCTTTTCCAAATTATTCCAGCACCATTATCTTGAACTCACTGCACCTTAGGCTTCCCATGAAACCTTTTGAGTTGCTGTTGTCAATTCGATCTCACATAGATAATTTTTTTTATGTATCTTAGATGAAGGTTTACGGAACAAATAGTTTCTCATTAAACAGTACAAATATTGCCTTATGACAATGGTTAACAACCCCACGACATGTCAACATTGCCCTTTCTCAACCTTGGGTTCCCTATCACCAGCTTACCTGTCCCCTCCTGCCTTCTAGTCCTTGTCCCTGGACTGCTGTTTTAGTTCCATTTGTTTTATGGGGCTGTCCAATCCCCGGATGAATGGTGAACCTCCGGAATGACTTCACCGCTGAGCTAAAAGGGTGTCTGAGGGCCATGCTTTCGGGGTTTCTCCAGTCTCTGTCAGGCCAGTAAATCTGGTCTGTTTTTTTGTGTGTTAGAATTTTGTTCTACATCCTTCTCCAGCTGTGTCCAGGACCCTCTGTTGTGATCCCGGTCAGAGCAGTCAGTGGTGGTAGCTGGGCACCATCTAGCTATACTGGACTCAGTCTGGTGGAGGCCTTGGTAGCCAGGGTCAAATTCTCTATTGTTTACAAAAAAAAAAAAAAAAACCACAAAAACTCAGAGAGCTAAGCATCTTAAAGGAAAGCATTAATTTTCCTTAATAGTGTTTTTACCTCAGACTTAATGCTGTAATTTGAGTCGGATAGCATCTCCATTCTCTGAAATCCTGAAGGCAACTGCAAAGTCTCTTGCAGATGGTTCTCCTTCTGATCGTATCTCATCCTCTGTTTGTTACCACTATCCTAACATGGATTGAAAGGAAACAATTTTTGAGCAGTTCCAAGGAACAGCCAAGAAATCTATTCTGATTGTTTTAAGACAACTTAATCTCATCTAAGTTATAGACCTTGCTTCATCTTGAGTTTGTATTCAGTTACTTCTCTGAGAGAAGGGAAAGCACTTTGAAATCAAATGCCATTTATTTATACTTTTTAGATAATTTATAAAAGTTCTCTGCCTAAATTAGCTAGTGCTGCTATAACAGAAATACCACAAGTGGATGGCTTTAACAAAGAGAAGTTTATTTCCTCACAGTAAAGTAGGCTCAAAGTCCAAATTCAGGGCATCAGCTCCAGGGGAAGGCTTTCTCCCTCTGTTGGCCTTCTCGTCAGTGTTCCTCCAGACTAGGGGCTTCTCCCCACAGTGACCCCGGCTCCAAAGGATGCGCTCTGTTCCCAGCACTGCTTTCTTGGTGGTATGAGGTCCCCAACTCTATGCTTGCTTCCATTTCCTTTTATCTCTTGTAGGATAAAAGGTGGTGCAGGCCATACTCCAGGAAAACTCCCTTTACGTTGGATCAGGGATGTGACCTTAGTAAGGGTGTTACAATCCCACCTTAATCCTCTTTAGCATAAAATTGCAATCACAAAATGGAGGACAACCACACAATACTGGGAATCATGGCCCAGCCAAATTGATACACACATTTTGTTGGGGGACATAATTCAATCCATGACATACTCCCATTGTGATTTTTTTCCATCCTATTTATAAATTAGTGTGAGTCACTGAGAAATGCTATGTAATTCCCATTAATAATGGATCTGAAGCATAGAGTCTGGAATCCCCTCACAAAAGTGGGTAGTGAAATGTTTTCAGATAAATGACATTTCATGACAATGCCACAAGAAAAAGGACCCTTTATGGGATAAAAAATATAACTTTTAGTTTTATCAGAAATTATAATTCTGGAACATACCTAGAAGCATGACTACTAGATTTTAAAATAATTTGGGGCTTATTTTAGAGTAATCCTCAGATCTACATTTATATTAAACAATTTATCTTCTAAATGTTCACTAGTAGGATTAACGAAATTTATCTTCTTTTTATAAAGATATTTATTGTCTTTTTCCATTTATTGTCTTTCCTATTTAATTCTTAACAAAGCAATGTGCCTTCACCAGAATCATAATATAATATAATTTATTTAAATCCTATATATGAAATTAAATATGACTCTGTATATGGTGGCTCTGGTAGTGCAGTGGTTAAGTGCTTGACTGCTAACCAAAAGGTTGATGGTTGGAATCCACCAGTTCCTTCATGGGAGAAAGATGTTGCAGGCTACTTTGGTGAAGATTGCAGCCTTGGAAACTTGTAGGGCAGTAATACTCTGTCCTGTTGTGTCATTATGAGTCAGAATTGACTCGATGGCAACGGGCTTGGTTTAGATACATGGTTCTCCATTTATACCTTAACATATGATTGTGTTAGCATAGAAGTCAATCACATATTTTTTTTTAATATGGATAAATGCTCTCATTGGTTATGTTGTTGTTGTTAGGTGTCGTCAAGTTGGTTCCGACTCATAGTGACCATAAGACCCTTTTTGCTGACCTTATACTTTATTAAGCATGACGTTCTGCTCCAGGGACTCGTCCCTTCTGATAACACCTCCAAAGTACATGAGATGAAGTCTCCCCATCCTCACTTCTAAGGAGCATTCTGGCTGTACTTCTTCCAAAACAGATTTGTTTGTTCTTCTGCCAGTTCATGGTATATTCAATATTCTTCGCCAACACCATATTTCAAAGATATTACCTCTTCCTTTGTCTTTCTTATTCATTGTCTAGCTTTTGCATGCATGTGAAGCAATTGAAAATACCATGGCTTAGGTCAGGCTCACCTTAGTCCTCAAAGTGACAACTTTGCTTTTTAACACTTTAAAGAGGTCTTTTGCAGATTTGGCTAAAGCTATACGTTGCTTGATTTCTTGACTGCTGCTTCCATGGGCATCGATTATGGATCCAAGTAGAATGAAATCCTTGACAACTTTAATCTTTTCTCCATTTCTCGTGATGTTGCTTATTGGTCCAGTTGTGAGGATTTTTGTTTTCTTTATGTTGAGGTATAGTCCATACTGAAGGCTGTGATCTTTGATCTTCATCAGTAAGGGCTTCAAGTTCTCTTGGCTTTCAGCAAACAGGGTTGTGTTACCTGCATATCACAGGGGCTTTCAGCAAACAGGGTTGTGTTATCTGCATATCACAGGTTGTTAATGAGTCTTCCTCCAATCCTGATGCCATGGTCTGGCTTCTCGGATTATTTGCTTAGCATACAGGTTGAATAAATATGATGAAAGGATACAACCCTGACACACACCTTTCCTGACTTTAAACCACACATTATCCTCTTGTTCAGTTTGAACGACTGCCTCTTGGTCTATGCACAGTTTCCTCTAGAACACAATCAAGTGTTCTGGAATTCCCATTCTTCACAATGCTACCCATAATTTATTATGATTCACACAGTTGAATGCTTTTGCATAGTCAGGAAGACACAGATACACATCTTTCTGGTATTTGCTGCTTTCAGCCAAGATCCATCTGATATCAGCAATGATATCCCTACTTCCACATCCTCTTCTGAATCTGGCTTGAATTTCTGGCAGTTCCCTGTCCATGTACTTGAATTATCTTCCACAAAATTTTACTTGTGTGTAATATTAATGATATTGTTAGATAATTTCTGCATTCTATTGGATCACCTTTCTTTGGAATGAGCACAGATATGGATCTCTTCTAGTCGGTTGGCCAGGTAGCTGTCTTCCAAATTTCTTGGCATAGACAGGTGAGCACTTCAAGTGTTGCATTCATTTGTTGAAACATCTCAATTGCTCGTCCATCAATTCCTGGAACCTTGTTTTTCACCAATGCCGTTAGTGCAGCTTGACCTCTTCCTTCAATACCATCAGTTCTTGATCATATGCTACCTCCTGAAATGATTAGACATTGACCAATTCTTTTTGGTACAGTGACTCTGTGTATTCCTTCCATCTTCTTTTGATGTTTCCTTTGTCATTCAATATTTTGCCCATAGAATCCTTCAATATTGCAACTTGAGTCTTGAATTTTTTCTTCAGTTCTTTCAGCTTGAAAAATGCCAAGCGTGTTCTTCTCTTTTGGTCTTCTAACTCTAGATCTGTGTACATTTCATTATAATACTTTATTTTGTCTTCCTGAGCCACCCTTTGAAACCTTCTGTTCACCTCTTTTACATCATCATTTCTTTTATTCACTTTAGCTACTCTACTTTCAAGAACAAGTTTCAGAGTCTCTTCTAATACCTATTTTGGTCTTTTATTTCTTCCCTGTCTTTTTAATGACCTCTTGCTTTCTTCATGTATGGTCCTTGATGTCATCCCACAACTCGTCTGGTCTTCGGGCATTAGTGTTCAATGTGTCAAATCTATTCTTGAGACGGTCTCTAAATTCAGGTGGGATACACTCAAAATCGTACTTTGGGACTTGTGAACTTGTTTTAATTTTCTTCAGCTTCAACTTGAACTTGAGCTTTATGAGCAATTGATGGTCTGTTCTACAGTTGACCCATGGCCTTGTTCTGACTGATGATATTGAGCTTTTCCATCTCCTCTTTCCATAGGTGTAGTTGATTTGATTCCTGTGTATTCCATTTGGCAAGGTCCACATGTATAGTCACCGTGTATGTTGTTGAAAAGAGGTATTTGCAATGAAGAAGTCGCTGGTCTTGCAAAATTCTATCATGTGATCTCCAAAGTCGTTTCTGTCACCAAAGCCATATTTCCAGCTACCTATCCTCTTCTTCATTTCCAACTTTCGCATGTCAATCACCAGTAATTATCAATGCATCTTGATTGCATGCTTGATCAATTTCAGACTGCAGAAGTTGGTAAAAATCTCCAATTTCCTCATCTTTGGCATTAGTGGTTGGTGCATAAATTTGAATAATAGTCTTATTAACTGATCTTCCTTGTAGGCGTATGGATATTATTTTTATCACTGAGAGCGTTGTTCTTCAGGATAGACCTTGAAATGTTCTTTTTGATGATGAATGTGATGCCATTCCTCTTCAATTTGTCATTCCCAGCATACTAGACCATATAATTATCTGATTCAAAGTGGCTAGTACCAGCCCATTTCAGCTCACTAATGCCTAGGATATCAATCTTTATGCATTCCATTTCATTTTTGATGACTTCCAATTTTCTGGATCCCTGGTAGCTTAGTGGTTAAGAACTTGGCTGCTAACCAAAAGGTTGGCAGTTCGAATCCACCAGATGCTCCTTGGAAATCCTCTGGGGCAGTTCTACTGTGTCCTATAGTGTTGCTACGACTCTGAATCAACTCGATAGCAACAGGTTTACAGGTCCAATTTTCCTAGATTCATACTTTGTACATTCCACATTCCAGTTATTAATGTATGCTTGCAGCTGTTTCTTCTCATTTTGAGTTGTGCCATACCAGCAAATGAGGGTCCCCAATGCTTTACTCCATCCATGTCATTAAGATCGAGTTTACTTTGAGGAGGCAGCTCTTCCCCAGTCATATTTTGAGTGCCTTCCAACCTGAGGGGCTCATCATCTGGCACTGTATCAGACAATGTTCTGCCGCTGTTTGTATGGTTTTCACTGGCCAGTTTTTTCAGAAGTAGACCGCCAGGTCCTTCTTCCTTGTCTGTCTTAGTGTTGAAGCTCCGATGAAACCTATCCTTCATGGGTGACCCTGCCAGTATTTAAAATACCGGTGGCATAGCTTCCAGCATCATAGCAACACACAAGCCACCAGAGTATGAGAAACTGACAGACGAGTGTTGGGATTGGTTATAGAGCAGTGTTCTATTTTAAAAAACAAAGTTCAGTAGAGTTATTGTGCTGTTTATCTCCCATTGCTCCTTCAGATCTACTTTCCACTATTTTTCTTCCTGCTCTGTGCCATGAGTGGGTGATGCCCATGGACTGCATCAGTGGGCGCCCTGCTCTCTGGCTTCCATTTGGGTTTGGCCAGTTGGGAACTCCAGTAGGAAGGGAGTGAGGTTGCCTATCTATTCCCCTGCCTTCCTCCCTGTGTAGTGCTTTGGGTTGTGTGCATCACTCTCCTGAAGGCTCAACTTCTATCTGATGCCTCTCACTGTAGTATTATTGCTGCACAGCAATATTTTCACAATCTTAACACAAAACACATTCATTACCTCACAATTTCTGTGGCTCAAGAATCCAAGGCCACAGTTTAACTAAATCCTCTGCAAGGCTGAAATTAAGGGCTATGGATTGAATTGTGCTCTCCAAAAGGATATGCTGGGCAACCAATGTCACAAAACAATTTATGTATAAATTGTTGAATGAGAAGCTTATTTGCACTGTAAGCTCTCACCTAAAGCATAATAAAAAACAACAACAACAAAAAATATGCTTAACTCCTAACCTAGTACCTGTGAATGTGATCTTGTCTGGAAATAGGGTCTTTGACGATGTTATTATTTAGGTTAACATGATGTCATACTGGTGTAGGGTGGGTCCTAATCCTCTATGAGTGGTGTCCTTATGAAAGAGGAGAAGAGACAGAGAGACAGACAGAGGAAAAATGCCATGTAACCACAGGAGCAAATGCAGCTGCAAACCAAGGAATGCCAAGGACAGAGCTTGGAGAGAGGCATGGAGCAGTTTCTCTCTCAGAGGTCTCAGAAGGCATCAACGTGGCTGATACACTAATTTGGACTCCTGGTCTCCAAAACTGTGAGACGATAAATTTCTTTTCTTAGAAGCCATCCAATATGTGGTATTTTGTTACAGCACTCCTAGGAAACTAACATACAAGGTGTCAGCTAGGGCTGCAGTCTCATCTCAGGGCTTCACTGGGGGAAGGATCTGCTTGTTTGCAGGCTGTCAGACTGAGGCCATCGCTTTCTTGCTAGCTGTTGGCCAGAGACTGCCCTCCATTCCTGGCCATGTGTCTCTGCCCATAGGGCAGCTCACAAAAAGGCAGCTTGTTTTTTCAAATCCAGGATGGGAAAGAGTCTCCTAGCAAGATGAGCATTACAATCTTGTATAACGTAATCACAGCAATGACATCCTCTCACCTTGGCCATATTCTGTTGGTTATCAGCAAGTCATACAAACTAAACCCAAAACCCATTGCCATAGAGTCAATTCTGACTCATAGTGACCCTATAGAACAGAGTAGAACTGCCCCACAGGATTTCCAAGGAGTGGCTGGTGGATTCGAACTGCTGACCTTTTGGATAACAGCTGAACGCTTAACCACTACAACATCAGGACTCCCAGTATGTCATAGGTCCTACAATACCCAAGGGGAAAAAATTTCACAAGAGCATGAGTACCAGGAGGTGGGGGATAATTGGAGACTATATTAGTCTGTCCACAGCACTCCATAAAGCTACTCTTTCTGGATTCCAGTAATAGCTCCCTCTCCCTGTCCCTTTATCACCTCCCTCCTTGTTTTTCCTTAACTCTTCCCTCAGCTTTGTACCTAGTCCCTTTATTCAGTGCTCTTTAATGACCCCATAGACTGTTATCTCCTTTCCTCCACCAAGTGTTCTTCAATGGGCATGGATATAAAAAAGAGGGTACTTCAAAGAAAACATGATAAATGAATGTTTCTTATCCTTTAACTTCTAAACATTGAAATATGCTGTATTCTCTTGAAAGTGAAAAAGAAAGATTGTTTTGATTTGCACATGTCAAGTTGTTTGACAGATCCTCTAAGTCTGGTTAAAACCATCAGATTAGAGATGTGTATTCTTTGATTTAGTTGGGGTCTAAAACATCCTTTCTCTCTCCTGTTAGGCTTGAAACACTAACACAATTTTTAAATATTTTACTTCAGATTTTTGTGCCAATTGTAGTAACTATAAAACACTCTGGATTCTAACATAGGAATAGAAATTGTCTTCAAATGTCCATGGCTACCTGGAAAAAAAAATCGTATTGGCTCCAATAATCTGTGAAAATAATATTTTTACAGAGGTTCTTACATTTTTTTGTGTGTGCCATTCCTACTCAGAATGTTTTAAAATGCATGATGCAATATATTGCAAATGAGATCACACCACACACCCAACACAATGGCTAAAAGTAGAAACTAACAATATCGATGTTGTCAAGGATTTGAATTAACTGGAATTCTCATCCATGACTAGTGGGAGTTTAAAACACTACAACCACTTTGGAAAACTGGCAGTTTCTAATAAAGTTAAACATATACCTATTTTATGAGCCAGCAATGCCATTCCTAGGTATATGCCCAAGAGAAATAAGTGCATATGTCCACAAACAGATTTATACCCCAGTGTTCATAGCAGCTTTATTCATAATAGCCCTAAACTAAAATACACGTAAATGTGTGTTTACAAAAAAATGAGAAAGTAAATTTTGATGTATCTATATATTGGAATAGTACACAACCTTAATAAATTAAAAAAAAAAACTAGTGATACAACAACATGAGTGAATCTCAAAAACGTGTTAAAAATATCAGACACTATATATATATACTATACATACTAAGTATATAATATACATACTATGTGTTTCCATATATGTGCAGTGCAAGAACAGGCAAAATTAACCTGTGGTGATAGAAAGTAGACTAGCGGTTGCTGCAGAGGTGGTTATTGACAGGAAGGTACACAGAGAAACTTTCTGGTGTGATAACAATGTTCTATATCTTGAACTATTTGTTGCTGTTGCGTCGACTCTGACTCATAGTGACCCTATAGGACAGAACAGAACTGCTCTGTAGGGTTTCCAAGGAGTGGCTGGTGGATTTGAACCGATGACCTTTTGGTTAGCAGCTGAGTTCTTAACTACTGCGCCACCAGGGCTCCATACCTTGAACTAGATAGTGAACGATTATAAGGGTATGTACATATGTAAAAATTCACTGAGCTAACCTCTAAGATTTGTGTACTGTAAGTAAATTATACCTCAATAAAAAACATATAAAATTACCCAAAAAACCCAGTTCTATTGAAATAGTTATTAAAATATTAAAAATGTTGGATATATTAATATATTGGTTGCTTTATTAATGTATTGAATAACAAGATTTAGCAGTGGATCCAATAACTACAGTCATTTTTAAGTAGTGATGAGTATAAATTACATTTCTGGATATATGAGACAGTGGTAATATAATATAAAAATCTGTGGTTTCTCTTGGTGACAGGTCTCAGGGGCTGATCATCCTCCTGTCATTTGTTGCCCATATTGTCACTAAAGGAAATGCTGAATTTCAATGACAAATTAGTGAAACGAAAGGGAATTTTTTATTCTGTCCAAGTTTATGGACTTCTGATTTTAACCATAGACTGTTTGAATATAATTGTATTTAATATAACTGGTTTCTT
This sequence comes from Trichechus manatus latirostris, assembly GCF_000243295.1. Lineage (NCBI taxonomy): Eukaryota > Metazoa > Chordata > Mammalia > Sirenia > Trichechidae > Trichechus > Trichechus manatus. The sequence continues at coordinate 7,577,037 of NW_004443954.1, forward strand.
TGTAATGTTGTATGTTTTACTTTATTTTGAGAAGGAGGTCCATAGGCTTTACTCCCAAAGGGATTCAGGGCAAGAAGAGGCTTGAGCGTATTTCTGTGAGCATATCCATATGCTCCATATCCATATCCATATCCATAGTGGTGGGCACGGGAGCTGGGGGAGGGTGTGTTTGTGGAGCTCTGCTGACAGTCATTGTTGGTGACACCGAAGAAAACCAAAAACTCCAACTAGACCATCTGAACTTTAGATAACCCCATTCTGAAGCATCAGGTCCCCGAGAGAATGCCAAGAGAAAACCTGCTGCTTTTTTCCTCTCTCCAGCTTCTTTGGACTCTAGAACAGTAAAAACATCATCCTGCATATCCTTATTAGGCAGCAGTTTTTCTAGAAGAATAAAGCTCCATAATGTACTCATTTCAATAGCATACCTAAATTAATTTGTCATTATTGGATTAAGAAACATAATTAAACAAATTACAAAATAATATAAATAAAAACAACAACAGGTGGTTTGGATAAAATCAGTAGATGAGACCTTATTAACTCGCCTGGACATTTTATCCTTCAGCTTGCTGTGACAACAAGTTGGAAATGAACACTTCGGGGGAAAAAATCTGACCAAAGAGTATATCAGGATCTATACTTTCTTCTATAATATTTTCTTTTCTTTTTCCAGAATAGGAATAAGTAGCTACTCTCCCTTGTTACACCGACGAAAAACTCATTTAACAAACCACTTTTCAGTTATGAGTGAATTCACAAATCCCTGCACAGCATTATGAAGCTATTGCATAACATGTTTAATGACTTTTTAAAATTTGCTCCTACTGCTGCCTGGTTAAGTGATCTCTACCTCTTTCCTCTAACTTGTTTTCTGTTCGATATGATATAGATTTCTCATTACCATCAATGTAATGGAGCAGGATTATGAGAAAGGATGGTTTCAGAACTGTGCACGATAGTTCAACAACTGTTGCAGATAACCTCCCCCCTACCCCTGGAAGAAAAGCCCCCCTCCATCCACACACACATACAATAGAAAGCCAGTTTCTTAATTCACAATGAGAAATACAGCTGTCACAACTGCTAGATTCCATGTTAATTACAGCATTGACTCTCTGTAGGCAAATGTACATAGCAAACCAACGACAGTGGTTGTTGCTGTCCGGTTGGCTCCGACTCATGGCAGCCTTATGTATAAGAGAAGGAAGTGTTACCTGGTCCTGCAGCATCTTAGTATGTATGAGTCCATTGTTGTGGCCACTGCGTATGTTGAATGCCTTCCAGCCTTGGGGGCTCATCTTCCAACACTATGGCAGACAATTTTCTGTTATAATCCCTAAGGTTTTCATGAGCTAAGTTTTGAAAGTAGATCACCAGACCTTTCTTCCTAGTCTGTCTTTGTCTGGAAGCTCCTCTGAAACCTGTCCACCTTGGGTGACACTGCTGGTATTTGAAATCTGGTGGCATAGCTTTCAGCATCACAGCAACACGCAGGCCCCCACAGTGTGACAAACTGACAGACGGGTGGAAGACTACAACTAGAAGGCTGTGTGGGGAGCGTCTAATCGGGGGGGGGGGTGTCAGGTGAATGATCTCGCTGGCTGGTGTGTCCAGGAAGCTTCCATCCTGTGAGACCTCCCCTTCCCTGCCGACCACGTACCCCTGTCCATGGGTCACTCTACTCTCTTCCTCGCCAGATTTATTTTCAGCTTTAATTTAGGAAAGTGCTTTCTACTATAATTTTCAAATGTACATATATAAATTTGAACCTTTTTTACATATGTTATTGGAAAAGATGTTATGTTCATCCCAACGCTTTCTAAGGTTAAAGTCTCTCATCTCTATTAAGTGGAGCGTGATGGCGCGAGGCAGTGCGGTGTAGTGTTCAATAGCTCAAGCTCTGGAGCCAGCCTGGCTGGGCCTGAAACCTGCTCTGTATTTTGTTAGCCACGTGACCTGGAGTGGAGCCCTGTGGCACAGTGGTTAAGCGTTCGGTTGCTAACCAAAACGCTGGCAGTTTGAATCCACCAGCCGCTGCTTGGAAACTCTATGGGGCAGTTCTACTCTGTCCCACGGGGTCGCTAGGAGTCGGAATCGACTCGACGGCAGTGGGTTTGGTTTTGGTGACCTGGAGCAAGATGCTTAACCTCTCTCTGCCTCAGTGTCCTCATCTGTAAAATGGAAAAGATAATTATAGTACTTACGTCATAGGATTGTTATAAGAATTGAATGAGATAATAGAGGTATAGTGCTTACTACTACTTGGCACATAGTGAACGATATATAAATGTTGGTCATTATTATTCCCCCAGATCAAGATTTTTTTGCCCTGCATAAGTATGCAATGGTGGAAAAAATTGGCAATAACTTAAATGCACAAAAATAGGGAAATGGTTAAATAAATTATAGTGTGTCTGTATGTTACAAGGCCATCTAAAATCATACTTCTAAATAATATTTATTTTTTATTGTGGTAAATATAACAAAGCATTTGCCAACTCAACAATTTTTTACATGTCTATTTCAGTGACGTTGATTGCATTTATCTTGTGCAATCACTACCAAGATCATTTTCCGAATTATTCCACCACCATTAGCAGAAGCTCAGTGCCCCCTGAGCAATGACTCCTCCTTCCTCCCTCCCTCCCACCTCTGGTAACCACTGATAAGCCTTGATCTCTATATATTCGCCTGTTTCCTGTAAGTGAGATCATACAGTCTTTGTCCTTTGTGACTGACATTTCACGCAGGTCAATGTTTTCAAGGTTCATCCATGTGGTAGTGTATCAAGACTTCATTTCTCTTTATGGCTGAGTAATATTCCATTGTGTGTACTGCATTTTGTTTATCCATTCAAGAATATTTATTTCTACTTCTTGGTATAATCAACTTTAGATAAAGAGGCCATATGTGTGGTATTGTTAGTCATAGGGAAAAACTGAAAAGAACCACATATCCAATAATAAGGGAATAGACAAACTGGTATGTCTATCCCAAATGCACAATGCAGCAGGTGGAGTGAATGAAATAGAGCTATGGTTACTGACTAGAAAAACAAAAAGCATAATTTGGAACAATAGGTATTTAGTCCTTGGACTTACTCTCTTTCAGTCTCGTGGCTTTAAGAATGATCTTTATGCGGACAATTCTTTTATTTACGTCTCAGCTTGGACCTCTTCCTTGCACCCAGACCCTTCTCAGCGTCTCCACTGGGAGGTCAAACGGACATCTCAAACTTCACATATCCAAAGGCAAACTCATGGTCTTTTTCCCTAACCTGCTCCCATGCCCTGTTCCCTGTTTCAGTTACCACCACTCCCGCTTTCGTTTGCCCCGACAAAAACAAACTAGCAAACAATCAGGCACGCAGGCAGGAACAAACACCTTGGCAGTGTTCTTCACCTTGTCTCTTACCCACATTGACTCTGTCAGCACAGCCAGCAGGCTCGACCTTACACATATATCTTTATTTCTTTTTTTAAATCTTTTCCCATACAAAAATTTATACATACATTGTTATGTGACCCTAATTGATCTCCCCATACTGTGACAGCACACTCCTCCTTTCCACCCGATTCCCCATGTCCATTCAACCAGC
>NW_004443954.1:7582284-7583340 GCF_000243295.1 Trichechus manatus latirostris
TATTTGTTGAATTAATGAATGAGTGACAAAATACCCTCTTATTTTTCATAATTATTTTAGATTGATTGTGTTATAAAAATAACAACAAAAGAATTAACAATTTTCCAGTATAATACCAATTGCTGGAGCTTTCCCCACTGTCCCTCTGTAAACTGCTCTTTGTTTTGCTATTTTACAGAACCTGTGCCACCTGCCCCTTCCCTCTGACTTCACCCCTGCCACATTCCCCATTGCTGACTCTATTCTGGCCACAGGAACCTGGTGGGTATTCCTTCAGCAGTCAGGCGTCTCCTCCTTGGGGTCTCCTCACGATGGTATTGCCTCTACCCCAATGCCTTTCCTCCCAGCACCCTCATCATGGGCTCCCTCACTCCTTCAGATCTTCACTCAACACTCTTTCCTTTTCACTGAGACCTTCCCCAGCCACCCAATCTCAGAATGCAAGCTGTTTCTCACCTCCCCCCAAGACTTTCCATCCTCCTCAGCTGTTTTCTTTTTCTCCTTAGCACTCCCTTGCCAGCCAACATACTCCATAGTAGTATGTGTCTACTGTCGTGCAGATTTGTCATTTAAATGTTGGTTTGGTCTGAGCCTTTACTCAAAAGGATTAATCTTTTTCAGATTCCTGGATCCCAGGTTGTGCTCTTTTCCAGAAGCCCATAATTTTACCTTCTATCTGTTACACAGACCCATTTTAAAAAAATAATAATACATGTAACAAAACATTTTAACCATTTTTAAGTGTACATCTTAGTGACATGGGCTATATTCACCATGCTGTGCAACAGTTAGCACTACCTGTTTCCAAATTTTTCATCACCTTTAACAAAAACTCTCTACCCCTAAGCAGTATCCCCTATGCCCCCATCCCCCTACCACTGGTAACCAGTAATGAACTTTGGTTTCTATGCATTTGCCTGTTCTGTATATTTCATATAAGTGGGATCATATAACATTTGTCCTTTTTTCTGTCTGACGTTTCATTCAGCACAGTTTTGACTACCCCTTTCTCTTTATCTTTCATTCCAAAAACATTTGAACTGTCATTAAATCCCA
>NW_004443954.1:7586114-7595838 GCF_000243295.1 Trichechus manatus latirostris
GTATTTTAGCACAGGGGCCCTTCAGTAGCAAAAGTTCTAAGAAAGTTTTCAATTATCACTATTTATACTAATATCACAAGAATTATACACATATAGTAGCAAGAGGTTTGTCTTCTCACAATAGCATTAATGCTTATCTGTATCCTCCTCAGACTGAAGGTGAATTTTTTGTGTGTGGACTGGTTGGATTCTGTGGACAGTTCTTGAAAAATAAATTGAATGAGTTCAACATACATAGCTCTAGTGTGTTCTCCAAAATGTATGCCTAATGGGGAGATAACCAAATATAACCCAGATGGCCAAGGTTAGGCTGGTTTCCATGTGCCCAGGGCATCATGGTTGTGACGGAGATTGAATATACAAATGGACAATGGTCAGACAGTATGTGACAGTAGAACTCTGCAGCAATCAGCCCAGAACAGTGAGTACTTGGTCAACGACTGACAACTTTTAATTCTTGCTCCCCTGTTCTATTTCCACCCCCCTTCCAACTGAGGGAAACCAGAGAATGCCAAATGTGCTCCCCTAACCAATCATGTGAGGCATTGGTGGTTCAGTGGTAGGATTCTTGCCTCTCATACTGGAGACCCGGGTTTGATTCCAGACCAGTGCACCTCGTGCAGCTACAAGCCTTCCGTCAGTGGAGGCTTGCATGCTGCTATGATGCTGAACAGGTTTCAGCGGAGCTCCTAGACTGAAATAGACGAGGAAGAAAAACCTGACAATCTGCTTCCAAAAATCAGCCAGTGAAAATCCTATGGGTCACAATGGTCCTATCTGCAACTAATCTTGGGGATGGCGCATGACCAGTCAGCATTGAGTTCCCTTGTGCGTGGGGTCACCATGAGTTGGGGCCAGCTGGCAGCAGCTAACAACAGCAACAGCTAATCACACAGGATGCCACACTTCTAGTGACTTGTCTCCAGCTTCCTCACGCCAACAGCCTGCAATCAAAGCACACCTGAAACCTTCCTTTTCTTTACTAAAGAGCTTTCTCACTCCCCTGACCGCCTTTGCGTCTCTGCCAAACGCACGTGATAAATAATCTCTGTTCTCATCGGGGTGGCCTTTGTTTATTTCCATAGCTGGGACCTGAATGTTAAGAAAATTAATCCACAAACAGTATTCTTTTCATTTGGGAGACTTGTAGGAGAGATTATTTTTAAAAGGACTTTTAAAAAACATTGTTATTGACAGTAGCAAGTCAGACTTGATCTAAAATTCTATTTCAAACTGAGTAGATCATTAATATGTTATCTCAATTTCCCCACCTGACTAATGAAAATTAGCATTCCTGGACTGATGGGTATTACTGTGGATTAAGAAAAGTATCCTATTATTTGATTTATATGTGCATTATTTATTTATATCCTGCCATCTTCCCAAAAGGAATTGAATCAGTTTATAGACTTACCTTTTAAATAGGTGAAGAAACTAGGAGGAAGGAATGATAAAATAATAAAATAAGTTGAAGCTGAGCAAGATTCGTACCCTAAACAGTGGTTGGAACATCCTGCTAAGAATAATAACAATAATGATAATGATCATAATAATTTATAGAATGCTTACTATCTGCCACAGTCTCTGTTCACTGCTTGACCCCCAATGCCTTGATCATCAAACGTATCCATGAGGGTTTCATTTTGAGATATTTGGGACCTCACCAAGGAGACACCAATTTAATGTAGTGACTTCAATCCCCAGGACCATTGTACAATAAATGAAATATTTAGTTTTTCAGAGTTCTTTGTTAGAACGCTCCTCAGCATAGGCTGATGGCATAACATCAGTGAAGGGGAGAAAATGACGTATCTGTACTTGCCCTTCTCTAAAGTGCAGGAGCCCCGGTGGCCTAATGATTAAGAGCTCGGCTTTGAACCAAAAGGTTGGCAGTTCGAATCCACCAGCCACTCCTTGGAAACCCTGTGGGGCAATTCTACTCTGTCCTGTAGGGTCTCTATGAGTTGGAATTGACTCGACGGCAATGGGTTAATGACTAATGATGTTTCTCATGTGTTTGTCAGCCACTTGTATGTCCTTGTTGGTTAAATGTCTGTTCAAGTCCTTTGCCCATTTTTTAATTGGGTTATTTGTCTTTTTGTTACTGAACCACTGCACCTTTCATTTCTGTCACACAGTGATGACTGGCATTTTTAATGATGATCCAGAAGGACACATAGAATATATCACATTCACTATAGTTCTGACATTGTGAGATTATAATCGTTTTCAATATTTGAAAATTAATACTCCAAGTATGATGAACATATATTAACCATTAATGAGGCTATTTGATAAATCAGAACACCTCATTCTTCAGCCTATCTCACTAAGTAACAGAGTTTATTACATAAATATCATGAAGGATTTGCATATAATAGTTTTGCATAGACTTTTTCTTTGGCCAGTCCTTATAACAACTAAAGCAATTTCAGCTGCTTGGAAAGGTTATTAATTGATCTCAGCTTAAGGTTTTCTGGAGCCCTGGTGGCACAGTGTTTAAGAGCTTGGCTGCTAACCAAAAGGTCAGCAGTTCAAATCCACCAGTTGCTTTCTGGAAACACTACAAGGCAGTTCTACTCTGACCTATAGGGTTGCTGTAGGGTCACTATGACTCAGAATCGACTTGATGGCAAGGGATTCAGTTTGGTTTGAGGTTTTACACCCTTGATTTTAAGTGTATGTGATAATAGCTGTAAAAATAATTGTAAAACAATTGGCTATTGTGCAATGCAATGCTAGAAGCTGTCTTTTCTAGTGGTGGGCTATTATTATGTACTTGTACTTGACCAAAAATTATGACTTAAATGGCCACATTTTCAAAGCTGTGCTCTCATTTATAGTTGTATACTTAATTTCCAGTTGACATATTAACAGACCAAGTAAAGGATCATATCAGCCTTTAGGAAAAGGATAAGGAATAATGAATGGGGTTGAGCCCAAATGAGAAAGTACAACAAAGTGAAAACTCTTTTTATTCTGAACCATCCAATTTACTCCTAAATTTGTACAATGCTGGGACCTCTTAACTTTGGCCATCATTGATTATCATCTACTCTATAGTCAGTTGTAAACATGATGAACAATGAGTTTTATTGGGTAAGAAACAAAGACAACTGTCACGGCCTTCATTTCCAACTCTAAAGGCCGCTGTGCCTTAACTTAGCCAGATGACCAGATGGGAAATGATTGCATTTTAGGCTAAGAAATGCAGTGCTACAATCTTTTGTTTTAGCTAAATCTTTAGAGATGAAGTAACGATCCATATTGGAAGGAAGCCATATGGTGCTTTTAGATCTGTCCACCTACCATTATGCAGTTTGGGCCCTGGGGTGCTGTTTTGATCCTTCATGCGCTTATTGCTTGGCTGACGACATTTGGGTCTTCAGCAGCTCTTGATCTGTACAATAGGAGAATTATTTTGTGCTGTATTTTTAACTTCTGAAAGTTCTGTTTAGATGCATAAATTATATGGAATGAGAATATGTTATTTGTTGATTTAAGAAAACTTACATTTTGTATTCTGCTGTTCAGAAGAGAATGGCAAGGTGTTATTTCTGATTTCTCTCGCTTCTGATCTCTATCTGTCTATATATATGTAAGTGGTTTTTGTTGCTAGTTACCATTGAGTTGATTCCAATTTATGGCGACCCGTAATTTATTAAATTTATTAAATTTATTCCAAATTTATGGCAGAGTAGACCTGCTCCATGGCATTTTTAAGACTGTGACCTTTCAGAACAAATTGCTGGGCCTGTCTTCTGAAGTGCCTCTGGGTAGATTCGAACAGACAACCTTTTGTTTAGTAGTCAAGCACTTAACCATTTGCGCTACCCAGTGACCATGTATAATATATATATATATGGAAACCCTGGTGGCTTAGTGGTTAAGAGCTACGGCTGCTAACCGAAAGGTCGGCAGTTCAAATCCACGAGGCGCTCCTCGGAAACCCTATGAGGCAGCTCTGCTCTGTCCTATAGGGTGGCTATGAGTTGGAATTGATTCGACGGCAATGGTTTTTTTTTTTAAATATTTATATCGAAACATATGCTTTTAAATATCCTTTCTCCATTTCATTACAGAGTTTTACATGCTCATTATTTGTGGATGAGGAAGGGTGAGTGTTGCACAGGATGAGTATTTCACAATAATACTTATCTTTTGTGACAAAGTTTGATAACAAAATTCGGACTCACTGCCACACTAACTTATTTTATATTGGCTTATTACATGGAGTATAAATCAGAAAAGGTTTAAGTGTTCAAGTGACTGCCAGTCCAACACTGGTAATCTATTGTAGAGGGGTCAAAAAAAATCACCTCCTTCCTCCAAATGAATCAGTCTACACTAAATAAATCATTTCTTGAATTTCATCGAGATTATACTCTTTTGATTTAGAAAACAAACTTTCTAATGAAAGAAATACCAACAGGTACATCAGTGAGATACATTTATGTAATGTCTCCTTCCAAAGAGAGATGCTTACCCACTGGGATTGAGGCTTATTAACCTTGGCCTAATTGTGGTCTTGAGCTGTCACTCATTTATTATTTATCTCCATACCCTCTAACCTGGTTCCCTATCCATTTTAAACAAACAAGACAGCCCTAAGGGCTCTCAAGCCACCTAAAATATAGGCATTCTTCCACTTAGTTGTTAGCTCTAGATGTTCTCCTGGTAAAAACAGGGCTGACCTGTGCAGGGCCAGCAGCAGAACTCTTTAGATAGATAAATACTTATTTTTGCATTCTTTAAGGTATCCAAGATTAAAAAGTTATTGGAAGGAGATTTCAGGGGTATAATTGTAGGCATTTGTCAGCAGAAGCTGGGGGTTTTCCAGGGCTTGTGTCCTTGGCTGTGTATCATAGCGGGGTCTTAGTCACGGCACTGTTTCTAGTGTCAACATGGAGAGTAATCTCACTGTATAAATTGAGCGCTAGGGCTGAACCCATCCTCTAAATTATGGCCACCTGATTTAAGACTAGCCCTCCGTGGTAAGTGGTCAATTATACACTATTTTCCTTATCTCCTTTTTGCCTGGAAGCCATTTCTGTTAGTAACCACAGTCTGTTTTCTCTTTCCTTTATCTCCACCTATGGGGACACTGGTCCAGTCATACCTCCCTTCTTGGTCTTAGTGGCAACAGCTACAGGCACATTCTCTTCACTGCCCTCAGGCTTCCCCTGTCCTCCAGACAGTGGTGGTGATGGGGGCGGGGGGGAGCTCTCTAATCCTCACCCTTTTCACCTCAGCCTCACTTTTGTTCTACTCAAGCAACAAAAGAAAGCCAGAGCTAGAAAGAAGCCTTCGAGATGACTTTTCAAGGTAACTTGAGCCCCGGTTTCTTAAACTTGCCGGAGGAGAAGAGACACCTGGGTGGGTAATGATTAAAATACAAGCCCCAGAGCAGTCCACCACAAGGAATCTCCAGGGTAAGCGCTGGGAACTTTATTTTTAATCAAGACTCCAGGTTACTTTTATCTCCTGGAGAGTTTGGGAAACAAAGTCTAGTCCTGTAGTTCTCAAATTTTAGCACGCCTTGGAATCCTCTGGAGGGCTTGTTAAGGTCCATATTGCTGGGTCCCATGGCTAGGGTTTCTGATTCAGTGGGTCTGGGGTGGGGCCTGAGAATCTGCATCTCTCACCAGTTCTCAGGTGATGCTGATGCTGCTGGTCTGGGACCCCACTTTGAGAACCACTGACTAATCCAGTGGCTTCATTTGAAACTGAGTTAATGACCACTGGTGAAGAGACATAACTGATAAGATAAGAAACAAATAACATCTGCTTCCAAACCTCCTGAACAAGTCCATATAAGTCTCTAAGTCTGCTTTTCTCAAGCTCTAGAGTTAGCCATAAATGTTGTTACTGTTGTTATTAGGTGCCATCAAGTCGGTTCCCACTCACAGTGACCCTATGTACAACACAACGAAACACTGCCTGGTCCCGCAATCACTGCTGTATTTGAGCCCATTGTTGCAGCCATTGTGTCAGTCCGTCTAGTTGAGGGTCTTCCTCTTTTTCACTGATCCTCTACTTTACCAAGCATGATGTCCTTCTCCAGGGACTGATCCCTCCTGATAATATGTCCAAAGTATATGAGATGAAGTCTTGCCATCTTTGCTTCTAAGGAGCATTCTAGATGTACTTCTTTCAAGACAGATTTGTTTGTTCTTCCAATAAATAAGCCATTTTTTATTCCTTTTTTAAAAAATTCTGGTAAATATATATGTAACAACACATTCGCCATTTCAGCATACTTAACATGTATAATTCAGTGACATTAATTAGATTTATCATGTTCTGCAACCATTGCCACTATCCATTTTCAAAAATTTCCGTCATCCTTAAGCAATAATTCCCCCCTTTCCCTTCCTATTCCTTTATTTTAAAATTTTTGTTTAATTTCATTTTTGCTTTCTATTCTTTTTTCATTACAAATTAGCAGAATGACTTAGGAAGTTGTGTCCCTAGCCAGAGAATCTCACAACTATTGTGACACAGTTTCTATGGGAAAAGATATTCCAAGTGGGCTTTGAACAAACTTTGGAACAGATCTTGCCCTGATGCCTGTATGTACAGTGTGTGTTTTGGTCGTTTTGTTACAGGCTGTGGAAATGGTACAAGAACTCAGCTAGTGACTGGAAGCAGAATGCATCAGCCCGCGTTCTGCTGATCAATTAGGCATTGATGTGCTCGCTCCTGTAAGTAGGTCTTTGGGGAGTAACTAAAAGGGGATCCAATACTTGGATGCTGTGCTACTTTGCAGATATTATGAGAGTTAATAAAACTCATTACCTCTTAGCTTCCTTTTGGCAACGGAGAAAATGCTAATTTACTTAGCATAGTCCTGTGTGTGTGTATACGGGTATGGATGTGCGCAATTAAAATAACTTTCATGGAAAACTATGCAGAGTGAAAACTGGTTACCACCGTTTATTGACAATTTTATTTGTTGACTCCTAGTTTCAGTGTATTATACCTTCTATGATGTCTGGCCTCTTGGAATATAAATGTCATTTAGAGAATTTATGGTAACCTAAATGTTTGCAGATAAACATTTTCATCCTTTGCCACATAATGAGACATGTTAGGATACACAGCTCTGGTTGGTAGGCAAGAGAGAGGAGAGGAAGAATTCCCCAAAATGTTAATTATTATTTCTTGGTGTAAAGTATGCAAATGTAACAAAAAGAAAATAATTAACGAAAGGAATGGGGCAAGTGTCCTTTTCAAGATCTCCTTAGATAGAAAAGTTCGAATTCATCACAGAGGAAGAAAAATGAGTATTGGAGATTCACCTTAATTAATGGCACAGATTGAGCTATGTTTTCAGTACTTTCTACAGAGTTTTTATGTAAATATTGTGTAAATTAAATAAATCTTCTAAAAGAGAATACAAATTTAAATTAAACTTGTAAGAACTAAGCAGAGGCCATCAGAATGAAAGAAAAAAGAATGCAGTAACACTGAAGTTCTGCTTTTTAAAACTGCTTCTGTTTTATATCTTCTTTCAAAAGATGTATAGACTGAGTTTTTATTGATGACTCTAAGCTTCAGCTTCGTACATTGTGTAGGAAAATAAATCAAAAATAGATTTTTCTGTCCAGCACAAGAGGGCATGGGGGTAAGATAGAGAGAAATGAATAAATATTTCCTAAGGGACAAACAGTAACTACAAAACTTTGCAGAATAGACCCACTGAAAGATGCATACTGCATACACAAAACTCAAACATTCCAGAAATAGGTGTAAACTTATATTCCTATAGAAAGTGAAATAAATCCTCCCCAAATCTTTTTTAAACAAGGTTAGCATTAGCATTCTCATTCTAATCAGAAAACTAAGGGAGGTTATGAACAAATGACTTGGCTGACTAAGTGTCCTGGACAATTCGTTGGAAATCATAACCACTAAATGTTGAGTTCATGACATGCCTTCCCAGGCTGTCTCCCTGTGGACTTATAAAAAGCTTTACTTTAAAACTACTGTGTTAAAGCTGCCTCAGTCTAAGAATAAAATTTGATGTTAGATTTTGGCATTCAATGGAATCTGCCAGGTAATCATTCTTTTAAAGGATAAATTACTGCACACAAATGCTTCGCTTCGCCTTTGTAGTCCTATTAATCCATTCACTGATGAATGTCTCATGAAGAAATAAAAAGGTCAGAATGGACTTTATGGCATAGAGACCCAATTAGTTAATAAATCTACAGATTGGGCTTGCATTTGGCTCTGTTTGGAAAGACCTGGCCCAAATTCCAAGACCTAATAAGTCTAATTAGTTATGTGTTAAAATAATTGCAGTTGCTGCAATGCAGTTATGGGTGATACTGAAGCTTTTTATTCATTTTTGGCAGATTTTAAAAACCTTTAGGGGTTTTCAGAGTTTTGCTTCTCATTGTAATCGTGCGAAGGTTGTTGCAGGGACTCGTGACTGACTTTGGTTCTTTGTGTTAGTGGGGTCTCTATTTAGGTTAAAACGAAGCACTTAGCCCATCTTTTAAACAATGAAAGGTAGTCACGCTCTAATACCTTAACCCGTGGAGCTTTTGTCTACTTGAGAGTATATTCTATAGGCTTTGCTTTCAATATTGATCTATGCAAATAAGAGAATCTTTTGTGAAGTAAATTTAGGAATGCAAATAAATATGCAAGAAAAAGAAGCAATTAAAAAATCTTTAATTTACAGGTAAGATAGGAAGCTTAGGGGGCAGTGAGTTTGTTAATGGTCGAGGAATAATTCGGAAAAGGAGGGTGAGAATGGTCGCATGGTTGCAGAACTTGAAGACTGTGATCAATGTTACTGACTTGTATATGTACAAATTGAATTGGTGTATGTTTTGCTGTGTATATTTTCAATAGCAACAACAAAAAAGAAGACAAATGATTTTTAAACATCTTGAACTTATTTACGAGTCCGTCAACTAGTAGAGCAATCCAGGATAAAAACAGAAGTGTGTGTGGGGTCGCCATGAGTCAGAATTGACTTGACAGCAACCAACAGCAACATGTGGAGTTATAGATACTCATTTATTAAGAGTCGCAAAGTATTTTTTACTTAAAAGAGCACCGTTCAAGCACTGAATTGTACTATTTGTATATTTGATTGAGAACAGGTAAACAGAGTTAAAAACCAAACATTTAGATAATTTATCCCCTTTTATATATTCACACACACCCATCATTTTTCTATCTCCTGAATATAATTAAGGTGTTCAGATATAGTCTAATCATTCACAATATATCTTTTTGTACTCTTATGTAAAGAGGCAAGATAAACATCATGTCTCAAATGTATAAGGGAAAATTTCGAGAAGGCTACTTTCTACTTTTGTCACCTTTGCAATCCTTGATCCTATGGTTAGGACAGTGGGGCAGGAATTTTAGCTGGTGCTTTGAGATAAGGCAAATCACCATGACATTTTCTCATGGGTGTGTCGGGAGGGAGTGAGTGGAACACTGAAAGCAGGCTTTGTTATTCCTTTCTTAGCTTTGTGCTGGGCCAAGGCCTTCTTCCTTTATCCCATCCCCCTTCAAGTTTACAATGGATGTATGACTTTGGGCGAGTAAATGAAGCTCTCGGTGTTTCAGTTTCTTCATCTGTAAAATGGGAATAATAAACAGAATGCTGTATCAGAGGATTGCTGTGAGGATTAGAGACTAATGCAAAATGCCCAGCATGGTGCTTGGCATCTAGCAAGTGCTTAATAGAAATAAGCTC
>NW_004443954.1:7596475-7598101 GCF_000243295.1 Trichechus manatus latirostris
TATTTGGTTTTGTGGGTGAGAAAACCCCAACATCAAAACAAGATATCTGCTATCAATTTCTCTGACAACACCTTATGATCTAGCTCCTATCTATTGCCCACCTTCCATGCCAAGCCAGCATACATCACTCCAGAAGAGTCCACTGACTTGACATTTCCTGAATGACCTGGGCTGCTTCCAGGCTCTGTGTATGTGCTCAGTCCAGTTTTGCAGGTTAGAATACTGCTAAAGTTCTTGATCGGCCTGGCCTTATTGACCTGGATAACTCTTCCTTTTCGCTGAAGACCCAGCTTAAATGTCCTGCTTAGATTCTCTCCACTCTCACCTCCAACTCCTCTTAATTATTTGACCCTTCTGTGTAATACCCAGAACACTTTGTAGAACTCGCCTGGTATATACTTACTTATCCCACTGTATTGTTATCCATAGTTTTCTGTTAGTCTGAACTTCTTAAAACTGAGAAGGCATTGCAGCAGAGTGGAAAAACCGTGGTCACGTACAGAGGCACACTGGGCTTATTAACTCTGTGACTTTAGGAAAAGTTGGCTCAACTTCCTCTTCTGTGAAATGGAGATGACAACACTGGTTTCATAGAATTGCTATAAAGACTGAGATAGCAAAACTGGTATTATTATTATTTCTCCCGAACCAATTTAGTTGGTCATAGTTCTCAATAAATGCTACATAAATTAATAGACCTATTAATTCTGTCTTTTCTCTCGGTGACAAGCAGAATGCAATGATAAGACTAAGACAACCAACCATGATTATGGGCATCCTATGGCTTATTGCTTCTACAGAAAATAGTATTGTTCCAAAAGAAGGCACAGTTGACCTTAAGTTGATGCTATTTAATGGACTATACAGAAACAATTCTAAACTGTATTTCTTTTCACACTACTTTGAAACTTGGAGAAACATGAATTTAGAATTAGAAAACTGTCTGGCCAAGTTTGGAAGGAAAGTTCTTAAATGGAACTAACATAATTCACAAACACATAGTCCGAGACTGCTTTATTTTACCCCAGGTGATGGGATAGAGAAATGAGAGCTTTGGGAGTTAACTTCCCATCAGGGACAGAGAGCAGGCAATAACTATTACTCTGTGGATGCCAAACAGACGTGCTCATGTCCGGGGAAATCTGGTGCACGTTAATGACATTGATTAGAACCCTTCTACCATGAAGCTATTACCAAAACAGGTCCAAATTGGAACATTGAATTTTCTTTACTCATATGTTATTTAAAAAAACAAAAACAAAAGGTATTTGAAGGTGTATACATATACCATATATAATAGTAAATAATATATAATGCATATTTTCTATCTTACAATTTTATAAATACTTGCAATGCTTTTCTTTCAAGTGGATTAGAATGCTTTGCTGAAATTCTCATACTTTACTGCCAAAGATCAACTATATTTTTAGTTTTTGTTCATATTCATGGAGGCCCAGTACATGCTGGCACTCAATAAATATTTCTCAAATACAGTTTTTGAATTAATAAAATGTGTAAATCATAGGAAGGAAAGAATTAAAAGAGAGAGCCACGACTGTGGCTTTTGGCACTATTAATTCTATTTAATTTACCTAGAGTATTGGCGAAGATTCTTCTGACTACAAG
>NW_004443954.1:7599243-7601061 GCF_000243295.1 Trichechus manatus latirostris
AAGATTATCTGATTTATTAGGGAAGTAATAGGCTACAACTCAGGATCAGGATCAACTTGGAAGTGACATGATACAGTTCATCATGTATCATGCAGCGACATGATACCTTCAATCAGGGTAACTTCCAACCAAGACAGCTGTCAGTTACTTCTCGGCTGTGCCTGCAGGCAGGCAACCTTTCTCTTAGCCATGCCAACCATTTCTCAGCATCTTGCACCATCTTCAGTGTTACACTTCTGTCTCTTCTGTGTCTAGGAGGTTCTCAGTGCAGAAACCCTGGGTCCAAAGGGTGCACTCCACTCCAGGCTCTTCTTGACGGTAGTGAGAGTCCCCTTCACCTCAGTGCAATTGGCCCTTGGTGTAAGCCTACTTCTTGTCAATCTCAAGTCATGACCTTCCCACCAGACCACAAACTGACCAATCCCTTTAGTAGGCCACAGTCACATAATTTGCATGGTAATCATCCAATTCCCGCAAGGTCACTTTATCCTATTGGGTGGTTTTACACATCTCATTTGCATAGTAGACTGACCAATCCCTGCAAGATGCATAAAATAGACCAATCACAGGGCAGGGTGTGTACCAACCAATTATTTTTGGCAGAATTATAAACCCAAGGCCAGAAAGGCCATATATAAAAGAAACCCATTATGCCACAGCTACGTTGTTGATTCTTTGGAAGAACATGAAATCTGTTGGTCATACCTAATGACTTGAATGAGGTAAACAGAAGAGCTTCAATTCCTGTTTTGACATAAGCCCATCATTTCTTGTTTCTTTTTCTAGTAACTTCCCTCCTTCCATGCCACTTTGTTGGTCATAGCATGCCACCATTTCTCCTTCTCTCTGCTTTTCTTCCAGGACAGAATGTTTCTTTGGTCTTTTTACCAAGTAATCTGCTGACCTTTCTCCTATGGTGATTTCTGGGTCATACCAAGTCTCCTGCTAGTGAGGAATCGTCACTAGGTTGACACTGTATTAGCACTCATACCAAAGAAAACCTAAACCTATTGCTGTTGAGTTGACTCCGACTCACAGTGATCCTGTAGGACAGAGTAGAACTGCCTCATAGAGTATCCAAGGCTATAATCTTTACAGAAGCAGACTGCCACATCTTTCTCCCACAGAGCAGCTTGTAGGTTCAAACTACTGACCTTTCAGTTAGCAACCAAGCACTTAACCACTGTACCACCAGGGCTCCTTATTAGAACTCATCCAAAAAACCAAACCTGTTGCCATCAAGTTGATTCCAACTCATAACAACCCCATAGGACAGAGCAGAACTGCCTCATAGGGTTTCCAAGGAGCAGCTGGTGGATTAGAACCACCGACCTTTTGATTAGCAGCCATGCTCTTAACCACTGTGCCACCAGGGCTTCCTAGCATTTGTTTTAGTTATCTAGTGCTGCTATAACAGAAATACCACAAGTGAATGGCTTTAACAAAGAGAAATTTATTCTCTCACAGTTTAAGAGGCTAGAAGTCCAAATGCAGGGTACCAGCTCCAGGGGAAGGCTTTCCTTCTCTGTTGGCTCTGGGGAAAGGTCCTTGTCATCAATTTCCCCCTTGTCTAAGAGCTTCTCAGCACAGGGACCCCAGGTCCAAAGGATGCACTCTGCTCCTGGCACTACTTTCTTGGTGATATGAGATCCCCTTGTCGCTCTGCTCACTTCTCTCTTTTATATCTCAGAAGAGATTGACTTAAGACACAACCTAATCCTGTAGATTGAATTCTGTCTCATTAGTGTAACTGCCTATAATCTTGCCTCATTGACATCATAGAGTAGGATTTACAACACATAGGAAAATCACATCAGA
>NW_004443954.1:7602252-7606697 GCF_000243295.1 Trichechus manatus latirostris
GGTTAAATCACCAAAGGTAGGATTGCCAGATCTAAGGGTAAATGCATTTGTAATTTCAATAGATTATTGCCAAGTGGGCCTCCTTAGGCGTTGTACTGCCCTACTTTCTCACCAACAGAGTTTGTTGTCAAACTCTTCCATTTTGGCCAAGCTATTTCTCCATGTAGCTTTACCACACACACCCTTTCTCATATTCTGAGTGTGGTTGAGTATCTTTTCATGTTTTAGGCCTATTGTGCATCCTTCCTGTGATATGTCTATTCATGTATTTTGTGTGGCCATTCTTTGCTGTTCACATCACAGTTACATGTGGCACTTCCCCTCTTCATGTTCTGTGTGTGTGTTGTGCAAGTGTGTAGAGAATAATGAACTTCTCTGATGCTGTGCTTCTCTCATCCATCCTCTCCACTCTGATTTTGTTCGATTTTGTGCTCCCATCCTATTTTTCTTTACACCAACCACAAAGAAGACAAAGACCATTAGCTGATTAATTTCAGTTACTACTAGCAGTGAACACATCAAGCATCTCATTAGGTGGATGCTTCATGCCTTTTGCACTTAATCTTCTTTGTTTCTTTGTTGCCTTGAAGAGGCACATGCTACCTCAGAGACAGGTACGGAATAACACCTGTGATGTGATATTCAGATATAGGAGCGCAGGGCCCATCCTGGTTTTCTTTTCAATGAGAGTGGGTTCTCAGACTTGCCACCCCCAACCCCCCCGCCTCGCAGGACTAGAGGGAACACAAAATGTTAATGACCTTTCAGGAAGAACAGGGGAATGTTGGAAAGCCTAAGGAGCTTCTGGAACCACCTGTGTAACAGCCCCCAGCAAAGTTATATTTTAAAAGAGAAATAAATGGTATGAATTTAGAATCCATTCACTTTCCTTTTATTATGGTAAATCACTGCTGACTTTAATTTGTTCCTATGAATCTGACTCAGGAACATCTGAACAAAATCAGGTTTGTAATTTTCACATGAAAGCGGATCAAGTGTAGGGATTAGAAATGTCTATGTGCTAAAAATAAAACCTTCCAGCCAACTCAGGTTATGATTTTAAAGTTCATAAACACTTACGGAAATCTCAAATTATGACAGGTGATCATTTTCTCTAGAAAGCCTCTCAGCCCAGCAACTCTCAGGATAAATATGGAAACAACAGTGATGTGAAAGTGTGTTGGTGGGTGTGATTTCTACGTATTGAGCTCCAAGCCTTAGCTGATGGGTTTGTAGTATTCCTCAGGCTCTACCACTGGGCTTAAAATTCCTAAAAGAGAACACAAGTCAGTGGAAGCAAGCGTGGATTCTTTGATTCGGGCTGAGGTTTTTGCTCTGAATGTGGCTTTGTTACTTGCCATTGAATTGATTCTGACTCATGGTGACCCTATACGTGCAGAGTAGAGTTGCTCCATAGGGTTTTCAAGGCTGTGACCTTTTGGAAGCCAGGCCTGTCTTCCGAGATGCGTCTGAGTGGGTTTGAACCTCCAACCTTTCAGCTGGTAGTGCAACAATTGACTGTGCGATTCTGGGACTCCTTTGGTGTGGTTATCTACCCTCAAAGAACTGGCTTTAATCCTCATTCCTTAAGCATAGATAAGAACTTTCCCCAAGACCCCGCCCTGGCTGTGAAGAGAAGCTTCCCCTTTCCCTGATGGGAAGAGAAGGTCAGGTGGGCTAGTTAAGGTATCTGCATCATCTCAATCACTTGTCTAGTAAAGTTTCCCATCTCTCTACCCATCCCTCCCCCTCCCCCCACCTCCACTGAGGACTCTCCTATGAGACCCCCTACCTACCTCTTGAAGAAGCTGAAGTGGGATGAAAAGAATAGGTGCCTAACAGCTTTATGCTTCAACCTGAAGAGTTACTCTTCCTCTTCTTAGCTTGCGTAACAAGAGATCAAAATCTTTTATTAAAAAAAAACAAAAAACATTTCTCAACATAAACTACCTCATAAAAAGAACAAAAGAAAATAATCACATGATCATCTAAATCGAGGCAGAAAAAGCATTTGATAAAGCCCAACACCCATTCCTGATTAAAAACTCTTAATAAAATAAGAATAGAAGGGAAATTCCTCAGCTTCATAAAGGTCATCTGTACAAATCCAACTACCAACATCATTCTCAACAGAGAGATGCTGAAAGCATTCCCCCTGAGAATGGGAACAAGACAAAGATGCCCTTTATCTCCACTCCCACTTAACATTGTGCTGTAAGTCCTAGCTAGAGCAATAAGGCAGGAAAAAGAAATAATGGGCATCCAAATTGGAAAGGAAGAAGTAAAACTATCCCTACTCGCAGATAATATGATCCTATATGTAGAGAACTCCAAAGATTCCACAAGAAAACTACTAGAACTAATAGAAAGACTCAGCAGAGTAGCAGGATACAAGATTAACATAAAAAAGTCAGTTGGATTCCTATATACCAACAAAGAAAACTTCAAAAAGAAAATCAAGAAAACAATACCATTTATAATAGCCCATAAAAAGATAAAATACTCAAGAATAAATCTAATCAGGGACGTAAAAGACTTATACAAAGAAAACTACAAAACATTATTGCAAGAAACCAAAAGACCTACATAAATGGAAAAACTTACCATGCTCATGGATAGGTAGACTCAACATTGTGAAAATATCAGTTCTACCCGAAGCAATCTACAAATACAATGCAATCCGATCCAAATACCAACAGCATTCTTTAACAAGATGGAAAAACTAATCACAACTTTATATGGAAAGGAAAGAAGCCCCAGATACGCAAAGAATTATTGAAGAAAAAGAACTAAGTAGTAGGCCTCACACTGCCTGATCTCAGAACCTACTATACAGCCACAGTAGTCAAAACAGCCTGGTACTAGTACAACTACACACGTATAGACCAATGGAACAGAATCGAGAACCCAGATATACATCCATCCAAGTATGCATACTCAGCTTATCTTTGACAAAGGCCCAAAGTCCATTAAGTGGGGAAAAGGCAGTCTTTTTAACAAATGATGCTGGCAAAACTGGATGTCCATCCATAAAAAAATGAAATAGGACCCGTACCTCACAAGATACACAAAAACTGACTCAAAATGAATCAAAGACCT
Source organism: Trichechus manatus latirostris (assembly GCF_000243295.1). NCBI lineage: Eukaryota > Metazoa > Chordata > Mammalia > Sirenia > Trichechidae > Trichechus > Trichechus manatus. The sequence continues at coordinate 7,605,352 of NW_004443954.1, forward strand.
AAACATAAAACCTAAAACGATAAAGATCATGGAAAAAAAAATAGGGACAACGCTAGGGGCCCTAACACGTGGGAAAAATAGAATACAAACCATAACTAGCAATACCCAAACACCAGAAGATAAACCACGTAACTGGGAGCTGCGACAAATTAAACACTTATGCTCATCAAAAGACTTCACTGAAAGAGCGAAAAGAGAACCTACAGATTGGCAAAAAATTTTTGGCTACGACATATCCAACAAGAGTCTAATCTCTAAAATCTATAGAATACTTCAACACCTCAGTAACAAAAAGACAAATAATCCAATTAAAAATGGACAGAGGGTATGAACAAATACTTCACTAAAGAAGACATTCAGATGGCTAACAGACACATGAGGAAAAGCTTTCTATCATTAGCCATTAGAGAAGTGCAAATCAAAATGAGATGCCATTTCACCCCCAGCATTGCTGGCATGAATCAAAAAAAAAAAAAAAAAAAACCCAGAAAATAACAAATGTTGGAGAGGCTGTAGGGAAATTGGAACTCTCATGCACTGCTGGTGGGAATGTAAAAGACTGCAGCCACTGTGGAAAACGATATGGTGCCTCCTTAAAAAGCTAGAAATAAAAATGCCATATGATCCAGCAATCCCACTTCCAGGAATATATCCTAGAGAAATAAGAGCCATCACATGAGTAGACATATGCACACCCATGTTCATTGCAGCATTATTCACAATAGCAAGAAGATGGAAACAACCTAATGCCCATCAACAGATGAAATGAATAAACAAACTATGGTACATACACACAATGGAATACTATGCAATGATAAAGAACACTGATCAATCCGGGAAACATCTCACAACATAGATGAATCTGGAGGGCATTATGCTAAGCAAAATAATTCAGTCACAAATATTATATGAGATCATTATTATGAAAACCCAAGAAAAAGTTTACACCAAAAAAATAATAATAATAATCTTTGATGATTACAAGAGAGGGGAGAGGTAGGGAGGGAAAATCACTAGGCAAGTGTTAACTCTGGTGAAGGGAAAGACGACACACAATACAGGGGAAGTTAGTACAGCTTGACCAAGGCAAAGCCATAGGAGCTTCCTAGACATATCCAATTGGAAGAGGCTGCAAAGGTCCAGCTCACTATTATTACTCCCCATTGCTAACCCCCCGCATTGTCTCATGATTTTGTTTTCCCCTCCCGTTCCAGTCACTATAAAAAGTTTAAGATTAACTGATGTTCTTCCTTGGAGGGTAGAAAACAAGTGATAATGATCTACAAATGACAAACAGAACAAAGCACCCATCTTGGGACAAGAAAACCAGGATGTCGCCAGATAAC
>NW_004443954.1:7618659-7620784 GCF_000243295.1 Trichechus manatus latirostris
CCTGCACTAGAACATGAGCATCGTGAGATCAGGGTTTGTACCTCTTCTCTACTTTTGTGTCACCAGCACCTAGTGATGAGTGCTTGCCATGTAGGAGGCACTCGGCAAACAGAAATATATCAGTGGATACTTACCAAGTGACGAGTGCTTGCCATGTAGGAGGCACTCCGCAAACAGAAATATATCAGTGGATACTTACCAAGTCCAGATTCCGAGCCGCTGCTGCTGGGGGTGGAAATTGATGTAACAAGTTCTTACCGATGAAACCCCTATGGATCACAATGGTCCGGTTCCCAACGAATCATGGGGATGGCACAGGACCAGGCAGCATTTCTTTCTGTTGTGCTTGGCGTAGCCATGGGTCTGGCCGACTCCAAGGCAGCTAAGACCGACAACAACCCAGAACCTGCCTCAGTTATGACATATTCTCTCTGGGGGCTGCCCCAGGACATTCCTTGTCTAATGCCCACCTTTCTGAGACTCCATGCGGATACTTACAATATCAATCAATGGCCCTGATTAACACCAAATTGTGTTCTAACTGCAGCTTGGAAAGCTTCCTTATAATCACAATGGCTAATGTCTATGGAGCGTTTAAGGTTGTGCTGGCTTCCCACTAATCTCTTTACATGCTTCAGACCTTTTCATTCTTGCCCATCTAAGCTGGGGGCCATTATAACCCCCATCTTGTAGATCAGGGAGCTGAGGCTCAAAGATGACTTACCCAAGGTCACGCAATCGGTACAAGGCTGAGCCAAGATCAAAAACCAGCCCGCCCGACTCCAGGAGTCCAGGCTTCACTTCACCGTATGGCCTCCTGGTTCCAGTATATCAGTCATTTTGGAAGTCAGGCTTCCATATTACTAAGGTTTAAGTGGGGGCATCAGTGGTTCAGCAGTAGAATTTCCCCCTTGCATGCGAGAGACCGAGGTTCAATTCCTGGCCAGTACACCTCATGTGCAGCCACCACCCATCTGTCGGTGGAGGCTTACATATTGCTAAACAGGTTTCAGCGGAGCTTCCAGACTAAGATGGACTAGGGAGAAAGGCTTCCAAAAAATCGGCCACTGAAAACTATGGATCACAACTGTCCTATCCGAAAGCAATCATGGGGATGGCACAGGAGCCAGCAGCATTTAGTTTTGTTGTGCATGGGGCCACCGTGAGTCTGGGGCTCATAATAGGAGAACAAACTGTTGATGGCAACTAACAACCACAACGAGGTTGAAGTCCCTTTCCAGCTTCTATTGTGATGCTTGGCTCCCGGAGTAAAGGACTACAGGCGAACACTTCCTTTTATTTCTGCTAAAAGTAGTGCTAAATCCCTGCCTGGTCTCTTCCGTTGATAAGCGGAGGAGGATAGTACATTGTTGGTAGATGCCGTCAAATCGATTCCCACTCATAGCGACCCTCTGTATAGAAACCTCAGCAATTTCTTTTTCCCTCTTGTCCTAAGGCTCAGAGAAGAGCCAGCAAGAGCCCACCTGCTCTGGGCTGCTTTCTTTAACCTGGATCCCCCTGGGTCTGGCTTGTTAGGGGTAAAAGTACTCCATAAGCTGGAGGGACCCCAAAACCCCTCTTCCCTACACTTAATGCATGGATGGCGAGGGCTTTGGATTGCATTTCTCCTCCCAGAAAGTTCTCCCCTCTAGTCATGTTATTAACTTGTGAATCTTGTAGACACTATTTCGCCCTTCATCAGAGCTGCTCTATAAGGTTGGGAGTGGGGGCAGGAAGGAGGCCTTGACCTGTCCTCCTAAAGGTTAGAGGGTCTGACCCAACACAAAGCAACATGCATTTGGACTTAGTTTTCACTTCAACAAAGAGGTGATGATTTTCCACAGTGACATATAATCATTAACCTCCTAGTTGGATTGGAAAATGGATCTCTCTTTGCAGCTTCTGTTCTCAAACCACTTCATCACACTGTTGTCGTTGGGTAATTTCAATTAGAGTATAGACTGTCTAGCAGAGTATCACTTCCCCATTAATACGGTGGCTGGATAAAGGACAGGGAGAGGTGAAGGAATTGTGTGAATCATAGTCTGTTTCCCGGAATACCTGGTTTGCATGTCTATGTGGATTAGCTAGGCTGGTTGGTGACTCACCTTCACCTCTGCTGAGG
>NW_004443954.1:7621910-7623892 GCF_000243295.1 Trichechus manatus latirostris
TAATTGCAGGAGTATTGTGCTCAGTACTGCACTTTATGAGGGACATTGATAGGCTCACTAGAGTGTTCCAGACGGAGAAGGGCACCCAGGGTGTTGAGGAGATTCAAAATCATGCCATATGAAGACTGTCTGAAGGTACCAAGGACAGTCTGAACATGAGCAGAATTAAGGGGTTTACTTGCTACCTTGATAAATAAGTAGAATATTGTCATGTTGAAGAGAATTAGGCTTACTCAGAGTAAGACCAGTGAATTGAAGTGGTAAAGAACAGGTTTCTACAAATATAAGGAAAAAAAATCCTTTAACAGCTCAAGCTTTTCTTTTTTTTTTTTTTTTGCAAATGGAAAGTTTCCCAGTGAAATTATGAGCCCCCTGCTGGTGCAGGCCTTTTAGAAGAGACTCCAGTTGCTTTCCAGTGGACTCTGACTCATGGAGACCCGCATGTGTGTCAGAGTAGAACTGTGCTTCCTAGAGTTTTTTTTCTTCGTAGGGCTTTTATGGCTGTGACGTTTCAGTTACCAGGCCTTTCTTCCAAGGAGCCTGTGTGTGGACTTGAACCTCCAACCTTTCAGTTAGCAGCCTAGTGCATTAACCATTTGTACCACCCAGGGACTCCGTAGAAGAGACTAAACCAAAACCAAACCCATTGCTGTCAAGTCAATTCTGACCCATGGTGACTCCGTGTGTTACAGTGTAGAAGTGCTCCTTAGGGTTTTCTGGGCTGTAATCTTATAACAGCCCTTTCTTCTGCGGCACCGCTGGGTAGGTTTGAACCGCCAATCTTTAGGCTGCTGTGTGGCATTGAGTTGATTCCGACTCACAGTGACTCTATAGGACAGAGTAGAACTGCCCCTTAGGGTTTTCAAAGCTGCAGTCTTCACTGAAGCCGACTGCCACATCTTCCTCCCGCGGAGCAGCTGATGGATTCGGACCACCAGCCTTTTGGTTAGCAACCAAGAGCTTTAACCACGGTACCACTAGGGCTCCTTAGCCTTCAAGTTAGTAGCCCAGAACAAATCGTTAGAGGAAAGAGACTAGGTGGTCTGAATTGCCAATTTTGCAGGGATATTGTAGAACAGAATCAAGTTTGGATGAAAGGAATCAAATTTGGATGAAAAGATCCCTCTGATTTTAAGATTCTCTGACCCCAAGATAAGGGAGATGGAAGTTGAGAGGTAAAGGGAAAGGCTGGCTCACCCTGACCTTCTCCAGGTCTGCCTGCCTCGTCCCTTGCAGGTGACTTCCTCCCAGGTCTCTTAAGTTTTCTCTTTCAGCTCCCGCTGGCCCCTGTACGTCTTTATCATCTGAAAGCCCCACCCAGTTTGTGACGGTCTACTCCCTCAAGTTGCAGTCTTGCTTATTTTAGCCACTGCTCAGTTTTTGTCTTCTTGGGTGCCTCATCCCCAGTCCCCAACCTACCCTGACCCTGACAACAAGCTTTGCTGAATCCCTCAAGCTCTTTGCCCATCATCTCCTTGGCAGGAAATTGGCAGATCAGGAAAATACAGCAGATAAGCTGACTTCACAAGTTTCTTACTGTCTTGTAGTCAAGACGGAAAGCTAAGGACGCCACGCTAAAATAATTAGATAAATTATTATTTAGTTGAAAAAAAGGCACATCCAAGGTGATGCATAATTAATGGGTAGTTTTCAACATGAAAGTGATTTCTAATAATGTCTTCAGCCTTGACTTTGTTAATATTTTAATCAAAGACTTGGATGGATATAAAGAGCGTACTTATCAAATTTGTGGATAACATGAAGCTGAAGGGGATTCTAAATATATGGAATAAAAATTCCAAAAGATTATATCACCTGAGTGGAGTGATAAATCAGATCCAAGAAATGTAAAGGGTATTAATATAAGATTCTACACTGGAATCTGAAAACCCAACTGGACAAGTTCACACAGGAAAGACTAAGAGTTTGGCAGCCATTTAAAATAATGTAGAGTAGCATGGTTGAGTAGAAATGTAATACAA
>NW_004443954.1:7625005-7626301 GCF_000243295.1 Trichechus manatus latirostris
CTGATGTTACATTCAACAGGAGTCTACAGTATAATGTGGCCATTAATAATGTGAATTAGTAAAAGTATAGTATTTGGAATGAGGAAGTTGACAATTTTATTCTACTCCAGTTTAGCTAGACTTTACCTGGAGCATTTAATTCATTTCTAGGCATCAGAGCTAAAAGGGATAAACACAGACTGGGCTGTGTGTGTATGTGCATGAAGCTATGAAGTGGAGGGGGTCGTGATAACTGCTCTCCTACAAGTGGAGAGTCAACCGGTTAAAGAGGGATGAGATTTACCCAAGGGCACAGTGTCATGGCTGCTGCATGGAAGCTCAGGATTAAGAATTTGCCAGTAGTCATATGGCAGTCCGAACCCACCAGCTGCTCCATGGGAGGAAGATGTGGCAGTCTGCTTCCATAAAGATTACAGCCTTGGAAACCGTATGACAAAGTTCTACTCTGTCCTATAGGGTCTCTATGAGTCGTAACTGACTAGATGGCAAAAGGTTTGGTTGTTGGTGGTTTATTCAGGATTCCTTTTTGATGAGAACAAAATAAAATATATGAATTAGATGGAACTTTAGAGGTCTTCTAGACCACTCTTCTAGTTTTCTAGATGGGGAAAGAGGACCCTTAGGGGTTAAGTGCCTGCTTAAGGTCATACGGCCGTATAGCCTTGGAGAGATGTCTGGAAGCTGGGACTTTTTTCAACAGGCGCAGGTTATATATCCTGTCCAGATGAGTGTAAGCCTTGTTAGAAAGGAATAATTTTTAGGTGAAGGTAGAGGGAGCTAGGCTATCATTCTTTTTTCCTCACTAAGAATAAAAGTTACGTATTATTATGTATGATGTATATTGTAGACCTATTGTGATTTCCGGAAAGGGCAAAGCAGTTTCCTTCCATTGAAACCAATGCGTGGGCGCCACCTATAGGATTTGTGGAAAAGAGACACTCGGCATTCCTTGTTAGACAAGGTTTACAGCACAAAGATGCTAGATGTTCATTTAAGGACATCTGAAAATTACTATTATTAATATTCAAAAGAGGCTGCTAACTAGTGGTTTTGCTGAGGGGAAAAGTATAGCCAGATCAACTGGTGACCTAAGAGGAATGGAGAGGGCTGTTGTCGGCTCTCGGTGTGATGTCAGAACCATTTTAACAAAAATCCTTCCCTCCTTCCCCAAAGGCCAACACTTGCCAAGAGTTTGCTCCCTGGACTTTTTTCTTCCTTTGACTCTTAATTTCCCTTTCAAAACAGTGTCTGTTAGAAAAAAACAATTACTAGGAAGTGTTACACTTGACAGAGGCA